>NW_026125894.1:0-587500 GCF_943737965.1 Phodopus roborovskii
TCTGC
Organism: Phodopus roborovskii; assembly: GCF_943737965.1. Lineage (NCBI taxonomy): Eukaryota > Metazoa > Chordata > Mammalia > Rodentia > Cricetidae > Phodopus > Phodopus roborovskii. Next base: position 6 of record NW_026125894.1, read on the forward strand.
AATAAGTGTTCAGAGATGCAGAATCATGAATTATAGAGCTCTAACTAGAGCCAAATCACATCTCTGCTCCATAGCTTCCTTTTTCTGGAGACCTGAACTGTTGCTGCCAATTCATTGCCTTTGATACACTATAGTCACTTAAACAAGTGCTTGAAAAGAGGCAATGCTGCCTACTGAACATTCCTGGACCAGAAGAGGGTGAGAGCAAGGGGGGATGCGCTATTACCTGCAGTCTGTGGGGGTGGGGGGTGAGGTCCATCCTCTGAAGCAGCTAGGGCTTCCAGAGCCTGCAGAGTAGACACCAGAGCATCATCTAGCTCCTGGGCATGATCTCGTACTGTCCGGGTCTGTACACTGTCGATTAGTGTCACTGGAATCTCATCATACAGGAGCCCACGCAGGTGACGTCCTTGCTCCTGACTTTGAACAGCCCTGCGCTTGGGATCATCCTCATCAGAGCTGTTGTCACGGAATCCAGGGGGTGGGGCCGCAATGGCTGGCAACAGAGAAGTTGTCTCATCTTCCTCTTCCTCCTCTTCCTCACTTCCTGGTGGTGGGAGGGACATTAAATCTACCATATTGTCCCGAGAGGAGCCAGGCCTCCCACTTTTTCGAGGCCCCAGCTGCTCCTGGAGTTTGACTTTGCAAGAGTCACAGTAGAAATTCAGGGCTTCAGCCCCAAGGGAATTGTCCAAAGTGTAGGACCGGGCCCTGCTGGCACAAGGCTCATGGTCTAGGCTGGCTGCATCAAAGTCATCGGGAATCACCTCATAACCTTGGCCCGAGCTTTTGGATGTGGGGTCGGACTTGGTCCGGGGCCTGGTTTCTTCGAAGAAGATTAGGTTCTCGTTGACATTCGTCCTGCTTTCTTGCTCCTTCCTTTGTTCCCGCATGTGGAGGTAGCAGAAGCTGACAAGCTCAGAGTCGGCAGGCGGCGTCGTGCATCGGCTCGACTTCCTAGGGCTGGCGCCCACGCTGCCCACATAACTACTCTCCTTTTTCCCCAGGTGGCCCCCAGTGACAGGGCGATGGGCGCTGTGCATGTGATCTAAATCCAAAAAGAGAATGCACAGGTGAGCCTGCTGCTGAGCATCTTAGCTGAGCCTTTTCAGCATCTCTGGCCCAGGTGCAGTGTGACTGGGTGAGAGATACCGAGCTAGCCGAGCCGGGCAGAGGGACAGGAGGAGGGGAGAGGGGAGGGGGAGGGGAAGAGAGAGAGGGAGAGGAGAGGGAGAGAGAGACAGAGAGAGAGAGAGAGAGAGAGAGAGAGAGAGAGAGAGAGAGAGAGAGCACTTTGCCTGGCTGCTAGAGATTAGAGTAGGGAGAGGGGAGCAGACGGACCATATCACTGCTGATACCAAGAGCAGAGTGAATAGAATGTGAAAGCCAGAGATGCAAAAGCCTCATCAACTCTGAAAAGGAAAAAAAGCATGGTTTGATGTCAGGTACCATAGGATCCTTCCACGGATATGGCTGGTTTGAGAGTGTGCTGGAAACATACCTAAGGAGATGGATGAGGTTTTTGTTGTTGTTGTTGTTGGTTTTTTTTTTTATGTTGCTGTTAGATCTGTTCCTGTTTCTGTCACTGCCTCCATCCCTTTGTGAAGCCATAATTACTACCAGTACTTTGTAGGTCTCCTGTGATCTTGGATGTCTTCTAGCCCAAGAAATTGGTATGAGAACTTACTGCATTTACTGAGAAGGTGTTAAACTAGTACAAGCTGAGCATGGTGGCTCACACTTAGAAGACTGATGGAGAAGGACTGTCATGTATTTGAGGCTAGCCTAGGCTACACAGTAAGCTCCAGCCTGGATTATACGATATGAGTCTGTGTCTCAGAAACCAAGCACACAAACAAAATCAAAATTAAACAGACAACCTTCCCTATCTTGGCTAGTACAAGTTTCAAGAGTTTATATTTCAAAAATGTCTATGGCCAAGATCCCCAGAGGCCTTAAAAGGATAGCTACCTACTGGTCAAATTCTGGCCATCAGAATTTGTAGTGTGTAGGAGAGGTAAGGTGGAGTATGGCGTGTGGAATGAGCACAGGCCATGATTCTTATAATCCTTCAAAGCTTATTACTCTCCTGTATCCATGCAAGGTCACTACCGGTGGTAAAATGCTCTTAGCAACAGCTCTTGATAGCAGGTATGTACATCTGAGCCCTATCCACAGCAAATTCTATCTCTAAGTGGCTTCTCTATCACACTGTTTTGGGAAATCATCTCATATCATCAATGAGACTATACTCAGACAATGACAGCTTGCTCTGCTATCTGCAGACAGATGAAAAGCCATTGCAAAGCTGGGCATGATGGCACATGCCTGCCATCCCAGCTCGTGGGAAGTATAGGAAGAATGATCAAAGAGTTCAAGACAGTCCTTGGCTACATAGTGAATTTGAAACCAGCCTAGGATTCAAATGACCCTGTCTCAAACAAACAAGCTAAAACAACAATAAAAACAGCCAGGATAAATGTCATATAATCCCATTCTGTTTTCACAAACCAGTGAGGCAGGTATCAATATCCCCACTTAACAAAGGAAGCAACAGACTTAAATGGTTATATGATTTACTTAAGGTCATACGGGTTGTAAGTGGCAACCTGCGATTGAATCTAGGTTGGAGAGACTTCAGAATCATCATAGTGGCCAAGGTATTGGAAAACAAACCTTGAAATACTTTTCAAACTCCAGTTTGACAAGGCCAGATCAATGTGTCAGTGTTACTTTTCACTAAGACTTATAGCTAGGACAGAAACACAGTACAGGCACCCAGCAATTGAGTCCCAGACACATGATGTAGAAACTGGTCTGAATAGAAAGAAGTACATGCAATTCAACAGTAGTTAGAGTCTCAAGTATACCACTTTTTTTTGAGACATAATCTCACTATATACCTCTGGCTAGCTTGGGATTCATAATATATGCAAGGATGGCCATAAACTTATGGCAATGGTCCTCCCTCTGTTTTTTAAGTGTTGGTATTACAAGTGTATACCACAATGCCTGATTCTAATACTGTACCATTTTATTTGAGACAGAGTCTCATATAGTCTAGGTTAGCCTCTAAGTCACTATGTTTCTGAAACTAGCCTTGGACTTCTCCCGACTCTTGTTTTCACATGGTCCCCCTTAGCATTTGAGAGTCTGAGGCAGGAAGATTACCATGAATTGATCAGAGGACAGCCTAAACTATATAGTGAGTCCTGGGCCAGTCTTGGCTACAGCAAGACACTGTCTTCAAAACAAAAAGGAAAAAATTAAAAGGAGACAAGAATATCTTTCAGCACATTCTGAAGCCACTGTCATTCTGATGCAAAAACCAAAGAAAGATATCACAATAAAATTACAGATCACTATATCTTATGAACAAAATGTCTATAAATAGAGGCACAAAATCCATCAACAAAATAGTAGCAAATGGAACCCAGAAACACATAAAAAGAATTACTTACTAGGAACTGCATACCAGTGGGGATTTACTGCATTAATGCAAAGTTGTTTTGACATGAAAAATACATTATTTTAAAATTTTATTTTCTGTGTATGGGTGTTTTGCCTGAATATATGTCTGTGTATCACTTGAGTGTATGGTGCCCACAGAAGCCAGAAGACGGTATTAGATCCCCTGGGACTGGAGTTACAGATGCTTATGAGATGTCATATGGCTGCTGGAATTCAAACTCGGGTTCTCTACAAGAATAGCCAGTGGTGCCCTTAACCACTATCCGATCTCTCGAACCTTAAAAAAAAATCAATTATTAATTCTCCAATATAGCATGATAATGGAGGATAAAATATACATGTTCATCTTGAAAAGCACAAAAATCATTTGGATAAAACCCACAGGGCCTTATTGGGATAAAGCTCAACAAACTATAGAGTCCAAGGGAATTTCTTCAATATAGAAAATGTTATTTATTGAAAAAGCCCTTCCAGCTGGACTTGGGATGTAGCTCATAGGGTAGTGTAGTTGCTTTGCATGCACCAAACCCTGGCTTTGATCACCTGTACCACATTCAAAAAAGAAAAGAAAACTGGTTATAGTGACACATGCCTGTAATCCCAGCAGTTTGGAGATAGAGGCAGGAGGATCAGGAGTTGAAGGTTACCAATCCTGTCATCTTTGGCTATCTAGCAAGTTCAAGGTCATCTTAGAATATGTAAGACTCTGTTCTCATGGGGGGGGGGTGAAGAAAAAAAGGAGAAAATGTGGTACATACAGTGGAATTTGTTTTGTTTTGTTTTGTTTTGAGATAGGGTCTTGTGTTTCTAGAGCTGTTCTTAAACTTCTCATCCTACTTTCTCTGCTTCAAGAAAGCTGAGACTGTAGTTATTGTGGTGCTAGGGATTGCAGTCAGGTTTTATGTACCATAAGCAAGCATGCTACCAATTGAGCTACATCCTTAACCCTTGGTGTGTGTGTGTGTGTGTGTGTGTGTGTGTGTGTGTGTAAGGGGAGGCCAAAGGTCAATGTTAGGTGTATTCCTTAACCTCTCTCTTCACATTTTGCAATTACTTATTCATTGAAAGTACTTTAAGTCACACCCCCCTTGTTTGCATACATTATATCCACTTGCTCATGTGCTCACATGCATGCATATATGTCACAGTGTGCTTCTGAGGAACAGAGGTGCTCTCTTTTCATCACATGGGTCCCAGGAATGGAACTCAGGTTTTAGGTTTGGTGGCGGGTACCCTACCCACTGCGCAGTCTTGCCAACTATCTATTTTTTTGAGACAAGGTCTCTCACAGAACCCGAAGCGTATTAATTTAGCTAGACTCACTGGCCACCTTGTACCACAAATCCTCCTGTCCCCACCTCCCCAATACCGGGATTATAGATGTATGCCACTGTGCCTAGCCCTTACATGGGTACTGGGAATGAAATTCAGGTTCTTGTGCTTTCATGCTAGGCAATTTATGGATATCATGTCTCCTTTCCCCCAATATACTTGGAGGGGTAACAGGGTCCACTGTGTATTTCTGGCTGGCCTGGAACAAAGGGAATGAATAAAGGATGAGGTGGAGGGGGGCTTGGGAAGACAATGGGGATAGTGATTGAAAAATATAACAATATATACACATGAAAGTGATGTAATGAACCCATGATTTTGTATGTTAATTTAAAAGATGTTTTTTTGAGACAAGGTTTTTCAGCATAGTCCTGTCTGTCCTGGATCTCACTATTTAGACCAGGCTGGCCTTGAACTCAGAGACTTCCCCTGCTTCTATCTCCTGAGTGTTGGGATTAAAGGTATGTACCAAAGGCCTAACACTACAACTGTTTTTTGAAAAGTAAAATATTTGAAAATGTTTGATAAAGTCTTAAATATTACACATGACTGATATAATCGCAGATGTCACAAACCAATGGACAGGGAAGATGAAGAAGGATCGTGGGATTTTTGTAGGTGAGCAAAGGACTTAAGTTAGGAAATGTGGCCTAGGTCATGAGGTGATCTCAGTGGAGCATGACTTCACTTACTTTGTGTTTGTTTGTTTCTCTGTTTTGACACAAGGTCTTGTGTAGGCAACCATGAACTTGATGTGTAGCAGAGGACAGCCTTGAACTCCTACTTCTGCTTCTGTCTTTCAAGTGTTGTGCTCACTGGCATGCATAGCTCAATTGCTTGGGTTAGGGTTTCACCTCTGTCTGACTCCAACCCCATGTGTTCACTACGCTCTACCCCCATCATCCCAGAATTATCGATGATGTTATTGTTGTCAGTTTCTTATAGTATGTTATGAAAAGTGTTTAATCATTATTTTAAAACATGCTTTCTTTTGAGACAGGGTATCACTATGCAGCCCTGGATAACCTGGAACTTGCTGCATGGCCTTGAACTCATGCAGATTTGCCTGCCTCTGCCTCCTCAGCACTACCATTAAAGGTGTATGTTACCACCACGCTGAACCTAAAATATACTATTTACAAACCCCTATCCAATATAATAAAATTCCTTTTGAGCTCAAAAGTTCAGAGAATAATTAAATTACTTACTAGACATAAAAAGAGTATCAAACATTAGGTACAAATTTTTAATAAGAAGAGCAAGGCTTATATACTGAAGTCTGTAAGCCATTTGTGAAGCAAATTAAAAACTCAAATAAGTGGAAAGATTGTACATTCGTGGACTAGCAGTCTTCATTTTGCATCCCTGACAACCTAACACGGCAATACTTCTCAAACTGATCTACTGACTCAAGAAAATCCTTATCAGAATCCCAGCTAACTTTGTAGAAAATTGACAAGTCAATTATAGAATTCACATAGACTGTACAAGTACCCATAATAACTAAAACAATCTTGAAAAGAAAGTCAAAAGTATGGAGATAGTCTTGATTTGAAAATCTGCTACAAAGCAATAGTAATCAAGATAATGTAGTATTTTTAAAAAAGATTTATTATGTATAGTGTTCTGCTTGTACGTACACCTTCAGGCCAGAAGAGGGCGCCAGATCTCATTACAGATGGTTATGAGTCACCATGTGATTGCTGGGAATTGAACTGGGCCACTGGAAGAGCAGTCAGTGCTTTTAATCCCAGAGCCATTTCTCCAGCAAACAGTGTAGTATTGACAATCAGTGCAATAGAATTAAATGTGCAGAAATAAACTATCATATTATGGCCAAATGGTTCAACTTAAAACTGTACAAAAGATTTGAATGGGTATTTCACTCAAGGAGAATATTAAAAGCCAATGAGCACACAAAGATGTTCAATATCATTGGCCATTTACGAACTGCAAATTAACATCAGGAGTTGCCTCTCCTATCTATTATGATGGATGTAACAAGACAAGTATTAAAAATATTAATGAAGATTTGATGAAGTTATAGTTTTCTACTATTGCTGGTAGGAATGTGACATGGTGGAGTTATTTTTTAAAATAGTTAGTTTCTCTAATAATTCAACATAGTTATCATTTTGACTGTATGCTTTACACCTAGGTTTCTAATGAAGAGAGATAAAACCCTACATCCTCACAAAAAGTTGGACATGAATGTCTAACATCATTATTCATAATAGCTAGAAGGTAAAAACAACCCAAATGTCTATCAATTGATGAACTAATAATATGTATTCTAGATAATAGCATATTATATAATTTAAAGGAGCAATGTACTGCTGTGTGATATAACATGAATGATCCTTGAAAAAATACGCTGAGTGAAAAAGCAAAGAACAAAAGATATGATTACATCCAAATTACACTCAGAACTAGCAACACTATAGAGACAAAGCTACTGAGCAGTGGCTGCTTGGTGTGGGTAGAAGATAGGACACAATATGGAGAGGGACTGTTATTTTGTGATACTGATTTTTTTCTCGTTAGGAGAGGAGAAAATTTTTTGTACTTGGATTGAATTTGTGGCATCATGCATGCTCTCTTTTTATTTTGAGAAAAGTTAACACTAACTTACTCAGATTGGCCTTGAACTTACTCTATAGCCCATGTTGGCCTTGATACTGATAATACTCAGCCTAACCAGTAGGTGTGATTACAGGACTGTGCTACCCGACCCAGCTCAAGTGGTGTAAATATTCTAAAACTAGATGGTCGCATAACCCTATGAATACACACACACACACACACACATACACACACACTGGCTGTCCTGGAACTAGCTTTGTAGACCAGGCTGTCCTCAAACTCACAGAAATCCACCTGCCTCTGCCTCCCGATTGCTAGAAATAAAGGCATGTGCCACTGTCACCCATTATACTAAATATATTAAAAATGGAGTTGTACTCAGGTATGTTGGCACAGGCCTTTAATTCTAGCGTTCGGGAAGCAGAGACAGGCAGATCTTCGTAAGTTTGAGGTCAGGCTGGTCTACACAGCAAGTTCCAAGCAATCCAGGGAAACATGGTGAGACCCTGTGGAGCTATGAATTTTAAATGAAAAAGTTTTATTATGGCTTGGAGATTATATCTGAATAATGCTGCTTATAAAAATAAAACTCCTCATCTAGCAACAGTGGTACATGTCTTTAATCCAAGCAATTAGAAGTAGAGATAAGTGCATCGTTGTGAGTTCAAGTAGCCTGGTCCATAGTGAGTTCCAGGCCAGCCAGGATGACATAGTGAGATCATGGCTCAACAACAAAAACGAAAAAACAAACAAAAACCCAACTCCTCTACAAATCTGTGTGTCATACTCCTGTAATTAAAGTACTCTGAAGGCTTGGACAGGAGGATTGCAAGTTCAAGGCCATCTTAGGCTATATATCGATCCGTAGGACAGCCTGTGCTGGGGGGGCTGGAGAGATTGCTCAGTGGTTAAGAGCACTTGCTGCTTTTCCCAAAGGTTTTGAGTTCAGTTCCCAGAACCCACATCAGGTGGCTCACAATTACCTGTAACTCCAATTACAGGGGTCTGACACTCTGTTCTGGCCTCTGTGGGCCAGTATAGGTACTAAAAAAAAGTGAATTATCTTTTTTTTTTTACATACTCACTTCTATACAATATATTTTGATCATATTTGTTTTCCTCTCTCAACTCTTTCCAGATCTTTCCCATTTGTTTACCAACAAATAAATCTTTAAAAGCAAAAACAAACAAAAAATAAATAAATAATAAAAAAGCAATGACTTGGCACATGGTGAACTTTGAACTCTTAAGAATTTTTTTTAAAGTGCTTTGCATTGTGTGAGGACTTTATGTAGCTTAGCTCACATTATTTTGTCAAATCCCTCAGGAGATATGTAGTATACGTATTATTATTATTACAAGCAAACTGAGACTGTTTATGGGACTTGTTCATGTTTACACAGTGAGGATATAGCAGAGAAGGAAGGGACTGGAACCCAAGTCTCTCTGTCTTTACATGCTAGGAATTTTCCATGGACCATGTTATTCTCCTCTATACAGATACAGTGTAATCATACCGTGTGGTTTCCATTCCTGTCTCACTGGCTGATGTAGGAAACCCTGGGACCAGTTGAGGAATTAGTATTTAGTGATCCATCCCCTATCCAGGCCTCTGACAGTTAAAGAAGTGCTCCAGGGGAACATAAAGCCATAAGCCCTTGGTTTATGATATGTCTACCTGAAGGCGTCATCTGCAGGACTTAAATGCTTCAGGCGATAATTACCTAGGAGACAACTGAATCATCAGGGTAGCCACCTGGCAACATGTTGATATCAGAGGTGGCTCCCATGTCATATCCAATAAGCAAGTGACTACTATTCTCTCTTAGATAAAGACTGGAATTCTAAAGGCAGTTACCTTCTCTGCAGGAAGAAATATTTTCCTATACTACACTGCCAACATCAAGTGATGTCTAGCCCAACGCTGGTATTAAGACTTCCAGATGTAAGGAGAGAATTTGTCCTAAGTCTCCTCTAGGCAGGTTAGAAGTGCCGGTAAAGTCAGGTGCATTTGGTTGATGGCTGGGACAGCTTGCCTCTCACATTGTAAATCTATGTGTATTGCTCATCTGCTTTCCCTAAGCAGGGGGGTAGGGATGCCCTAGTTTATCTGCCTGTACTCAGTCACTCACAAGGTCAACTTAAAAATGTTTGCAAAGAGCATGACAGTGAACTAACTAGAATTATGCTAAAATATAAATGCTGTGAATATATAATATATACAAAAGACATATAGACATTTACACTATACATACAGTCAACACAAGACTCAAGCAGCTTTCAAGACTTGGCCCTGGTATATTTTTATAGTGCTGAGTTCATTGGTTATAATCATGACATAGAAGCCTTGCAAGAACCTCACGGGCAGCCAGGCTTTGGTGGTGCACACCATTAATCCCAGCACTTGGGAGGCAGAGGCAGGTGGATCTCTGTGAGTTCGAGACCAGCCTGGTCTACAGAGCTATTTCCAGGACAGGCTCCAAAGCAATACAGAGAAACCCTGTCTCGAAAAACAAAAATAAACAAAACAAAACAAGAACCTCATAGGCTTTCTGAATGATAAAAAAAGAAAGAAAGAGAAAAAGAAAAGAAAAAAGAGAAGAGGATATTATGTTCAACCTCTTTCTTTTTGGCACTCTAACTTTCTATGAATGCTGCTGGGTGTTTTTTTGGGAGTGGGGTGGGAATAGGATCTCATTTTGTAGCCTAGGTTGGTTTTGAATGTGTAACCCTCCTACACCAGCCTTCCGGGTGGTGTTGTGATTACAGACACAAATCACCACACTCAGCCTGCTGGGTTATATGTACATGAAAACTGGTAATGTGTGCACATACATATACACATATGTGTATGTAAAATAAGAATATTCAGTGTAGCAAATCAACTGTTTCTAAATATGTTAGAAAATGTAGAGTGAGTTTCTTGCAGGTTCTGAATGGGACCTCCTGAGCTGGGGAAAGATGGCAGCTGCTTCTGGATCTTTTTCTTGTCTTCCTTTCCTTATTTCTTTCCACCACTTTGTGTGTGTGTGTGTGTGTGTGTGTGTGTGTGTGTGTGTGTGTGTGTGTGTGTGTGTGTCTGTCTGTCTGTCTGTCTGTCTGTGTGCATTCATGTAGGTACGTGGGTACCATCTTGTGCTTGGTGGGAGTTGGCTCTCTTCTGACATGTGGGTCCTGGGGCAGGGTGGGGGGTGGAACTCAAGCCTTCAGTCTTGGTGGCATGTGCCTGTACTCACTGGTCCATCTTGCTGGCCCTGCTTCTGGATTTCTTGCCACCTTAGTGTGTTTTTGGCTCTCAAATGCAGTTGCTATTTAAGACAGCTGCACACTTTCTATGTAAATGACAAGTTACTTATTGTATTGGCAGCATCTCTGGATCATCTGTCCATATTTTACTCAGTAGATTGTAAGCTAGTGATGGCAAACACCAAAAACATCATAGCTGTTATGTATTCCCAATGTCTGTCATGATGGGTCCTTGAGAAACATCTGTTTACTGAATAAGTGAAATACTTGCTTTGTTCACGTACTCTGAGGGAACACATTCCTTCCCTGCTACTCTCCCATGCTCCTGTTTTTCCAAATTTGCAACACATGGGGCCTTCTTCCCCTGTTGCTGGGTTAATGGCATTCATTTGGCCTAGTAGACTGAGCACTGGCCTTGGCTAGTTGGTAGTCAACAGCTTCTGTGAGGCCAGATTTCTTCCTCCTTTCCACAGAGACCATGGTCTGAGGGGATTGTGGCTTTGGTCCCTGGGAAGAGCCCAGCTGAAGTTGTGAGGATGCTGCTTCTCTGTAGCCCTGATGTGTGGCAGACCTTGAACTTGCAATCTTTGTGCCTCTACCTTCCAAGAAGTTGGGATTGTATGCCTATGCCACTAGGTATGGCTAGATGCCTCTCTGATACAGACTTTGCTAAAGTACCACGGTGGGTGCTGGAATTTCTGCCCTAGAGTGAGAGTTGATGGAAGAAAGCCATCTCAGCTTTAGATGGTGATCTTAAAGGTCTTCAAGACCAAGGAGGAACTATTAATCCACTGTAGTTTGGGCTTAACCTCTTCAGTGGCACCCTTCTCTTAGAGGGCACAATAAATGATGTGCATATCAGCCTGTCATTTTTCTGAATTTGGGTCAAGCCAGGAGGGTCACCTTGCACAGCAAGAACATTCTGTCAGTGGCTGATGTCAACCTGGTACCCAACAGTTGAGAAGAACAAGAAACTGGCCCCCAAACACATCACCAGCCTCCATGGAGGTGATATTAATAGCAAGTTCATATCTCTCTGGACAGAAGAACAAAGAGGAACAAAGTATTTCTATTTGTTTCTGCCCCTGAGCTAATTGTTTCCATTCTAAACAGAAGCATTATGAATAGAAGAGACCCTCCAGTGGTCTGTTTGGCTCCTAAATGGAGATATAGACCTATTTGCTAAGAAAGTCCTGAACTTTTGCCAGTCTGTATGTGTGCAAGACGCACCTCAGGAATTGGAGACTTGGAGGATGGAGTGTGAAACTCATACCTAGCTCCAAGAGAATCCAGTAAAGCAGGTGTAACTTTGAAAATGCAGCAAGGAAGCCACAAGGAGGGTGTTCAGTGAGGTTTCAGGGACAAATGCAGCCCAGGTCTTGCACTTAGGGCCACAATCTCCATAGTAAGGGAGATATTTGCGACCAGCATTGGGTAGGGTGCTGATAGCATGGCAGATAATTGTCCCCCAGAGTGGGGTTACATAACCACATCCACTGCCCTCTCCAAGTGGACACCCAAACACCTCTCACTGTTCCACCTGGTCCTATGTTGACTGGCTACAGGTTCATCCTTCTGCCTTCTCCTTTCTTTTCTCCCTTCCCCTTCTGCTCAGTGAGAGGTACAATTTACTTGGATATGATTAGCCAGAGGACGACAGGTGACACTGAGAATGCTAAGGATGGTTTTTTCCAACACTTGACCATCTGTATGTTTGAAAAGCACATTTGAGTTAATCTTCTCGAGCCATGCAAACTCTCACTCCCAGTTTCTTTCTGCTCCAATCCATTTCTTTTCATCTACTATGTGGACACCCCTTCCTTTGGGACCACCGATCCTTTCCTGAGTCTGTATGTGATGAACTGCCTTTCAATCGCTGTGAACAGAGCTATGAGATCTGCTATGCATGTGATAGACTTGTTCTTGATAAAGAACAATGTGAAAACGGATGCCACTCAGCCTGTTAGGTGCTGAGTCATCTGCCAGAATGTGTTTCTACTCTCAGATACCATGATCTCCATCAGGTGACCCCAAACTAGGAAGGTCTTGAAGGCTTAATAAAAGTCAAATGGCAAGGGTGAGTGGATCAAGTGTTCAGTTTATGGCAGAGTGAATCCTGGGTGCTATTTACATTCTGTCTGTGATGCTTGGGCTAGGAAGACTTATGGTGCATAGGTGAGCCTGAGGTCTAACACAGGGAGCACCCAGCTCTCTGTTCACCCTCCTCTTCTCCCACTTGTTTTGGGAAGGACAGCTTTGTTTGTTTCAAGGCCTCCATACCATCATGAGAACATCTCTGAGAAGTAGCCATACTAGGTTGCCTAACTGGGACACCTCCTGCTTAGACGCTGCGTTTGCTCTTTATGAACTTCCCATTGTATTTCCAAGCCATCTTTTGAGTATGCCCAGTGGCCCCCACTCCAAGCCTTCATATTTCCAACACTTTTGTCAGTCCCCAATATGATGAACAAAAAGGAAGGTCTTACTTCAGTGAAGCCAGAACAGGCACAATATCTCCCAGGTTACTAAAGCTCCCCCTTAGACTCAATATAATCCTTTTAGAGAAAAGCCTTTTCTATATGGCCTTTGCTGGTCTTGAACTTTTTCTGCTTCTATCTCCTTAGTAGCTGGCATTATAATCATGTACCATTACAAAAATGTGCTATGATACCTGGCCAACACAATTCTTTTTTTTTAATTATTTATTTTTATTTTCTCACATTGGTATTGTGCTTGCATGTATGTCTGTGTGAGGGAGTCAAATCCCCTGACTGGAGTTACAGACAGATGTGAGCTGCCGTGTGGGTACTGGGAGTCGAAACTCTTAACCACTGAGCCATCTCTTCAGCTCCCCCACCCTGCAAAGCAATTCTTTAATTGGCTCTATCATGTGATTGCTACTTTCGTCTTACATACATCCACTGGCTCAACTACAGTGTGTTGTCACAGGCATCCTTTGTGGGAATAGGTACATGTGAATGTTATATGTGCTTGCCAGTGAGGTGTGTGTGTCAGTAGGGTGTGTGCTACACTGAATGGCTGCTGCTAAACAGGCTGACACTATTGGTGCCTGCTGAACACTAGGGCAATGGAATCATTCCCTCTGTGACTTCAGAGTCCAGAGGGTCTCAAGCACACCAAAAACTGAGGCTGAGCCCTACCTGCCTTTATCATAGGAGGCGGAAGAGGCTGGCTGGCAGGCCTGGAGAAGACCATCTTCCTGGAATCCAGCAGAAGGCGGCAGTACCCCGCAATCAGGCAGGCAAAGTTGGTGGCTTCAGGCCACTCCATCAACAGCACCAGAGGCTGTGGAAGAAATGGTTCAAAACATGAAGACATGAGAAGGCAGGAGAGAGGCAGGTGCATTTCTGGGAGGACAGTAACAAATTAAAGACACCTTGAGTAGTTACAGGAACCATGCATTCCAACCCTACTTGAGGTTCATGGCCAGGCAATTTCCTCTGTCATGGATATTCCTTTGTAGTAACGGCTTCTCTAGGTATCAGCATTAAATAGACCTTGACTCACACATTTAATGAACCACCTTTACTGAAAAAGACTAAAATTATGTAACGTCATGTGACAGCTGTGTGGCTGTATTTGTGTTTGTCAGAGCCCAGCTGGGAGAGTGGGGGTGAAGCTGGGAATCTAGGCTAGGCTGAGTGATGGCCTGGAATATCCTTGAATGTAAGCACATTGGCTGCATAAAGTATTTGTTGCTCCTCTCCATATGCCCTGGCAACATCCAGAGGAGCTCTCTGGACACTCTATACAATGGAGTCCTGTGACTTTAGGAACAAAACCTTTCTGGCCTAAGTCCCAGTTGGCCTTCCTGATCTCCCTTCTATTTCCCACATTTTCCAAAGTAGCTGGAAATGGCCACTGATTTTTCTTTTCTTTTATTGGCGTAGCTCTGGCTAGTCTGGAATTCACTTTGTAGCCCAGGCTGGCCTCAGTCTCATAGCAATCCTCTTGTCCTTGTCTTACAAGGGCTGGGATTACATGCATGAGCCACCGTGCCAGTTTATTGGCATTTCTTTCTTTCTTTAAAGATGTATGTATGTATGTATTTATATGGGTGCTTTGCATGTAAGAATGTCTGTATACCAGAAGAGGGCATCAGAGCCTATTGTAGATGGCTGTGAGCTGTCATGTGAATGTTGAGAATTGAACTCAGGACCCAGGAAGAGCAGCCAGTGCTCTTAATCACTGAGCCATCTCTCCAACCTCTTATTGTGTTTCTTTCTTTCTCTTTTATGTGACAGGGTTTCGCTGCGTAGCCCTTGGCTGTCCAGGAATTCACTCTGCAGACCAGGCTGGTCTCGAACTCAGATCTGCCTAGGATTAAAGGCATGTGGCAGTTGATTGGTGTTTCTTGGACTGGAGTTAAAGGTGGTAGGTTAAACAAGCTATGCAGATAATTTTGCTAGGGGAATTCTAAGGTCCTATGATATATTAACTAATATATCCTATGATATATTAACTAATATCACATGAAATGTCAAAGATTTTAGTATTCCAAATTTATTTGACCCCAAAGATGCTTGTTCATTTTTTTTTTTTTTACAGAAAATCTCATATCAACAGGGTTTTTATTGTTTCTTTTGCAGTGTTAGAGATGGAATACAAGACCTTGTGCATTCTGGGCAAACACTGTACAATCAAACCACTCCCCTGGCCCCAATTGCTGCTGTTTCCTAAAAGCATAATGGGAAATATTATCACACTGTTGATTGATCCTGGAGTTAACTCCCTAATTGTTTCAGAGATCCCTGCAATCATAAAACAGTAGTGCATTTTAAAAACTTCAAATTCGTTCTATCATTTCAAAGGTGTCATGTGAGTAAGCTGGATCAAATCAAAGTGGAGACTGGCTGAGGAGAAAATCATGGGCTATGAGTAACCATGACCTTTTAGGATTACTAGAGGGCATTATTAAGAGCTAATAGAAACCTGGTGAGGTGTAGCCATGCTCGTTAGGCTAGTGTTTGGAGGGGAAGCCAGGAAGATCAGGAGTTCAAGGTCACCTTTGAGGCCAGCCTGG
The DNA here is from genome assembly GCF_943737965.1 of Phodopus roborovskii. Lineage (NCBI taxonomy): Eukaryota > Metazoa > Chordata > Mammalia > Rodentia > Cricetidae > Phodopus > Phodopus roborovskii. The sequence continues at coordinate 15,682 of NW_026125894.1, forward strand.
GCTGAAATAAACCCTGTTTCAAACTGGGAATATGGCTCAGTAGTAGACTGCTTGCCTAATACAAGCAAGGCCCTAGGCTTGATTTCCAGCACCATAAAATAAGAGCCCAGAAGAATTAAGAGGGAACATGCCTTGTCTGCTCAGCTAGGAGGTGACTGCAGCAGTCCAGGAAAGGCATGATTAGGAGCTCACCAGTGAAAACGAAGGGCCTTCATGAGTACTCCATAAAACCCAACCAACAACTAGATCATCTGCCTTTGGCTGCTACTGTCACCTTAGGAACAATTCTGAATCCAAATCGTTGCTGGTGGCTGGAGTCAGATTAGTTTTCTTTGCTAGCTCTTAGGAACCCAACATGTAGGTTAAGCTCAACATAGACTGATTCATTCAGAGCAGAGGTCAGCATGTGTTTTTACATTTTGCTTTTATTTGTTGATTTATTTTAATTTTCCCCTTTAGTTTATTTTATGCATATGAGTGTTTTGCCTGCATGTATGTCTGTGCACCACATGCTTGCCTGGTGACCTTGGAGACTAGAAGAGAGTGTTGGGTTCCCTATAACTGGAGTTACTACTAATTTTAAGCTGTCATGTGTGTATTGGGAATCAAACCTGGGTCCTTGGGAGAAACAGTCAGAGCTCTTAATCGCTGAGCCACCTCTCCAGACAATTTGTTTGTATTATTGATAAAGGATCCTAATTCAAACTCGTTTCTGAATTGAGATCCTCCTATCTTAGCCTTCTAAACACTAAAATTATAGGTTTCCACCACCATGCCCCACTTCATGCATTTTCTTTGTAGTGTTAGAGTATAAATATTTTAGACCTTACAAGCCGCCCAGGCTTTGTTGAAACAGTACTTCCACCATAGTGTGAAAATAGCCCTAGATAATCTGTAAGCTAAACAAATGTCTGTGACTGTGTTAGAATTAATATTTATAGAGGCAGGAGGTGGGTTGAAGTCAGCTTACAGGGCATAGTTTGATCTATTCAATACACCTTGTAATTTACTACTTTTGTTTGTTTGAGACAGGGTTTTGCTATGTAGCTCAGGCTAGCCTCAAAATCCTGGTAATTTTCATACCTCAGATTCTCTAGTGCTGGCATTACAGGCATGCACAACCACTTCTGAACATGGTATATTTTTGTTTGGTTTGGTTTTGAGACAAGATTTCACTATGCAGCCCAGACTGGCCTGGAACACATAATCCTCCCTCCCCAGGCTTCTCATTAACCTTGATGCTTTTGTCAACAGTGATTACCTTCTGCTTTGGTCATTCTTCTCATGGCTTCTGTTTTTGTGAGGTGACACTGTGCTCTGGTTCTGTGATCTCTTTGCATTGGCCTCTTTCTCTTTTTTAAGACTTATTTTGATTTATGTCTATATATTTGCATGTTAGCATACAATCATTCGTGCAGGTGTCTGAGGATGGCACAAGAAGTGTCAGCTCTCCTGGAGCTGAAATTACAGGTAGCTGTAAGCCACTAGATGTGGGTGCTCGGAAATGAACTCAGGTCCTCTGGAAGAGCAGCAACTACCCTTTAACACTGAGGCACCTGCCCAGCCCTGTCCCTGTTGCTCTTTAGTTGGCTTTTCTCATGTAGCTTTAAAAAAAAAAAACCTTATGTAGGCTCCAAGCTTCGTCTAAAATTCTTGATTCTTCCCCATGGTGAGTCATCTTTTACGTCTGTGTTGGGATGCTTGAGTCAGTGTTGCATTGCATTTCCCTTTGAGCTCTTTTCCTTTCACGAAGCACATATAATGCTAGAAGTCAAATGCTTTGAGGCCAGGTCTCATCCTGTTGATCTGTTTATGTAGCCTAGGTTGATCTGTATTATGTAGCCTACACTGGTCCCACACTGCAGCAATCCTCTGGCCTCAGCCTCTAGAATGTAACTGCACCCAGCTTGTTCATTAGTTTTTGAATATTCAGTTCCAATGCAAGTCACAGCAAGGCATTTGAACTGTCCCTGAAAGAACACGTTAATGACTAATGATGCTTCTATCAAATTCATGAAATACCACGGGAAGGAAAAAGGAATAATTTATACACACTGAGGAGCAATGGCTCTTTCCTCCAGTGAGAGGAGCCACCGATTAAGTGTTATCCAGTCATTATTGGGAAGGGGCACTGGTGATGTCTGTACTTTCAGTTAATGGAAACTTCTCAGTACATAACGCAGACAGATAGCAGGGTAGAATAGGTCAAGGGAGCCAGATATACCTTCTAGCTTGGCCCCGACATGTGCAGCAGAAAGACACAGAGAGGATTGGATGTTGACAATTGCTGCCATCATTACTGGGAAGACTCAAGACACACTAGGTTTGCCCCAGGGCATTCATGAACACCATGGACATTTCCACTGCTATGACTTTATTTCAGGATCGATCTCACCAACTTCTCCATACTTCTTAAACTATGTGATGATGCTGAGGCATGGGTGGGGGGCTCTAAGCCTGGGGGCCCTTGTGTCTCTGATCCCAAGCTTCTTCATCTGTGTGAATTTATGCCTTACCTGTGGGTATGTTGTGTCAAATTGTGATGTCTCATCGCCTGGAAGAGAACTTAAGGACCTCCCGCAGCCCCCTAAGTGGCTTTTCTTCCTGCAGTGCCTTTCTGCTTTATTTACCTATTGCTACTTAAGGGGTCTTTCTAATGCACAACTCTTATTATAACTTAGCACTGTCAATAGTGATGAAATCCAACTTGCCTACAACGGCTCATAAGACCCTTCAGGATTTGGACCTATCCTACATCTTCAGCCACTTATGTCTTAGCTTGGTTTATGTCCCCCTTTCATATCACACCCCCTTCTATTTAAACAGTGGCATATAGTTTAGTTTGCCAAGCTAGTTCATCCCTTCTGTACTTTAACCTATGCTGCTCCCTCTAGCTAAAATCCTCTCATGTTCTGTCATATCCACCCAACAAGCTGTGACACACTGGTGAGCTACCTCCTGAAGAGCAAGATCAGCTGACAGCTACAGCCACTCATTCCAGAACAGAACAACCAGGTCCTTGCCTTTGTGGAGCTTACAATGTAACTGGCAATAAACCATACACCAAATAATCTTAGAAACAAATATGTCCACAAGTTGTGATAAGGACCAGGAAGGGAATTTACAGGGTTACCAGAACATAGACTATCCTGGAGCAGTGTGTGGGTGGGTATGAACATGTGCATATGTGACATTTGGTTTCAGAAGCTAGACGAAGCTTCTTTGTAGACATGGCACTGACTGACAAATTGAATATTGGACTATTTGCCCAATGCCCAGGCTGAGTGGCTGATTGATGGATGGACAGTTTGATGCTCTGACTTGTTGAAAAGCAGTCTGACTCACTTGAGCCCTGGCTGACAAGCTGGCTGCAGGGTAGCCAGACAGCCTCACATTTGGACTGGTTAGCTACCTGGCTGGCTGCTTGGCTGGCTACAGACAGAATTCCTGTCAGGAGTCTGACTGACTGACTGTACTGATTTCATTTCAGTTTCTCCTTGCCCCTATTGTAGTCCAGCATGGTCAATAAAAGAGCAAGAAGGCAAAATCCTGTGCTCTGGGAAGTCCAAACACAGCAACAGGTGGCTCGGGACAGCACAGACCATCACATTAGTAGCCGTACTGGGTAGCCAACTTGTTCCCAACATGGGCTAAGGATGGCTTGTAAAAGGCATACGGATGAGCTTTTTGCCAACAGGGGTACAAATCAAACTAAGGGAAGGAGAGCAGAGGTCAGATAGTTTTCTTATAAAAGTTCAAAAACAACCGTTTACCTTAAATAGGATTTTAATGATCATGATGCCTCACGTAACACTTGCCCATACAGAAAACACTAAAGCAATAAAGCTCAAGCAGGAGAATGGGAAACACACTGGGCTACAGAGATCCCATGGGGCATTCCTTTGATGGTTTCCTTTTCGACCTTATGTGCTTCTGTAGTAATGGAGTAGGGTAATGGCCCAGTGGTGTCTGTTTCAGTTTGTTGTCTCTTGGAGAACAATATGTGAACATTACCTCATGTTCTCTCTACCATGAACAAATAAGCTGAGTGAAAACTGTAACGAAATACACCCAGGCCATCTTCAAGTGGAAAATGAGATAAAGAGTATGGAGTTTAAGGCATGAGCCAGGCAGGAGACCTACAGCAGGGATTAATTTGACATGCTCCAGCTGTATCTCCTTCCTGGAATGCCCCGGTACAGAGCTGACTCACTCCAGCATCTCTGACGAGACAAAAAGGATGGGGAGTATTCTGGAGAGGCAAGGGTACCAGAATCCCAGAGAAGCCAGTTCATTTGAGTTCTTGCCTCCATATCACTTGGAAAGGCTAATTGGGCATAGCCAGACAATTTTGGGGTAAGGCAGAATATCATTTTAAAGCAATGGTTTTTGGGCCAGCTGTACATTAGAATCATCCAGGCGTCTGTAAAATTTAGCTGTCCCTACACCCAGCCCTAGAAATGCTGATTTAAATGATCTGGGAGGAACAGTAGGATAGCCAGTGATTTTAAATCTTTACACATGAGCCAGGTGTTGGGGAGAAGGGCATGCCTGTGATCCCATCATTTTAGAGGGTAGAGGAGGTAGGATCAGAAGTTCAAGGTCATCCTTTGAGGCCTGTGTGGATTACAGGAGAACCTGCTTCAGAAACAAAAGCAAAATCTTTGGGTATGGTTCTTATGGTTAGTCACTATGATAGTTTGAATGTTATTGGCCCCCATAAGTTCATAGGTAGTGGTACTATTAGGAGATGTGGCTTTGTTGGGAGTGGGTATGGCTTTGTTGGAGGAAGTATGTCATTGTGGGTGTGGACTTTGAGATTTCCTATTGTCAGGATACTGACTTGTGTCTTAGTTGACTTCCTGTTGCCTGCAAGCCAAGATGTAGCCAGCACCACATCTACCCGAGCACCACCATGCTCCCCACCACGATGATAATGGACTGAACCTCTGAAACTGTAAGTGAGCCACCACAATTAAAGGTTTTCTTTATAAGACTTGCTATGGCCATGGTGTCTCTTCACAGCAATGAAAAACCTAGCTAAAGCAGCCATGACTGAGACAGTAGCAGACCCTTCCAGAATGTTCATTCTCAGGCCACAGTGGGCTATCTAGGAGGAAATGGGATTAGTCTGATTTCCAACTTCGATGTCCTTTGCTAAGGAAATTCAAGCAGCTGAAATACAAAGTTCCATGTGTAGCACTGTACTTACCTTACAACAAGATTCTCTCCTGTTTATTTATGTTACATTGATTTCTTTTATATGTATATGTCTGTGTGCACCAGGGCTTGAGTGTGGAAGTCAGAGGGCAGCTTAATACGAGTTGGTTCTCTTTTTTCATTGTGTAGGATTTGGGGATTAAACTCAGGTCCCTGGACTTGATAGAAGGCTTCTTTACCTTTTGAACCACCTCACTTGCCTTCCACACTTCTTTTTGAGCTAGGTCCCTCCTAGCTGTCCTTAAACTTTTGACCCTCCTGCACTAGCCTTCTAAGTGCTGGGACTCTAGGCATTCATCTCCATGCATAATTGCAACCAGTTCTTTTAAACTCTAATCAGTGCATTTGTTGATTTCTATGGTATCTATATGCCAACCAAGCTATTGGTATGATGTCATTCATCTTTCATGTTCATACTGGAAAAGATTAAATGTTGTGGTGTTCATTTCATAGAGCATAGTAACCTACACAGCAGACTTCACTGATGACTTTTGGTAACAAAAGCTGGTTGTAAATGGCATGTTTCTCAATCAAATAATATCTTTATTATAGCATGTGAGTGCTGGGTATGATGTAGCTCAGCTGAGTGCACTCACAGCTTGCCTACAATTTACAAAACCCTGGTGTCATGGAAGGCCTCATCCTCCTTGGGAGTTGGATGGGGGTGGGATGGAGGTTTGGTTGGGGGCATGGGAGGACAGGAGGGAGAGGGGACTGGGATTGGTATATAAAATAAGACTGTTTTTAATTTAGATAAAACTTTATAAAAACCTGGGTATGGTTGTGGTGGAATATTATTTTAACTGTGTAAAGGTGTGTTGCATCTCTTTCTGCTGCTTTTGTTTACAATGCGAATACGTGTTGTGCTGTTTTATGTTGCATTTGTTTAACTCAGTAAAACTGTGTCACTTTGCCTGTCTAAAAGACCTAATTGGTTTAATAAAGAGCTGAATGGCCAATAGCTAGGCAGGAGAGAGAAATAAAGAGGGGCTGGCATGCAGAGAGGATAAATAGAAGGAGAAATCTAGGAGAGAAGAAAGGGAAAAGGAGGATGCCAGGGGCCAGCCACCTAGCCAAACAGCCAGCCACAAAGTAAGAAGGAAACAAAAATATATAGATTAAAGACAGGTAAAAGGCCCAAAGGCAAAACATAGTTAAAGATAAACAGAATAATTTAAGTTAGAAAAGCTGGTTAGAAACATGCCAAGCTAAAGCTGGGCATTCATAAGTAAGAATAAATCCCCATGTATTTATTTGGGAGCTGGGTGGTTGGCCTCCAAAGAGTAAACAATAAAAACAAAACAAAACAAAAAACAATTACGTGTGGTGGCACATAAATTGTGCATGGCAGCACACACCTTTAATCACAGTGCTTGGGAGGTAGAGGCAGAAAATCATGAGTTCATGGTCATCTTATTATTTTAGCTTTAAAGAAAGTTTAAAGCCAGCCTGAGATACCTGAGACCCTGTCTCAAAAGTAAAATAAAGGAAGGAAAAACAAAACTGTAATGTATGAGTACTTGTTATTTGAAAAACCTTATGGTATTAATTTCTTACTGTTTTTTTATAACACATGACTCCATTTAGTAGCTTAAAATGATACATATTCATTTGTTCCTTTATCGTGTTGGAGGTAAGAGTTCTGATATGAGGTTTACTGGGTTAAATATTGAGTGCAAGACTATGTCAATTTTGGTGGTCTAGAGTTGAATCTATTTTCTTGCCTTCCCTGATCCTGGAAGTCACCACACTCCTTGGTCCTTGCTCCTCTTCCCTAATGAAGGCTGGCAAGGGTGAGTAGAGTCTTCACATCACAGCTCTCTAACTGCACACCTCCAGAATCTCTGTACCACATAGCCTGACTATTGACTACATTAGTCGCACTTGAATAATTCATGCTAATCTCCCCAATTTAAGGTCAGTTGATTAGCAATCTTAATTGCATCTGCACTTTTTATTCCTCTCTGTCATAGCATATTCACAGGTTCTGAGGATTATGGTACATGCCTATTTAGGAAGGGATTATTCTATCTATTGTACATGGTAAATCCTATTACCACCTATAACAATAATGACACCAAGTAGATAATTCTCCCAAGGTTTCCTTTTGCATTTTGTCAGTTGTTCTTAAAAATGCTTGAACCATTTATCATTTGGTGACACCATTGAGCACTCATATCATCTACCTGCCTATTGATCACAGCTTACTCCTACACTGCAACTTTTAAAGCCTCATCTACACACCAAATACAATGTATTTATCTCCAAAGGTAGTGTCATCTCACCACCTACTCACAATCTGCTAGAGTTCTTTACACCTAGCACTGTTCTTTAGTGCACACTGGATATGTGCAGTAGGCAATAGGGGTAAGAATAAGAAAACACAGGCATTGTGTACAACAACCATGCCCGTCTTAACAAATCACATGCTTCACATCTGCTCCTTGGCTTCACAGTTGTCTTGCTTCTGCCCTTCTTTCCTGCTGGTTCAAATCAGCTCTCATTCTGTTATTCCTCTGCTCAAGGACCTACAGTGCATTCCTACTAATCAACCACATTGAATCTAAATTCCTCAAACTGGCTTGGGAGGCTTTTAACTGACTTGTTCTGGCTGCCCCTAATCTCTCCAATCTCTTCTCTCCTTATTTTCCTCTCCAGCCAAGAGACTATGCTTATCGACCTACACATATGGCTTGCTTATTTCAGTGCTTGCTCCTTGCCTTTGAACACATCCCACTCCTCTCTGCTAATTCATCCCTATCACTTCAAGATCCAGCTCAAAACACCCTCTTGAGGAAGCTAGTTGTAGTTAACTCCTTCAAGTTCTTTTCATTCCATATTCCATACCACATTTATCTATTCACTTCATACTGCCTTTTTTTTAAGAAAGAGATGTATTTTAGTTTGTGTGTGTGTGTGTGTGTGTGTGTGTGTATGTGTGTGTGTATGTGTGTGTGTGTGTGTTCCCTGAAAGGGTGAATGCCATCTGATTCCAGAGTTATGCAGGTGTTCTGATGCTGTGTCAATGTATGTGCGTGATTCTAGCCACCGTGATAAGAAATCTTCATTCATGCTCACCACTGTGGGTGGATCACCTCCAGAAACAAGCAGGGTGTTCCTCAGTCAGGAGACACACACTGACCACAGCTCTGCCTCTTTCCTCTGGTCATATAGGTAGGTCTTCAACCCACGCTTACTCTAATTCATTGTGTTACAAAATCATTTGGAGTAAATAAAAAATTAAATCAATCCTGATGCCCAAGTAGCACTTCTAACCATTGAAATCATCAGTTCTTGCTGGGCAGTGGTGCACACCTTTAATCTCAGCATTTGAAAGGCAAGAGGTAGGCTGATCTCTCTGTGAGTTCGAGGCTAGCCTGTTCTACAGAGTGTGTTCCAGGACAGCCAGGGTTACACAAAGAAACCCTGTCTCCAAAAGGGGTGGGGGGAATGTCAGTTTTCAGAGTAGGGCCCAGGTGCCTTCATTTTTTCAAACTTCTCATGGAATTTCTATTGGGCTACTGATGTGGAAAACTCACTAATGAAATATTGCAGGCTGAAAAACAATCTGAAAGCCGTTTCTTTGTTTTAAACCCTTTCTGTATCTCTGTGAGCCACACTTCCCTGCACATCTTGTCTTTCTTTGCCTTTCCTTACCAGTTCACTTGGCTTTTTACCCAACAACATCTGAGGAGAGTAGCAATCAAATAGTTGGGAAAGTGGCCACAACCAGATTAAACATCAGCGTCAGTCAGGTTCCCAAACCAATGGTAATCCTGTGTATCACAGGTGGAAAAATTAACATATTAAAGCTTCCTGGGTTTTACAAACACAAAACTAAATACTTGGTTCTTTTAGAAACAGCAAAACACTTCATTCGCTTAATCTGTTAACTAGCTTCCTCCCGGGAAAGCCTTTAAGAGAGAAAAGCTGTACCTCCTTCCAAGAGTCTCTGCCAGCTGGCAGGAAGGCCTGCCCCCTGCCCACACTGGTCACTGTATTCAAACAGGAGAACTGTGGAGGGGGTGGCTGACCTTTGCTGCCAGACTTCTTTGACAGCTGCTTGCCAGTCTGAAGGTGTTGATCTATGGGGAGGGTTCTGATGTTCTAGGAGAGCTGGACTCTGGGAGCTGAGATGGGACGTTGGATCTGATTGTCCCTCCACTCCCCAGAACCACTGGGTCCATGCACAGACACACCTCTTACTTAGCTCAGAGTGGGTGTTCCCCAACCAATATACATGTGGAATGGGCAGAGATGGGTGAAGGCATTCATTTCTTTAATCTCTGAGCAGACAGGCGGGACCTATGGTGGCCAGATTCTCTCTGTTTAGCTTGAAGTTCCAAGTGAGTGTGATTTTCTTTCTTTTTACATTTTGCAGTGCTAGAGGCAGAAACTAGGGTCTATGCTAGTCAAGTGCTCTATCACTGGCACAAGCCATAAGCACTTTTTCCCCCAAGGGCTGGGAAGATGGTTCAGTTAGCAAAGTGCAAGCATGAGGACCTAAGTACCATCCCCTAACATCCATATAAGCAAACAGGGTGTGGTAGCAATGCACCTGTAATCCAAGGGCTGAGAAAGGTGAAGACAGGAAGATCTCTGGGCCTTGCTGGCCAGCCAGCCTAGCCAAATTGGTCTTGGTCCTGTCTCAAAGGTAAGGTGGAGAGCAACTAGGGAAGACACATCTGGACTCCACTAGCATGTGCACATACACCAGTACACACTGAGAACACACACAGACATTTTGAGACAAGGACTCCCTACATATACAAAGTGTGCAGTGAAATTTAATCTTCCTCTAGGCCTACCAAGTAGCCATGAATACCGACAGCTATGCAACACTGTACCCATCTATATGAATTTTATTTTCTTCCTTTTTCTTTTAACATTTGAGACAGGAGCTACCTATGTAGCCTAAGCTGGACTTGTAATCACTGTGTAGGCAGTGATGCTCCTGCCTCAGTTTTCTGAATACTGGGATTATAAGCCGCCATGATATCCATAAATGCAAATATCTGTGCTATGACAAGCATAATGGTGAAATGATGGTTTGGGTAGCTCCTCGTGCTCCAATTCTCTGTGGAGACTGATTCAGGCTGACCCAACACTTTCTAGCCCTACATGGTACTATGTGGTAGTTAGAATGAGAATGGTCCCAATAGGTTCATGTTTGAATACTTGGGCATCTCCAATTGGTAGTGCTGTTTGGAAAGGATTTGAAGGTATGGCCTTCTAGGAGGAGGTGTATCACCAAGGGTGGATTCTGAAGTTTCAAAAGTCCACAACGCTCCCAGTTATCTCTTTCTGCCTTGTACCTGTGACTCGAGATGTGAGCACTCATCTACTGGGTCACTGCCATGACTGCCGCCATGTTCCATGATCATGGACTCTAACCCTCTGGAACTTTAAGTGGCAAGTAAATGAGTTTTTTTTTTTTATAAGTTTTCTTGGTCATGTTATCTTTTTTTTTCTTTAATGTTTTGAGATAGGGTTTCTCTGTGTAGCTGTGGAGCCTGCTCTGGAACTCGCTCTGTAGATCAGGCTGGCCTCGAACTCACAGAGATCTGCCTGAGTGCTGGAATTAAAAGAGTGTGACACCACCACCACTGCCTGGCTTGGTCATGCTACCCTAATGACAGCAATAGAGCAGTAACTAAGGCATGCTGATTAGTCATCTTAGATGGCCTAAGTCCTAAAAGATAGACAAAGGATTCTATGGAGAAGCCACTTTAAAATCTCTGAGCCTCACTTCACATACCCCAACATTCTTTCCTTCTTCCTCAGGCCTGTTCCTGGAAAGAAGCAGCATCTCAAAGCAGGGCTCACCTTGGCATCCATGATACTGGTCTCTACTCGGGCCACGCCCTGGTTCTCCCGGAACAGCTGGATCTTGCTGATCTTGCTGAACTCAGACAGCACAGTGGTGAGGTTGGTTTTGAGGTCAATAACATGGCTGATACCATGACGGGGTCCCACCAGGAGAGTGGTGGCTGACTGCTTCTCATCCTAGTGCCAAGTGTGCCGGGCAGACAACATTCACAGACAGAAGTGGAGAGAATATCCAAGGAGAAGAGGCAGTGAGGAAGAGAAAATATGTATTATGTTGGTTCTGAAGGGGTGTGTGAGGAGTGGGGGGAAGGGAGGAGAAATACCTGAGGCTCAGTGCCAGGGTTAAAAGGGCAACCTTGAGGAGAAAATGGTTTGGAATCTCCCTGGTTCAGGATCCTAGATCCTCAGCCTAAATCACACTTTATCTACAGCAGCAAGTTAAATGGGCAGCATCAGGGTTGGCTCTAACGAAATTGTGAGGTAGGTGAAATATGTTCTTTCTAGTGACTTTGGAGAACTTTCCTTATCAAGCCCTGAGGTATTTTTCACTGTTGCTGAGAGCCATCCAAAGCTACCCAGTGCTTTTGCCTGACTGGGCAGCACTGTGTCTGGCTTTTACCCACCCTCCACCAACTTACACTTCTCACCCAGTGCCAAAGACAAATCGAAAAACCAACTTTGCCTAAGGCATTCATGGTTGTTTAGGTGCTTAATGAAGGGTTCCCTTGATTTTCCCTTTAATAGGTACTCCAGCAGCCTTGACTCAGAAGAATGACCAATAGGCATTTGAGCAATGTCAGGCTGGTGGAAGAGAGGTTTGAGGGTTTGTGTGGGTGAAGGGAGGAGACAGGGGGCTTTCAGTGTTCTACAAATCCCAGCATACAAATGGCTGCTCCTAGGTCTGACAGACTGGGATTCCCTTAAATGGGGCTGACAAACTCCTTGAAGCCATCAAACCTGAGCCTTCTGCTGGCCCACTCCCTGCTATTAACATCACCCCGGAACCTCTTTTGTCTGCCTACAGACACTTTGATAAGCAGTTTTTCTCCAGTGTGCCATGCTAGCACAACAGCGTGTTCCACAGAGCATGACAAGCACCTGGAGCCAATCAGTGAGATGATTTGAATTTCCTTTTTACCAGAGGCAACTAGACTGGAGCAGTCTTAGGGATGGTGCCAGCTGAGCCCAGCCCCAGAGCATCGCTGTGCAGTTCTTGGTAGGTAGGTAGGGGGCAGTTTGGAGACTCAGGAAACCTGGGCTATGGGACTATGGGAGTATGTTTATATAGAGGCAAACAAATGAGTAGGGGTTGGCAAACTATGGCCCATGGGCCAAATATGGCCTATCACCTGTTTCATATGCCTCAATGGCTAAAAATCAAGTTTTACAACATTTTTGAAAGGTTGGAAATAAGTCGAGAGAACCATATTTTTGACACATGAAAATGCTATGAAATTCAAATTTCTGTGTCTCCAAATAGTTATTGGCACAGCGCAACACCCATTTGTTAATACATTGTGGTTGTTTTCATGTTAAGACAGCAGGGATGACTGGCTGCTACAGAGATCCATTTGATCCACCAACAAAAGGCAAACATATTTTCTATCTGGCCTTTTACAGACAAGGGTTGACAAGCCTTGGAATATAGGAAGGGGGCACAAAAGGATTGGTAAGGGGCATTGGAAGCAGATGTAGTTGGCCCTCATAATCTATAAGGGATTGTTTTCAGGATTCTGTTGCATATAAAATCTACAGGTGCTTAGTTCCTATTAAAAATGGCATAGAATTTGCATGTAATCTGCATGTATATTCTTGTGTGCTTTTGAGAAAGAATCTTACACATGCAAGGATGGCCTCAATCTTGAACTCATGATCCTTGTTCTTCAGCCTCTAGAGTGCTGGGATTACAAGCATGCACTATCACATCTGACCATAATGTATACTTTAAATCATCTCAACATTACTTATAATACCTAATGCAGTGCAGATATTGCTTAAAAGTTGTTATGCTGTCATGTCTAGAGAATAATGACAAGAAAAATGTCTATACATGCCCAGTGCCAACACATTTTTTTTCTGAGACTATTGTTGGTTGAATCCATGGATGTAGTGGATGCATTGCTAAACGATTTTGTCCCTCCAAGAAATACTGGATTTCTCCCCCCATACTTCCACACTTTGCCCCTCCCCAAATCCCATAGTCCCACTGACCAGGCCTACAGTGTTGAATAAAACACCAGTGAAGGTCGGAAGTTCATTCAGAATTCGAAGGTACTGGAGCTTTGCTTGAATTGCGGAGCCCTGTGGAAACAATCCACCTTGAAATAAAGATTCAGAGGAACAGAGAAAAACAAGCCCACATCCTCCATGTGGAGTCTCAACCTCTTATGGCAGGAGCTACTCATCAGCCTATTCCATGAAAATAAGAAGGGCCTTGGGTAAATCTGGAAGTCCCAGTTTGGATGGTTCTCACCTTCAGCATTCCACCTACCTTTCTAAGCACTCCACAGACCTCTTGATTCCTATACCTAAAGTGTCAATCAAATCTGTTTGTTCTTGCATTAATTCAAGCACTTTCCCTCAACTCTGCCATCCACCTAATCTATGTATCTCTCCTAAGATCCTTCAGATCCTTAGAGTGCCACTGCCACATGCAGTCATGGGGTTCCACTTGGTGCTTCCATATTGAGCACCCCAAGTCCCAAGCCTATTCTTCATACCAGAAGCTTCCAGGTCTCTGTCAGCATTTCTTGGGCAACTGAGTTAGAGACCCACGAGGGACACAGGACTCTTCCCTTCACCCTCTCATCTGGGAGCCATCAGCCACAAATCATATTTCTTTTATCTCCGACTTCCTTGTGAATGGATCTACCCATTTATTTTGCTTTGACACCTTCCTATGTTAGCAATGTGGGTCCTCAGCTTCTTTTCCTCACTTACCTCCACCTAGTGTTAGCAGGAACATCCTAAAATACAGTAAATTTAATCATACCGGTTTCCTGCTTCTACTCCTCTGCGGCTCATTGCTGCCTATAGGATTGATTGTGTGCAGCCTCTCTCTGTGGCATGGAAAGCCATTCCAAGAACTGGCTCCTGACAACCTCCTTAGTCTCCATCCTGCCTCTACTTGTACCAGCCTTCATGTCTCTTATATTCTGTAGCTTTGCATAAACATAACTACTTATGTTCTTTCTCCTACTGCCATGACTCCCAAGGCTGGCTTCTGTAGAGATGGATTTCTGGATGGAGGGAAGTGTTTCCCTTAATACTGCTTCTAGCAATTCATCTTCTAAGTTCCTGTCTGTCTATCTTTCAAGTCTCAGCTCTGGCACTAAATATGCCAGTTCCTCATCTCCTAGCCTGAGCTTGGCATCTGTCTCTCCCAAACACTCACCGAGTCCCAGTGCCTGATGCTTTGTGTTGAGAATTACAGTTTTATTTCCCTACTTGACTATGCTTGACTCAAGGGATAAAGCCAGGCTTTCTTCATCAGAGCACTGGGGTGCATAGAAAAAAAAAAAACTGCCTTGGAGATGGTGGTGAGCATGGGTGCTCTCAGCCAAGTGGGGGAAAAAACAAAACAACAATCTGATTCAACATGCACAGTAAGGTGTGGAGTAAGGTGGGGATGGCTTAGCTCTCTGGGGAAATTTGCATCTTAAAAGGGAAGCTAGTTGGTAATTCAAGAAATCTGGAATGGGTGGCATCTATGGGGTTGATTGTGTCTCCTGCATGCTGATTCTAGTATTGGTCACCATCCTCTAGCCTCTTGGGCATGAAGCCTGAGCAGATGAAGTCTTAGCAGTCTAAGAAGGCCCAGCAGGGCCAGCGGGAGGTGGGGATAAAAGCATCTCAGGGGTAAAGACTGGTGTCTCCTAGAATTCAGAAGACAGCTCAGTAGTGGTCCCAGTTCTGGGTTGGGCTTTCTTCTCCTAGGATTCCCTATTTTAGGACTGATGGATTGGAGAGCTAGTGAAGGACAGCAGTCACTCTCGTGAAAATACATGTCTCTCTTAGGAGCCAATGCCTTCCACAGGGCAGGTGCTCCATCAGAACTAATTGGAGATAGACCTCAAGAATGATCTTCCTTATTGCTCCTTTGTTGGAGTGGCTTAGTGTGATGTGTTGCTTTTTGGGGCAATGTTTGGGTTTGGAGCAAACTCCTTCCCATAACTGGCCAAGCTAGGTATGTTCCTGAGTCAGAAAGAATGATGGAATGTGCACCCAAGAGAGTGGGAGGGTGTGTACCTGAGTCAGAAAGATTGGTAGAAATCCCCATAGCACCACCCAGGACCCCTCTAAAGCGCCTGTGGTTACCTTGGTGCTGCTAGAAGGATGCATTTGGTGGGCCTTCAGTTGTTGAGAGAGAGATTTCCGAAGGTTCTTCTCTTTGATGCCCTGCAGGAGGGTGGGGGGAAGAAAGGGTTCCAGGCCCCACTCCTTCCTAAAAACAGAAGAAAAGCAAGATATTAGTGAAATAGACAAAGTGGAGTCAAGGAAGCGAGGCAGTAAGAAGGGATCTGAGTAACTCTGAGAGGCAGAGACTAGGAAAAAGAAACAGAAGGACAAAGACAGGCAAACTGTGGCCATGGATATCCAGTAGAAAGCATAGCTCTAAAGCATGGTGGGGGAGGCATCAGGAATTCCAATTCTCACCCCCATAGAATGGCTATTCCCTTGAAAAGCAGAGCGCGGCTCCACAATTGCACTTTCTTATAGACAGCTATTTGTCCCCTCCAGAAGGGCCCTTTCACAACTCACTCTACATTCTTCAGTGTGATCTTCTGACTAGGCCGAGTGGCTGACACAGTGATATAGATGTGGAGGGCAGCAAGGCCCAAAAGCATCTCTGGCTTGGGATCCATTCCAAAGCGTTCTCGGATAACATCATTACGACTCTGTGAGAGAAGGCAGACCAAATCTATCAGTTAAAGGAGCCATTGTTTCTCTCTCGGCTCCCAAGCTATGTCCTTGGGTCCCAGAAAAAGAATCTTGCCACCAGCAAGGCATGATGGATCAAGTGAGGTGGGGGGGGGATATTGCCCTTGGAGAAACAAACAACAGGGGAGCCTTGGATCACAGAAACACTATGTGCTTGGTTCAGCAAAAATTAGACACTCTTCTCAGTGGCAGGTTACCCAATAGCAAGACAGTCCAGGTTCCTTTGCAAATGAGAATCCATTCATCCACTTTTGTTCTTTTGTTATAAGAGACATCCCGCCCTACAAGAGATCCTGTACTCCACCATGAGCCATACCAGGCTCTTCTAATAGTTCAGATGAGAACAAGGAGAGAGACACTGAGAGAGGCTCCGTGGGGCTCTGATCCAGAAGCCTCTGGTGAGAGGTAGTTTGCAGGAATGGAGCAGACATTTTGTTCTTTGAGAACCAAAAGACAAAAACATTTTGCTGTCTTAGAGGGAATACCTTGTAGGTGATAGTGTCTGGTAACCTTCCAAACTCTAAGGGTCAGCATCCCAGCTATTAATGATTACACCTACACTTGAATGGTTGTCCTTTGGTTGAGGTTGTAAAACAATGGCCCTTGGGACTAGGGAGCCACAGTCGTATCACTGCATTAAAGGAAAAGATCTGACAAAGGATGCTTCAGCCAAGAGTGGTGGCTCATGACTATAAAAAATCCAGCACTCTGGAGGCTGAGACAAGAGAACTGGAAGGCCAGCCTGGGCTACACAGTAAGTTCCAGGCTGGCCTGGTCTATGTATCAAAAGGGGGTGAGTGGGAAGAAAATAATAATGTTTATCTATACAGAAAACCCAGCAGAATCTACCAAAACCTACTAAAACTATTTGCTGAGTATAGCAAAGTTGCAAGGCAAAAAATCACTATAAGATACATTTCTATGCTGGGCAGTGGTGGTGCTCACCTTTAATCCCAGCACTCAGGAGGCAGAGGCAGGCAGATCTCTGTGATGTCTAGACCAGCCTTGTCTACAGTGCTAGTTCCAGGACAGCCAGGGCTACAGAGAAACTCTGTCTTGAAAAATAACAACAAAAATGATGTATTTCTATATGCTACTAACAAACAATTGGAAATTGAATTACAAATCTAATTCACTGTTGAGTATGGTGGCTCATGCCTATAATCACAGAATTTGGGAGACTGAGGTAGGAAGATGGCTGACTAGTTCAATACTAGCCTGGGCTACACAGTTCCATACCGGCCTGATTTATAGCATTAGACTCGGCCTGATTTATAGCATTAGACTATGTCTCAAAAACAGCAGCAGCAGCAACAATAAAAAAATTATTATGGCATCAAAATAAGAAATAATTAGGGACAATTCTTACAAAATATATGAAAAAATCATACATCAAAAACTTATAAAACACTACTGAGGAAAATTAAAGAACTCAGTCAGTGTAAAAATACTTTTGTTCATGCACTGGAAGACTCAATATTGTTAACATATCAATTCTCCCTTAACCAGTCTACAGATTCTGCACAATTACAATCCAAGTCACAGTAGGAATTTTAGTAGAAATTGACAGCCTGAATCTATAATTCCCATGAAAAATACAGAGGACCTAGAATAAATTTTATTTTCAAAAGAGGAACAAAGTTGAGGACAAACACTATTTGATTATAAGACTTATAAAGCTCTAGTTGTCAATAGAATGTATGGTTGGCATAGGGATAGACTGGTAGATCAATAGAATAGAATAGAATAGAATAGAGGTTCAGAAATAGATCTACAAATACACAGGCAACTGCTTTCACACTAGATCTAGATGTTTTATTGTCTAAATAGACTGATTTTTAATAAAAGCATGAAGGCAATTCAGTGAAGAAAGGATGAGAGTTTCAATGAGTGGGGCCTCAACAACTGTGTTTCTATATATATATATGTCAACATATATACACACATGCATGAACACACTGGCTATATATATATATATGTATATATATATATATACACACACATACATGCATGAACACACTGGCTATATGTATATATGTATGTATGTATGTATGTATCTATATCTATATCTCTCCCAGGTTTGATACCAGAAATACTATCTGTAAAAGAAAAGATTAACAAATTGAACTTCATCAAAATTCAAACATCTGCTCTGTGAAAGACACTGTTTAGAGACCAAAAGGGCCAGACACAGACTGGGAGGAAATAATTGCAAATAACATCTCCAACAAATGACTTGTTTCCAGAATACAGAAAGAACTCTCAAAACTTGATAATAAGAAAACAAATAACCCAATAAAAAGGCAGGCAAATGATTTGGACAGACATTTCATCACAGAAGACGCACAACAGTGAACACATGAAAAATTATCCAACATCATTAGTTACTAGGAAAATTCAGATGGAGACCTTAAAGAGATACTGCTATGCAATATTAGAATGACTAGAGTGAAAAATAAACAACAAACAAACAAACAAAAAAGGGCTGACTAATACAAGAATTGACAAGACTGGAAAGCTAGAACTGTAATATGTGATGGATAGGAATGTTAGATGGTAATAACCACTTTGGAAAATAGTATTAGAATTTATGTTAGAAAACTAATCAAACCATTCTTTTATGAACTATTTACCTAAGAGCAAAGAAAGCACACATCTATGCAAAGACTTGGACATGAATACTCATAAATGTTTAATTCATAATTGCACAGATCTGGAATTACCCCAAATGTCCATCAACACAGTTAACAAATTCTGGTACCATGAATACTACCCAACAAGAATACATGCCTATTATCTCAGCACTTGGGAGTCAGAGGCAAGAGGATCTCTGTGAGTTGAAGGCAACCTTGGTCTACAAAGTGAACTCTAGGACAGCCAGGGCTACACAGAGAAACCCTGTCTTGAAAAACCAAACCAAACTAAACCCCTCCTTCCCCCCAAAAGAGGAAAATAAGCCAGTTCAAATAAGTATACATATTGTATGGTTTAATTTACATAAACTCTTGGAAATGAAAACAAATCTATAGTAATAGAAAGCCAGTCAGAGGTTGCCTGGGGGATGAACTACAAAGGAGCCTGAGGAAATGTCAGTGAATATTGGATATGTTCAATATTTTGATTATGGTGATGACTGTTGGTGACAATTTATCGTAGTGTTCACTTTGAACATGTGCAGTTTGTTATGCGCCAATTAGACCTCAGTTAAAAAAAAACAAAACAAAACAAAACACAAAACCTGAGGTCTAATTGGCACAAAAAGCAAAAAACAAAAAACTGATTTTTTTTAAAGGAAAAATCCAGATGAAGTCCCTATTATCACAAAGTGGAGAAATATGCTGAGAACAATCTTGTCATCAAATTCCAAAATAAGAACCAAGGCAATCCCAGAAGTCTGAGTGAAAAACAAACAAAATGAGAACTAGACTAAACCATACAACCCATTGTCCCTCTAGAGGTTTGCCAAAGGAACTAGAGGCTGAGAAATGTTCCTAACATTTTTGGTTGTCAGAAAGGGCACAAAGGACAACTATGATGTCTCTCATTGCAGTCCCAGGCGACATCCTTGGAGACAGATAAGTTTTGTTTTTTTTTTTTTTTCTCATCAAGTGTTGCATATGTGGTATGGGCATCTGAAACCCATGGCCTAAAATGAACTTCTCCAGTCTCCAAGCTTGTGGTACTGCTTTTATTTGCTGATTCGAGTACTGATACCATCTCTACCAACACTCAGCAAATCAAAGACTTTATGTCTCCCTCGGACCCCACCCCAAATACCCTGTCATTCACAACCCTGATTTTGGACATCACTTTTTCTTTGGAATAATAGCCAAGTGACTCTCCTTTTAGAACTCTTACCCACTCATCAACATGATTTCTTTACCTTGACTGCTCTTTAGAATAAAGTTAATTGAAAAACAAAACAAAACAAAAAACTAATGTTTGGGCTCCACTCCCAGATTTGGGGTAGGGCAGAATATATTTTTTTCCTAGATAATTTTTAAAAAGCCTTCTAGATAATTCATTTTAAAAATTATTTTATGCATGTGTGTGTGTGTGTGTGTGTTTGCCTGCATAATTGTCTGCATACCATAAACGTGCCTAGGCCTTGGATCTTCTGGAACTGGAGTTACAGATGGTTGTGAACCTATGTGTGTACTAGGAATTGAACTCAGGTATTCTTGAAGAGCAGCCTATGCTCTTAACTGCTGACCCTTGTTTCCAGCCCCCTCCCAGATAATTCTGACATTTAGGTAGAGTTAAGGAACCACTGTTCTAAAGTGGTTCCTTTGTCTCAAAAGCTTTGGCATGGGGCTGGGGGGACTGGGAATTAAACTCTCATGGAGAACTGAATGTGGTGATACCTGCCTGTAAGCCCAGCACCTGGAAGGTGGTGGCAGTATTGGAGGCTCAAAGTTATCCTTAAGATACATATGTAGTTCATTTGGGGTCAGCCTGAGATAAATGAGACCCTGTTTTGTTTTGTTTTGTTTTAATCTCATTGAGCTTGTTAAAACAAATCATTGGGATAAGACCCAAGAATTTGCATCTCTAACAAGCTTCCAGTTGATGATGCTGTTGGTTCAGGGCCCACATTCTGAGAAGCACTGCACAGCTTCCTGAATAAAGTCTGCTCTCCATGGCCTACCAAGCATTCACTCTCTGGTTCCCAGCTCTCCAATTTCATTTTCTATTTCTTCTTACATTACATCCTGTACTGAAGCTGCAATAAATCACTTGTGTTTTTTTCTTGTCAGCATGCCTTTGAAAAATGCAAGGGCTCTTGTTTGGAATTCGACCCCTCTTTTCCATCTTACTACGCAGCAAACATCCACTCATTCTTTACAGCTAAGAGTATGTACATATCTTTTCCACTGAGAAGCCTTTATTCTTTCTCTCATGGAGGCCTGGCAGACTGCTCCCTGACATTGTGCCCTGTTGTGGTCATATTTATATTTATGAATTTATGAACTCTAGTGTGTGAAGTCTATCCTTTCTGCCCCTCTGATTGTCAGGATCTAGCTAGGACTTCTCTTACTGGACCTAGATTGGGAGTTGAGAGTTCATGGAACCCAAAAGAGCTTGGTAAATCTCGGGATTCTGTGAAAGTACCAGAGTTCCTGGGATGAGCTTTTTTTCTGAAAAATGTTGGGCTCTGGGTAGACAAGTAGACAGTACTTTGACAGTCAAATGCAAGTCACCAGACCAGCCAACTTGATGATGGACTACAATAGTAGCAAGAAAGGAAAGGGCCTTCAGAACAAGCTAAAGGTTAAACTTACATAGTAACTTCATTGTGATGGTAGGACAGCCTGCCTGCTTATTTGTTCACTGGTCTATCTTCGTGTCCCCAAGCCAAGACTCTACCTGAATGTATAGGTACTCAAAAGCAGCAGGATCCCGACGCAGCAGCTCCACGGGGTCTTTGGGAAAGAAGCTTATTCGGAAGAGGCATTTCATTCCATGATAGTGTGTCCGCTGTACCACCTGAAACCCCATGGAGAGAGGGTGGAGAAAAAACCATAGAATCAATGACTGTGAGTGGGCAGGTGGCTTTGCGGCTTCTTAAAGTAGGCTTAGGGATGAGCTACGCTGTTGTTTCCCACTCTTGTTTCATACCTGGCAAATTCATATTGAGTATTCCTCTCTTATCCTAGGTTTTACTTTCCCTGCTTTCAGTTACCCATGAACAACCTCAGTCCAAAATTCAAGAAACAAACAATTCATAACTTTTACTATAGTACAATATAGTATAGTTTTATAATTACCCTATTTTTATATTGTTAATTTATCAATGAATCTTTCCATTTTTGAGACAAGTACTCACTTTGTAGACCTGGTTGGCCTGCAATTTGCTATGTAGACAGGCTGGTCTTGAACTCATAGAGATCTCCCTTCCTCTGTTTCCTGAGTTCTAGGATTAAAGACGTGTGCCAACATGCCTGGCTGTGACTAGTGTTTTTTAATCACGTTTTAAGGACCCGGTCTTTATAAGAATGAGGTCTATGCAGTAGCTCATGCCTATAATCCTAGTACTTGGGAGGCCGAGGAACACATATACATACACATATACACCCACATACATACACATAAACACACATATACATACACAATACACATATAGACTATACATACATACAGACATATGTACATACACACACTCCACCTCATTTGAAACTGACTTCTGGGAGCTAGTTGACTATATCATGATGAATTTTCTAGTTAAGCTGTGTCTTGGAAGCTCTTTTCTAGCACTGGTTACATGCAGTGACAAAGCCAGGAAAAAGGGGTGACTTACATAAGCCAGTGGCTGCTTGTCCTGGAGAATCAGGAACTTGTGATTCTGTTCTGGCCCAGTATACTCAAGGACAAGAGCAAAATGCTCAATGTACCTCAGGGAGAGACGGTCCTGTAAAGTTACCATCACATCCTGTAGAAAAAAAAGAGCCTTGAAGAGGGGGCACCACTTCTGACTCTAAGTTACTTAGGGTAATGAAAACATGAGGAAATATTGGAAATCAAGCACCGCAGTCATGTGGAAAAGGGTTTGTGGTAGTCCAGACATTGAGTTCTGGGACCAGTTAAGGGCCTCATGAGTGCTGCCCAGTGGCCTGGGCCCTGGGGAACACCAAAGGTTCAGGAGATGGATGTAGGAATCCCTGGATTTTCTCTGGTCAGACATATGTTACATGGATGTTTCCCCCTCCCTCCATTGCTTCATCCCTCTCTTCCTACTCTCCCTCTTCCTCTATTAGATAAATGCTTTCAGAATGCTTATGGAGTCCAGGCATTGTGTTGGTTCTCTCACCTCTCTTAAGTCAGAATGTCCATTTGGGTTTGTCTGTCAACTCTTAGGAATGAGCACAAGCCAAAGCTATGTTTCTGTGATTAAAATGTATACTATTTCCAGAGTCATAATCTAAATCAAATGACTTGAGTTACTGGCAAAATGTTCCTTTTTGGCTATAGCTAGCTTTTAGAGACAATCAATTTAGCAACTTGAAGATATGTCCACAAAGAGGAACAATGCCATGTGTCTGGAGTACAGTCATAGATCTGACTACTTTTGGGCTCCGTCTGCTCTGCTGCCCTACTTTTAATACTAGGGCATCTGAGAGCATATTGGTGGGGGCTGGCCACATGTCAGTTTTGAGGCATCTGCCATCTATGTGCTGTGGCTTCAGCATACACACTGCAGTGTGTTGTGTACGTTTACAGTGTTAGCATGTCTCAACCCCCAAAGGCTGGAGGGAAGCAGGCTCGGAAGACCAGAACTCCCTGACAGACAGGACTTCCAAAGTATCCCCTGTGTGTGAGATGCTCGGTCATTTGAACAGAGAGCTGGATATTTTGAGAGGATTTTTTTTGGGCTATGTACATAGTCACAGAGGCTTGAGTATTACCAGAACCCTGACATAGATAGATGCGGTTTTCTTTACAGTAAAGTTACATTGAGATTGTGGACAGCCAAGCCAGTGATTGTCAACTGGTACTAGATGTAGGTGCCATCATGCCAGATTCATGTAGGTACCTCTTTGCCACAAGTGGCTTGGAAGCCTGTCCAAGTTCTAATGGCTAGCCATGCATCTTTCCTGAAGTGTAGTGTCAAAGATTGGCACTGCCTGGATGCCACAATGGTGGCAATGTGAGTTAGGGAGGACTCTGAGATTCTAAGAGTAATAAGGTTTGGTCAGTGCTCTAGGGTATTGACAAATCTACAATGAGTATATTAACCGATAAAGAAACACCAAGGAAGATTCTGTCACCTGGGTGGCCTACTTCTTTCTGTCTCAACATCTCTGATCTTGGTCCAAGACTCTCCATAGGCAAGACCATGCCATAGCTTTCTAAGGAGTACACTTGGGTCTTGAGCTCTTTAGAGATACCTACCTAGGCCTAAGCTTTTCAGGGACTGTTCTGTTTCCTGAAGTATGCTTAGCCTTGAGATACTAAATGGCAATAGCATGACATATCATGGGATGGCCCCAAAACACTCTTACACATTCCTCAAACCAATACGGGAACAAGCTGTAAACGCCAGTAGAAAAACACCAGGAATGCCATTCTGAACACTGGATCACTCCTCTGAACAAGGCTTTTGTGGGTGAGGGTGTCCCTTCTTCTCTCCTTTATTTCCTTCCCAAATGGCTTCCCCTTATAGCACAGGCAGGCCTTGAACCTGTAATTCTCTGGATTTAGCCTCCTGGATACTAGGTTTACAGGCCCGTAATTCTTTATTTATACAGTCATCTTGGCCCTTGCACGGAAACCACAGGACAGGTGTGGGCAAGGTAGGCCTCCTGGGCAGGTGTCACAACTTCCCAGCAACCTGGACAGCACTGGTTGCATAAGAACATTCATTCCTGGGATGCCATTCTCCTTCTGGCGAGACTCCAGAAGAATTGGGGATAGAGATTTCTGTCCCACTGCAGAGTGAATCTCAGGGTGAATTGTATCACCAACTCTAATCTTCAGGACTAAGAGAAGCACTGGGACTTTTTGATGCCTGGCTAAGCTGTTAAGAATCACAGCTCACTAATTGCTCTTCCTGTGGCTAGACTTCTCAAATCTTGCTTCAGTATCTAAGATTTGGTTGTTATTTAAAAAGCAAGATATGGCTAAGCTAACCTCTCAAGAGATCACATTTGTTTATTTCTGTGTGTAAACTTGTGTAGGTGTTATTGTATCAATATAAATCACTTTGGCTTTATAAATGGCTTAATGATCTTCGCATTGCTTAGCCCCTAAGAATCCTGAAGGACTTAGTGTAGCATGATCACAATGTATTTGACAAGCAGATGTGCATTCATGCGTGTGTGTGCGTGCACACACACACACACACACACATGCACATTTTTACAATAATTAGCACACAGCTGGGCATGCAATTTTCCACTACCAGCCTCATCCGGGGATTATAGGTTTTTGCAGCCTCATACCCCAGAGCACAGATCAAAGGCAATCATGTTCCAGCGGTGAAGCCACTGTGTGCAACTCAGAGGAACACAAACAAATAGCTACCCCAGGTGGGGGGACTCCTTATGTACCTTAACAGTGGTCCGGCCATCAAATGTGAATGACTTGATCTGTCCATTTTCTAGGAAAACCTTCAGGACATTGGGGATGAGGAGGAGTGCTTCCTTCTTCATCATTTTCTATGGACACACAGGGAAGGGAGGAAGGCAGAGGGGTTTGTAGAAAGAAAGGGAAAGAAGGGGAGAGAGGTAGGGAGCCGAAGGTGTGTGAGAACAAAGACAGAGAAAAGACAAGATCAATAATAATGTTGCACGCAGACCAGAAGAAAATTTCCCAAGACGTTGAGCCATTTCCAAAGTCCACTCCTCATTTGTGTTCTATTGCAGTTTGAAGCTCTGTAGCGTTACACAGCACTGGATCAGTAGAGACCACCATACACAGCATGAACAGCTCATGAGGAGTCTTCTTTGGACCACCTCACACACCCCAGTTTATCCAGATGCTTCTTTTCCCACCAGGCCCTTCACAAGCCAATCTTTGCCTTTATTCTGCCATTCTCTGGTGTGTGGGATGGTGCACAGAGCCTTGCCCATGTTAGGCAAGCACTTTACTGCTGAGACACTCTGTTATCTTAATTAGGCCCTTTTCTTTTTCTTTGCCTTTTAGAGGCAGGTTCTTACCATGTAGCCCCAGCTAGTCCATAACTTGCTCTGTAGACCAGGCTGGCCAGAAAGCACAGAGATCCACCTGCCTCTGCTTCCAAAGTTCTGGGACTAAAGGTGGGTGCCACTGTGCCTTGTTCTTTAGGTTTTTGTTTTTTGTTTTTGTTTTTTTCCACTGGATCCTGTCTATCTCTCTGGATTCATGTCTTACCATTGCTAGAAGCCTCATTTCTTTAATGCCTCCATGTCTCTGAATTTATCTTTCCAGGGCCACCTTACTCCCTTCAGACTCAGCGTCTCTCCCTATGAGACACTAAGTGCTCTTAGCACACACACACACACACACACACACACACACACACACACACACACACACAATCATTGGGATAACCAAACCCACTCTCAAACATTCACCTAAACTCTTTGAAAGTGGGCTCCACTGATCCTAATTCAGAACCACTGGCAGAGTCCATTTCTGCACACCCGATAACTCCTTAGCAGCAGTTTTCCAGGTACTGGGCTTCATTTATAAATGGTAAATGTGAAATTCTCAATTAACCAAAATTCAATTTAATAATGGGTGTTTCTCTGACTTCCTCTTCCTCTCCCTGGCAAGCTCCCATTCAGCCTTCAAAATCGAGCTCAAATGAGTATTTTGTAAAGCCTTGGTCCAATATCATGGGATCCAATCTTCCCATGTTTTCCTATAGCAACTTACATACTCTTTTTTTCAGTGACACACACACTTTTTGGTGACAGGGTCCTCCTATGTTGTACAAGCTGACCTTAAGCTCTCAACTCTCTTTTTTCTAACTCCAAAGTATTAAGATTGTAAGTATTTGCTACTTTTATCATGCACAACAATCATTCATTTATTTACTTTTGAGATAGGGCCTTGTTATACAGCTCAGGCTAACTGGCTATGGAGCCTAGCTGGTTCCTTTTGTCCTTCTTTCCCCCCCTCTGAGTACTAGGACTACAGACTTGTATCACCAAACCTAGCTTCCAGCAATATTTAAAGAACATTTGTCATTTACAACCAACAGTAAACTTAGAGCACATCTTTGTGGTGCCAGCAATGAATAGCATACCTGGCACACAGTTGGTGTTGAATAAGTGACTGCTAAATGCATGGACAATAGGTGCTTACTATGTGCTTACTTGAATGCTTAGATTCACAAGGAGGATGCACACATTTCCTGGGCTAGCAGCATCCATACTATGGGTACTTGTAGTCTATAGATGGCCAGATTTCTTAACTAAGTGGCAACCACAGAGCATCTATTGCATACTCATCTCCTGTTGAGATCCCAGGGAACTATAGAAACAGTAGAGGTCCTGAGATGGCGGCACACATCTTTAATCCAAGCAATTGAGAGGTACAGGCTGGTAAATCTCCATGAGTTGGAAGTCAGCCTGGTCTACATAGGGAGTTCTGGACAGCCAGAACTGTATAGTGAGACCCTGTATCAAAGAGCAAAGAGAGGGGCAGAGGGAGAATCTAACTTGCATTTTTGCTGTCATCCTTTATCATGTCTGATCATTATGAACCTCAAACAAACAAACTGGTGTAAGTCAGGTGAGGCTAATATGTAGGGGTGACTGGGTTCTGAGTTTTGAATGAGATAGTTGGTATAGATTATCAGGGAAGCCTGAGAAGAAAAGCTCAGATCCAGCAGCTGTTGTGGACAAAGGACTAAATAAGCAAATCCTCCTGAGCTTGGGTGTGGCAGGCAGTGGTGGAGAGGAGCCAGGAGGCAAGTTTGGGTGGGGTCAAACCACAGAGGAAAGGCATGGATGGATATCAATTTGGAAAAGTGTGATGATGATGTCTAGGCCTTTCTGCTCCTGAGATGGCTCACTCCTGCCAGGCCCAGAGGCCCAGCTCCCTAGGCTGATGACGCTCAGTAGTGGCAAGGTTTATTTAGCGGTCTGGTTTGGACTCAGATAATTACTTAATTGATTTTGCTTAAAAATAGAGTTGGCAAGGAACGCCCACAGGATTTATTTTTGTTCTTGCTGCTTAATAAAGCCCCGGAACACAAGGGAAAGGGAATTATGGGGCAGCCTGGAGTCACCTGGACTTGGACTCCCCAGGTCTCAATAGACCGATATGGTGCACACAGGCAGCAAGCATGAGGATTGGAAGATGGGGCTGTTTTCTCTCCTAGACAAAGTGTCTTAAGCCAGGATTGGGGCCTGTATGAGAGAGGAGTAAACTCTGGATAGGTTCCAGCTGCCCTGGGGCAGTTGCTATTATGGTTGAATTGGAGGTGGCTCTTCATTCTGCCTGTGGCCTAGCGAGGTAGGTAACTTGGAGAATGGAAGGGAGATGAAGTAAGAAAATGTAGAGGAGAGCAGGAATTCTTCACTGAGTGTCCTGGCCTTGACTGTCGTTTTGAGGTGGGATAGGATACATGTGTCTATATTTTGCAAACTTATGCCCTCAGAATTTTCTTTTTTTAATTCATTATTTTTATTTCATGCACATTCATCTTTTTGCCTACATGCATGTCTCTGTGAAGGTGTCAGATCCTCTGAAATGGGAGTTACAAGCATTTATGAGCTGCCATATGAATGCTGGGAATTGAACCCGGGTCCTCTGGAAGAGTAGCCAGTGCTCTTAACCACTAAGCCATCTCTCCAGCCCACCCTCAGAATTTTCAACAGTTCAGGACACCAATGTCTTATTAGTAACTTGGACCTTGCAATCATTTCACTCTGAGCCACAGGGCTCAGTCCTGTGCCCTCTCTTCATTGATCACCAAGCCTCACATCTCTTTAAGCCGTTCTCTTGGGATTGGCATGGATCCTGAGTGTTACCTAGACAGTCTTCTGGTTTCCCTTTGGGGTTTTCCACTCTTCCTCACACAGGGATACAGAAAGGTGTGGGCTAGGTTTATGGAAGAGAGGCAGGGGGAATAGAAGATGGACGACACTTGTGTCCCGTCTTCTTTGTTCTCGGTGCCTCTGCTTCTGAGAATTACAAAAATGCCTGACATCCTACTGATTTGTATGCTCACTCTGGGACTGCTATTATGTCTCTCAACAACTTCAGCTGTGTCTTAGTACATACATGATCAGGCTTCCTGACAGCTCATCCCACCACTGCCTGCAAAAGCACTTGGTAGCTCCAGCTATCGCTACTCCCACTGGAGCATCACCAACTTGTGCAGATTTCTCGGGGATTCTGGGACAGAAGTCATGACTGCTGTACCCACTGACTTCTGCTCTCCACCTACCTTTTTTTTCATAGGCACATCTAGGATAGGTGGTTCACTGCATGCAAATGCCACAAAACAGCAGGAAACCAGTGGCCTGGCCATGAATCCTTAAATTGGCAGCTGCATGACATGGGCTGGCCAACCTTAACTGCTCTTTAAGAGGATACTACACAGCAGGCAATTTGCTAGAATCTTAGTCTATACCACTTTCTCCCCCAGCCCCCGAAAAGGTAGCTAGTGGCAGGGAGCTGGATCCCTTCTGGGGAAAAACTAGTGACTTAAGCAGAGTGTATCATTTCTGGTAGGCGGCTACCTGTGAGCACAGTCTTCCCCAGTCAAGATGTGGAATTGCAGGACCACTTAAATGTGAAGAGAGTTCAATTTCACCAGCCACTTGTTCTCTGGGTCTTCACAAAACCATCACTTCCTCCCTGCTTCGATCAAGCAGCCAAAAGATGTTTATGGAACACTTGCCCTGAGTGTACGCTATTGTGCTATGGACAGAAATTTCTCTAAGCACCATGAAGATCTGGAGTGAATCAATATGTTGTTTTCACTCCCTCTCAGTCCTCTCTGGATGCCGCACACTCCTCTCTCCTCAGTATCCACTCATTCAGAGCACCAGGATCCTTCTGCTCCAACTCCATCATAAAGGCATCCACTGCCAGAAGGGCCCTGATTGAGATCTCAATAGCCAGGTTGATTCTGGCCAAGGATAGAGGAGGGAAGCCAAGGCTGTACTTACTGCATCTGTTTCTCCAACTGCCACCTGCTCAGAAAATCGGACCTTCACAGGATTGGACCTCAGCTTGGCCTTCTTTGCAGCACTGATGAAAGCAGATTTGGGGGACTGGAAAAAGAACAAAGGGATGGTGACATCTCCATTCCTTTGTAATATTGGAGTTAAGATGTCTTAATACAACCGAGTGTGGTTGTACATACCTGCCATCCCAAGAACTCAGGAGGCTGAGCCTACAGATCATGAGTTTGAGACCAGCCTGGACTGCCATTGTGAGACACTCTCTCAAAAATAAAGTGTTCAAGTACAGAGATATTTTGCTTTACTGATCTATGAGTCAATAGGGTTTTGTAATTATTGATTACTTATTAAGTGCAAGGTAATGTGTTTTAAGGTGATGTGCTAATTGTCTCCCTGTATGATTGGTGTGTTGTGCAAAAACTGGGCATGAATTGAATTTTGATAAACTGAATCCCATTACGAATGCTCTAAGCCTAAGGAGGTTTGCAAGAAAAATTCTTCAGTAATCATATACATTGAATTTTTGCATATTCAGTTTTCTTAATATGAGATTGACTTAAATGGCAGACTTTATTGTGTGTGAACACACACTTCTCAGAGGATTTACAGAAATAATCTTATTCATCTCACAGATACACCCTTAGAAAGGAGACTTATAACAAAATATTTTTGAGATCTGAGAGAGAAGAAACCCAGCCCTCCAAAATGACTCACCCACACTTTCTGAACTATTCAGGAAGAGAGATACGAGCGATTTAGCTCAGTGCCCCTGGCTTTCTGCTTCTGAACGATGCATCACTTTGTTTACTCAGTTCTGCATGAAATGTCCAAAGAATCAGTCAGGCTCTCTTATTCTTGAATACTTTCCCAAAATTCAGCAGGAAGCATGATTAGCAAACACTGTAAACTACAGTCAGCCCTTGTTACCCACAGCTTTGCATCCTTGCATCTCAACCAAGCACATATTAAAAATACATGAACCACCACCACCACCAAATCCTCTGTACTGAACACATACAGACATTTTTCTTGCCTTCATTTCCCAAACAACCCAGAGAACAACTATTTACATAGCATTTGCTGTGTATTCAGAATCTGAAGTCGTCTAGAGATGATTTGAAGTATATCAGATGGTGTGGGTAGGTTCCATGAAAATACTATGGCATTATATACATATATAAAGGAATTGAGCATCCCTGGACTTAGGTATCTATGGGGCCGTCCTGAACCCAATCCCCTGTGGGGACCAAGGGAAGTGTTGTTAAGATTCTAGTCTTCTGCTGAGCTGCAGGCAGCCTAGCAACCAGGAAATGCAAGAGTCAGGCTGAAGGGCATTCTCATGACTTTAGGGGTACTTATTTATTCATCTGATTAATTTAAAGGCAACTATTATTTTCCTGGCTATGTTCTAGGTGATAAGGGATACAGGAGTAAGTAAGACTGACCAAATTCCATGGCCTTATTGCCTTATAATGTGTCTATTCCATCAGGGACAAAGAGACAATTAAAAAACTTTTTTTTCAAGGTAGAGTTTCACTATATATTCCAGGCTGACTTTGAATTTGTAATAGTGTTGTCTTTGCCTCCCAAGTGCTAGGATTGCAAATGGGTAGCACAATATCTGGTTAATAAATACTTTTTATGTAGCACATAGCTATAGTAGTTCTTCCTGTAATTTTATGTTTTTTTCTTTTTTTCTTTTTCTTTTGATTCAGGGTACCATGTAACCCAGACAGCCTTTGAACTCACTATGTAGCCATGGATCTTGAACTTCTTGTCCTCCTAACTCCACTATCCAAATTCTGGGATTATAGGCATGTGTCATCATGCCCAGCTTTCAGTTTCACCTGTGATTTCAGGGACTGATATTAACCTCACTTCAAAAATATAACATGGAAAATTCCAGAAGCAAACAATAAACACATTTTAATAACTTTTATTATAGTAAATTGTTATAACTGTTCTCTCTCTCTCTCTCTTTCTCTCTCTCTCGACAGGGTTTCTCTGTATTGCTTTGGAGCCTGTCCTGGAACTTGCTCTGTAGACCAGGTTGGCCTTGAACTCACAGAGATCTGCCTGCCTCTGCCTTCCATGTGCTGGAATTAAGGGTGTGTGCCACCAAAGCCCGTCTCACACTTGTCTCTTAATTGTTTTACTTCATAATGCTATTGTTGTTAATCTCTTACTATACCTAATTTATAAATAAAACTTTATTCTTTCTTTATATGAAAAGCATATATATACACACCCACTACACTACACATACACACACATATATGTACACACACACACACACACAAACACACACACACACACACACATATATATATATATGTATATATATATATGGTATATTTATACAGTGCTATGCATGTTACAGGAATCCACTTGGGAATCTTGAAATATCCTTGACAGATAAGGGTGACTACTGTAAGAAAAAAAATAAAACAGGGCATAAAGGACTATACAAGAGAACGTTGAGGATGGCCATGGTAGGATCATTATTTTAGCAGTTTTGAAACCTGCAATTGCATTATTATTAACTTTTCAGTAGATATAAAACAACGTATTCTACCTGTCACTTTGTGCTCTGAACAGCAAACATCTCCTCATACTCTCTTGCTCCCAGCTCTTGGTAACCACTGTTTTACTCTGGTCTTTAACTCTACTGTTTTTGGATTTCATATATCAATAAGATCATGAGATCTTTGTTGTTCTTGCCTGGCATATTTAATGTAACACAATGTCCTGCAGGTTCTTCCATGTGACTAATGTCAGAATTCACTTTTGATTCTCTTTGCAATGCTGAAAGCCTGAATCCAGGGCCTTTGGACACTTTCCTTCCTTTAGAATTAGAATAACATTCTGATATATATATATCTCACAACTTCTTTGCTTACTCCTCTGTGTATGGAAACGAAGATTGACTCCGTATCTTGAAGATTGTGAACAATTCCACAGGGAACATGGGTATGATTATTTCCACAAGACATTGGTTTCAATTCCTTTGGAGACATTTGTATTGGATACAAACACACAGGTACACATACAGAAACATGTTCTAGGGGAAGAGGGTGTATTATACATACTGTGGTAAGGGAAGACCTATCTGGGAAGTGACATTTATCAGAGATGCAAAGGAAACAAGGTAGAGATATTATGAGGCTATCTGGAGAGAGAGAAAGAGGGAGAGAGAGAGAGAGAGAGAGAGAGAGAGAGAGAGAGAGAGAGAGAGAGAGACTGCTGAGCAAAAATAATGGTAAAGGTCCTGAGGCAGGCATAGGATTGAGATGGGTAGGAATCTCTGTAACTGGAATACAGTGCTGGAATGGGGACCAGAGGAGATATGCTCAGAGAGACAGCTGAAAGCTGAGTCATGTAGGGCCTTGTAAGTCATGGCGCTATCTCTGAGTTTCATTCCACTGGTGAGTTTTAAAGAGACGTATGTGCATGCCTTTGGCTGCTATGAAGAAAAT
Organism: Phodopus roborovskii; assembly: GCF_943737965.1. NCBI lineage: Eukaryota > Metazoa > Chordata > Mammalia > Rodentia > Cricetidae > Phodopus > Phodopus roborovskii. Next base: position 48,770 of record NW_026125894.1, read on the forward strand.
GGCGTGCAGGTTAATGGTAAGACCAGATTAGGTGTGGCTAAATGCAGTATTTGTGATAGCAGTGAGACACTTAAAATGTAATGCTGGCATGGGGTAGGATGATGGGAATTAAAATGATCAAGGTGAGTACAATCTGGACATATTTTGGAGACTGAACCAAGCTCATACATTGATGGGTTTGATATGGGGAGGGCGAAAGAGAGAAGTCCATAGAAAGAGCAGGGTTGCCATTTACTGAGATGGGGACTGAAGGAGGGATGCATCAGGTTTGGGACCATTTTAAATGGCCTCTCCCGTGGGCCTTGCCATAAAGCCTGTGAGTCTTTCAATCAGGAATTCCTTTGTATTAAACCCCAAACGTCCATGCCAGTGGCACATTAAGGCAGTACATTAAGCTATTATATATCATTTACACTGTGGCCAGGATGCTTTTACTGGGTCAGCAACAGGAGGGCTGGGCCCTAAGAAAAAGACATATCAGAAACAAATTGTCCTCATCATGTCAGCTTTGGGCCCTAGCTGTGTTCGATGGGGTCAGCAATCACCTCTCCCCCAGAGCACAGTTCATAAAAATTCACTTCTTCTACCTGAGTCCAGCAGGAACTCCAGCAGTGGTCTTGGTTCTGGCCGCACAGAAGAAATGTTTGGGAGAGCTTTTAAAATCCTTCAAGGCCCAGGCTCCACCCCAGGCCAATTCCATGGATCAGGGCCAGAACATCAGTGTGTGTGTATGTGTGTGTGTGTGTGTGTGTGTGTGTGTGTGTTTTGAGACAGGGTCTTAGTCCACTGTTTTTATTTATTTATTTATTTTTTTGAAAGGCTTCTGATGTTTTCAAATTGCAGCCAGGGAATCTCAGACTTCTCATCCTGAGGCATAGGGGTGAGGGGCAATTGGTTGGAAGCAGACAATATAAAATTCAGAGATGATGCCGAAAGTGATTACAGTAGTGATTGCTCATGAGATCAATGCCTTTGTATGTTGCTCATCTGGATGCTCAAATCCTGGATATGTGTGTGTGTGTGTGTGTGGGAGGGGGCTTCAGACTGAGACAGAAGCAAAGGGAACATTCTAGATGAATCTGTAGCTTTCCCTGTTTGGATAACTCTGCTTGACTCAATTTTCAGTTACCTGTTTTTCACTAAGGTGCCACAAACGCAAAGCTGGTGCTCTCTTTGACCTGCTAGCTGCTCATCCACCTTCCTTCTCTGAAATCACATGCTGCCAGTTTTCTCCATGGTTCAGATTTGAGCAAGGCATCTGAGGGACCTTGGTGGGTCACACAATCCACATGTGAAACAGAGGCTTACAGGGCTGTCTCAGTATATCCGAATAAGCAGAACTCCAGTATCCTGAATCCTGATTAGTGACTGTCCTCCCTGCAGCCAGCTGAAGTTTCAAGTCCACTCCTGACATTTCTTTCCCAGGTTCAGGTTCTACCTTTGTCCTATGCAATAGATTTGAACAAGGAACATATTGTTTTATGTATATATGCATGTGGAGATGCCAATAGTTTTGCTGTTCCTACAAACATCGAAATTACATTCAGTCCTCAGAACATTTATACCATCACAAGGAAAAGATTCAGGTATTTCCAGGAGCACACCCACAAAGGATGCAGAAATTGCCAGAGATTTCAGGGATTCTAATCATCTCGCCGTGTCTGTTTCAGAGCTATTTTCAGCTTGTTTATGCCTCATTCCTCATTGACCCTTGTCTTCTTGGTCTCGGAGACTCTATCCTATTCTCAGTCTTCAGTCTCACTTGCTGATGGTGACTCACTCATTGCCAGCTGCTCTCGGCTAGATGTCACAGAGTCATGTCTAGCCTGATGCTTCAATACAGGTGAGGTCTGACTTCCAGGGGGACACAAGGTGGCTCTAAAAGATCTTCCTGTCCCACAGCATCTGCTCAGCTGTGGGGCCTGAAGATCTGCAATACGTTGACTTAAAACACTCAAATATGCAAACCAATGCTTTAGGGCCCAGTGAATGACAGGCCTGCCTGGGCCAAATCTTGCCCACTGCATAGTCTCATAAATAAATTTTGACTGGAACAAAGTGATTATCTTCATTTACGTATTGCCTGCAGCTGCTTTGGGGTTAATGTGTTTATTTTACAAAGACTAAACTATTTGCTTTATAGTTCTTTACAAACATGTTCACCCCTTTACTAACATTAACATGTACTAACCCACTATTTCTAAAACTTACCCAATAATAAGAACCACTGAAGAATGGTTATTAAAATACAAAAGCTCAGGCCCATGCCCAAACCAGTTAGAAATCAGAATCTCTGGGAGAGTGGGGCCCAAGAATCTCTACTGGTGAAGATGTCCTAACCCATTAAGCATGGATTAATGAAGTACCTTAAAGATGAAACATCTGAGCTCTTCACTGACCCTATTTCTCCTCCCAGCATCTGGGAGTCTAATTTTGCAACAAGCACCCTTTATGGCTAAGATGAATTTTGGCTTGAAACACGGGCCTAGAATTGCTAAGTACCTCTGAGGCCACTGCAAGCCCCTTGAAGCAAATATGAAGGCAGAAGCTAGGTGGAATAAGGAATTGAAGAGAGAGTCTGCCTCTCCCTCAGGGCTGAATCCAGCAGCTGCTGATTCTCTGAGCATTTTTTAATTTGGTGGCTCTATTAGCACAGATTTCAGGGTTGTGATCACTCATACTTTGGCTGAAGTCTAGTATATAGGGCCAAATGTTTATCTTTCATGGCAAGATAGGGTTCCCGTTTTGTTAATTTTTATTTTGATGTGTAGTAGTTATATATATATGTTTAGGAGTGCAATGTGATATTTTGATGCATGTATAACTGATGTACAATGATCAGATCAGGGTAATCAGCACCTCAAATGCTTGTCATTTCTTCGTGGTAGAACCTTCCCAGTCATCTATGGCAGTGTTTTGAAATAAACAGCATTATTAATTACAGTCACCCTGTGCAATAGAACACCAGAATGTATTGCTTTTATGTAACTGCAGAATCCAAAAATGGTTGCTGCCATAGGAGTAGAGAGGAAAATAGTGGCCACCAGAGGCTCAAGGGGTAAGGGGAATTGGGAGCAGTGGGTCAAAGACAAAGGCTACATTTTGATGCCTGCAAGATGGAGCTCAGGTTCTTTCCTGAAGCTTTACTGGTTTCCTGATTGGCCTCATTGTCTTTGACACCTGAGCCTACTTACAATCAATTCCCATAGTAACCACTGTGGGCTTCTAGGATAAAGGAAGGCCATCAAGGTTACACCAGATGGGAACCAGGATGCCTGCCTTCCTGCACCCAGGACTACCTAGTGATGGATATATCCTCTCCTGACTTGCAAGCTTCCCTACATTTTACCTCGCCTCGTTCTTCACCACTGGTACTTGGTGATTTTGGTCAACTCCCTGCACATAGCAGGCTTGCTTCCACTTCTAGGCCCCATTCACATACCTTCTCCTTATTCCTACCTTTTGGGGATCCCGATATTCCTTTTGACCAACTAAATACTATCCCTTTATTAAAACCTAGTTCCAGCAGAGTTGTGGTCACACACACACACACACACACACACACCTGTAATTCCAGCGCTTAGGAGGCTAAGGCAGGAAGGGTAACAGTAAGTTTGATGCCAGTCTTGATACACGTAAGGCTCTAATATCAGAAAAAAAAAAGCAACAATAAAACAGTTCCAGTTCCTTGTTCTGGATTCTTCTTCAGGTCTACCATTTGCTTTCCTGCATTTCCTTCATTTTTTCTTTTTTTCTTTTTTGGTTAATACACACTGCCATAGTTTATCTGCTTAATCAGGTTATAAGAGATAGAATTTAACATCACTATGCCCCTTCTAGCACCAAGCGCATGGTAGACTCAGCATAAAAGATACTGATTTGATTGCTATAATTAATAATGAATTAGTTCATGAATCCAGAAAGTATGAGTTGGGTGCTCAGTATCTGTCTAGAACCATACCTCAAAACTATGGGACTAGAACTGCTAAGTACCCCAAATGCTCCATGGAAAACAATTTCTCTAGTCATTTTCACTATTCTCAGCTTTTGCTGGGAAGATGCTCCAAGCGGAAAGGATTCTGGCTCATTGGGTTGTTCTTATTTGGCCCTCCTTTGGAGGGAACTGTCTTTATTTGCTTTGTCAGGGATATTTGAGGTCACAACCCAGTACTTTATTTAAATTTTAACACATGTTGCAAACATACCATGTGATAGTCTACAGATAACATGATTAATAAACAGCCACGGGGAGATAGCTCATCATCAAAAGATTTTAAAACAGCATCAATAAGTGGACATCTATGCAGTATAGGTGGCAGTGTGGGGATCTCTGAAACTATTTCCCACAATAGTCTGTTGTAGTATAATTTATTCTGTTAAGAGGAAAATGTCAAATGAAAGAGACTAGAATAATCTGGGAGAGCCCTTTCAAAAGTCCAATACCAAGGCCCCATCCCAAGAACTTGTAATTCTATTAGTCAGGGATAAAACTTTAATGTAAATGGTTTTAAGAGATTCTATGATGGTTCTGATGAAGAGTCAGGGCCAAGAACCATTATTAGGCACTAAATGAAGGAACAGGCATTAGACTATTATCAGCCAGAGCAGGGAGGAGCCTTACAGATTATTTGGTCCAGTGTTTCTTAAATCCCACTGATCACCAGAATCACCTATGGGATATCATTACAAATACTGAATTGTTTACCACATCCTAGACATATCAGGGAGCTGTCTTCTGAAGGATTTGGTGGTCAAACTCTAACATAGCAAGATTTCATTAAGAGGCAGTAGTATCCTTGCACCTCTAAAATGCTAAGTGCCTGCCTGATATGGGCGTATAATATTGAGTGTATATTGGGGTCTTCAAGAAATTTTCACTATAGCTTGAGAGAGAAAATTCTCTTAGTTGAATATTGTTCGATGCAATAGTTTTATACAGCTATGAACACCAAATTAGTGCATGGTGAATAGCTGCTCCAATATTTCACATTATAAGTTTATAATTTTAAGGTCATCCTGTGCTACATACATAATAAGACTCTAATCTCAGAAACTAAATAAGAACCCCCCCAAACCCAAAACAACAGTAAAATATTTCCAATTCTTTGTTATGACCATAACCTTAAATCCTGAAAAGAACTCATCCTAGTAGACTTTCTTTTCTTTATTTCAGGAGGAGAAATTGAGAATCACAACTGTTAAGTGTCTCACTGGAGGCCACCTCACTTAGAGGCTCCAGATTCAGGACTAACACTCTGATAACTGGCCCTACAGGAGAAGCATTTCCCACTCTGCAGTATGTTCTACTGTCTTCATCCTTGAGGAATCTCTTTCCCTCACTTTCATTCCCTCTCAGTCTCTCTCTCTCCCCATCTCTGGGTCTCACTCTGTAGCACACACTGGCCTAGAACTATTTAGTTAAGGATGACCTCAAATCCCCAGTGATCATGCTGCCTCAGTCTCCCAGCACTTGGGATGCATGAACCAATATGCTCAGTTCCTCTTAGCATCTCTTTATGAGCGCTGATGGGAGAAATTATAATGCTCATTTCCTTACTTGACCTCAGTTGGGAACCATGTGTCAGACAATCCAAACTTTTCATGTCCTGAGCATGTTCACAAGTAACCAGGAAAGCACCAAGGATGTTGATTTTGAGAATTAGAAATAAAATCCAGGAAGTAGGCAACTTGTGTACACAAAGTCTTTAAGAAGGATGGAATAGACATGTATGTGTGCAAGGCTGTCATTCAGTTGGGATGTACTAATTTGGTCATGCTGGTTGTTGAATATTTAGGTATTCGTTCACACTGGTTGGTAAGTAGTTGCTCCCCTAAGTTTCCTGGGCACCACTTGCCCTCTCCCCTGAGAAAATTTTACAAATGTAAATCAGATAAAAGGTTAACATCTGGCTCAACTAGGAGGCTTCCAAGATTGATTGGTTCCTAAAGAGTTTGACTACTACACCACCTGTGTATGTGGCTACCCACTTCTGTGCTCCCAGGATTTGGAGGGAACAGAGCCAAGACCTAGAATGTGAGCTACCCAAGGGAAGGAGTCATGCCTGTTTTACAAACAGCTATATTTCCAGCCTATATAAGTGGCCAAAATAGCAAGCACTTGATAAATGTCCATGAATGAGTTGAATGAGTTAGAAGCCCTCATCATGGTTAGTCAGGCAATTCTGTTTGAAAGATAGGCATAATCAGCCAGGTTTTAAAGGAAATGAATGCTATTAGAAGAGACATCAAGTAATACAAATAAAATAACCAGAAGGTCAATAAGAACTAAGAAATACATGAGGAGAAGAAGAAAAGCAGTCTGGTGATTACAAAGGGGCCATGAGATGGAGAAGCTGTGGCATCAGATGTGGGTGGAATGGGAGGAAGGATGGTTAGGATGGATGTGGGGAAAATGTTAGATTCTCATTCTGCATATCAGTCTGGTAATTTGAGTTTAGGTTGTTTAGATGGCTGGAACCTGGGCTTCCTTCCTCCAACCAGTATTTATTAATATCTCTTCCGTGCCAGATGCTATTCCAGGTGTCTGGGATATAGCTTCAAGAAAACATAGTCTCCACCCTTTCAAGGTGACATTCTAATAAGGGACACAGAAAACAAAAATATTACCATAATGTTTCAAGGGAAGGTGAGATGATAAAGCCACTCTGGAAAACCATCCGGCAGTTATTTAAACTAAACACATACTTACTATATGACCCAGCAATCACACTCCTGAGGATTTATCCCAGAGGAATGAGTTCTTATGGCTCACAAGAAACACAAATGTTTATAGCAGCTTTATTCATAATAGCCCCAAATTAGATGCAACCCAGAGGCCCTTCAATGGTAGATGATTAACTAAACTGGTGCATTCACACCATGGGATACTATTCTACAATAAAGGCAAGAAAATATTGCCACACACATTTTGAATGAATCTCAGGGGCAATATGCTGAATGAAACAGAGTTAAGTCCCAATGGTTCCATGTGATATTATACCATATTGTTCCATTTTTATAGTATTGTTGAAATAATACAGAAATGGAGAACAGATTAGTGGTTAACAGGGATTTCAGATGGAGTGGGAGGAGAGGGTGTGTCTATATAAGGGCACCATATGTGATCTTTTTTATGGTAGATTTTTACAATGCTTTGATTATATTGGTGGATGTATATCATTGATAAATTCATGTGAAACTGTGTATATGTATAGGATCAGTGCTATAATCCTGAAAAAAGTTATGTATGTTTATTCTTTTTGAAGCAGGATTTTCATATGTAGTTTATGGGTGATGGCTATTACTGGCAGTTAAGTTGATTGTATCTGAAATGAACTAAAACCCATGCAGCTGATTATACCTGTAAGGGATTTTTTTTTTCTTAATTAAATCATTTCTAGTGGGAAAAGCTACTTTTAATCCAGATCTTTTCAGATGCCAAGGTACAGCTTTAATCTAGATCTTTTGAGGTGGGAAGATCTACTTTAATGTGGGCCACACCTTCTGCTGGCAGCCTATATAAAGGACTCTGAAGAAGGAAGCTTGCTCTTTGCCTCCTGGCTTGTGTCTTGCTAGCAAGTCCATTCCTTCACTGGTGTTGGAGCCTACTTTGAGACTCCGGAATATAGTGAAGACCAGCTGAGACACCCATCCTTGTCGACTGAACTGAAGTTTTGTTCTGTAAATTCTGTTCCTCTAGAGAACTATGACTAATTCCTGTCACTCAAATTTTCTTGCCTCAACTTTGGAAGGGCTGGGATTACAGGAAGGAGCCATTTCTCTGATTTCCTAATTCTGATATAATATTCTATAGTTATAGAAGATGTAATCATTAGTAATAACAGGCTATATAATGAACATGATGACTTTCTACTAATTTTGCAATTCTCTGTGACTACAACTAGCTCAAAAGAAAATAACGTAGAATATAGTATTTTCATCAGGCAGTGGTGGCACACAGCTTTAGTCCCAACATTTGGGAGGCAGAGGCAAGAGGATCTCTGTTAGTTTGAGGCTAGCCTGGCCTACAGAGTGAGTTCCAGAACAGTCAGGGATACACAGAGAAACCCTATCTCAAAAAAGCAACAAAAAACCCAAAAAAACAAAAACAAAAATAAAACAAACAAACAAACAAAACAATGTTTGCAACCAGCAGAAGAAAAAAAAAGTAAATGAAAGGGTTCCTAATGATACTCTGCTATACTTGTAGACTGCAGTGAGTCTAGCATAATCGTCATCAGAGAGGCTTCATCCAGCAACTGATGGGAGCAAATGCAGAGACCCACAGCCAAACATTAGGCAGAGCTCAGGAAGTCCTTCAGAGGAGAGGGAGGAAGGTTCAGAAGAACCAGAGGGGTTAGGGACACCACAAGAACACGGCCTTCAGAATCAATTGGCAGGGCCTCATGGGAGCTCACAGGGATCAGGGAGCCTGTAGGGGGTCTGACCTAGGTTCTGCTCATATATGTTATGGCTGCTTAGCTTGGTGTTTTGTGGGACTCCTAACAGTGGGAGTAGGGGCTGTCGCTGATTCTTTTGCTTATTGATAGGACACTTTTCCTCTTACTGGGTTGCCCCCTCCAGCCATTTGTGCCTAGGGTTATTGTTACTTATTATGTGGATGTCCCCGGGAGGTCTGCTCTTTTCTGAAGGGAAAGGAAGGAGGAGTGGATCTGGGGGAGGGGGGACGTGTGTGTGTGTGTGTGTGTGTGTGTGTGTGTGTGTGTGTGTGTGTTGGGGAACTTGGAGGAGTGGAGAAGAAGCTGTGGTTAGGATGTAATATATTAGAGATGAATAAAAGGAAAGTCAACGCAAAAAATAGTGTTTGAGCTTTGAAGAAAAAATAAGCAGAAGCCAGAGATAATGATGGGTAGATGCTGTCTTAGTAATGGTAGTCAAGAAAAAGTCTCTGGAGAAAGGTGATATTTGAAAAGACCAGATTAACAGAGTAACCCAATATTTGCCTCTGATCAGAGTAGCAAATTCTTTTTACTGATGGGAGCAGGGAGAGTGGACACAGGGTCTCACGTAACCCAGGTTGGCCTTGAACACACTATGTAGCCGAGACTGCCTTTCAACTGATCTTCCTGTCTCTGCCTTCTGAGCGCTCGAATTACAGGTGTGGACTACCATGCCTGGCTCAGCAGTCTAAATCCCAGCCTTACAAAGTGCATGCACTGAGGGCAGAACTAGTGCTGTCTTCAGTATAGGACAGGTAGAGATTGACTGTCCATGGCTCTCCAGGCAACGGCACATTAAGCAATAAGGTGGGAAAGGGCAGTTCACAGCACCCACAGAATGCCTGTTTGTCTGGCGCATTGTGCATGTTGTAGTGTGTGAGTGCAATGTGTATATACTGAGCATGTGTGCATATGCATGTGAGTGTGTGTGTGTTCACATGTGTGTGTAAGACTGAAAAGAGCTGGCCACCATGGGGCCAAGTAGCTGATTGCTGGTTTATTTTGTGAGCCTAGGCTTGTGCCAATGCTCCGCTTCTGGCTTTACGTGCTCAGATGTCTCTCATTGCAAACACTTTCCCTGTCTGTGCCTGGTGCCTTTGACACCCTGTCCTTTCTCAAGGCCCACCTTTGGTTTAGTCTCCTTCAATGCAGTGGGCCATCAGTGCTGGGGTACAAGGAAGTTTCATGACATTAGAAAAGGACAGATGGGCTGGAGGTGGAGTGGGGGGTTTCAAGTTTTACACATGGAAGTTTTGCATCTGGGTTTGTGATTTAAGTTAGGTTCCTGTAAGGATATATGCTAGTAATGGAAACTGACAGAATCCAACGTCTAGGAAAGGGAGATTGGAGATTTCCCCTCCTAATAACCTTTGTGCTGATTGTTAGGATAATGCATGTTTGGCAACATTGTCCAGCTCCAAACATCAATTTACAGACCAAGGAACAGATTAGAAAAGGGGACTCACCCAAGGTCACACATACACTGAATGTATTAGGAGCAAAATGAAGCTCTGCTCCAACTGTGTCTCACTATGTAACTCTGGCTGGCCTGGAACTTGCTATGTAGACTAGGATGCCTTAGAAATCACAGAGATCCACCTTCTGCCTTTCAAGTGCTGGGGTTAAAGGTGTGAGGCAGCCCACCTGGTATAACTTCATTTTTCAATTAAGTAATTGTTTGTATGGTGCCAGGAGTCAAGCCCATGGCACTGAGCATGTTAGACAAGTACTTTATCATTGAGTTATCATCCCCAGCCATTCCAGCAATTTTATCTAAAATACTTCAAACATAGCACTAGGTCTCACACATCACAGGTCATTTAGTCTTTATTGGATAAATAAAAGTAGCACCCACTGCCTGCTACCTGGCAGAACTTCATGGGAGATTGTCACTATGCTTCAGATGAAGCATAGCAAACACATGGTGGAAGAAAGACTCTAAGCTGAGGTGTGGGGGGCAATTTAACTTGGTAAAGCTAGGGCATATAACAGCACTGCATGGCTCTTCAAAATCTTTAGCCCTGGATAGGGCGGTAGAGATCATCTTTAAGTTCGCTCCTAAATCTGTGCCTCTCAGGTCTGCTCTACTTTATTATCCCTCTTCCTGGGTCTCTGATCCCTTTTCTATCCTAGGCTGCCACTTTTCAAGGTGGAGTCATCTCTTCTTAGGCAGGAGGCAGAATGAAGGGCAGATGGCACAGAGGCTCACTCACCTGATGAGTGTGCAGAACTGTAAGAACGATGGATTCCTTAGCACTCCTACAGAGAAAAGAGGGAACAGGAGAGCAGTATATCATGCACTAGGTATTCATCTAGTACAAGAAGCAACACCAGAATGTTCCCCTGGGTTGCATTCCAGTATATGGATTAGGACAGAGGGTAATCTGAGGATCTGCATGGTTGCCTCGCCTCCCATCATTTGTGGAAGTTGACACAAAACCATCCATATTGGTTCACACGGGTGCTCAGCAATGGTATTAGCATTACCTCTGGGCTTGTCATTTTTCAGGTTTTCTTTTCACAGTCCTTCTCGCATTCTCTGCAGAAACCACTAAACCTTAGGTACGATTTTATCTGTTGACTAGAACATTCTCAAGGAAAACTGCAGGCCTGAATTATAGAAGTTAAAGGGCACACAGCCAGAGTCCTGGGAACCATGTACGCTGATTATTGGCAATTTGGTATTTAAGCAAGAAGCAAAACTCAAAGGAAAAACCCAAAGGAGGTTATTTGGTCATTGTGACTCATACTCAGCAGATTTGTTTTAATTGAGGGACCAAAAAATGAGAGCTAAGGAGCAACAGATGGAAGCCCAGACACTCCAGATAGCAAATATTCAAAAGGATGAAGAATTCAAAACTGTTCCAACAAGAGTTGTGCCAATGATCAAAGAGGTATGGGCTAAGAAAATTCTCTAGCAGGAATACATGATCTTTTAAAATAACCGAGTGAAATGGGAATAGTTTTCCCTGAAGGAGTTTTCCCTCTCCTTGTTGGTCTTTTTCAGATATTTATAGGGACCAAGGCATTCAAGGAGAGTCGTGCCGGGTCTCACACCACAGACCTATAATTCTAGCACCTAGGTGGCTGAGGCAGGAAGATAATGAGTTTGAGACCAGCCTGGACTATATACCAAGACTCTGTCTCAAATACTACCACTATCATCTCCAGCAGCAGCAGTTGCAGCAGCAGCAACAATATCAAAGCTACCTTGATTTCAGCGATTCATTTTTGTCTAAGACTCCTGCCTAGGGACTATTAAGGAACATTTCCCACATTTGTTGAAGTCCATTGACCAATCAGCTCCAAGATCTGGGGATTTATCAGAGCAAAGAATTGTATTGTAGGGAGACTCCTCAGCTGTTTAAGTTTAGTAGGGAAGGGACATATAGTCACCCACTCCAGTCCTTGCCAGTTTTCCTCATTCCATTATGAAGAAAGCTAGTTTTTACAATGACTTATAGGGTTCTCCACAATCTGGATTTATCTTTAACAATGTTCCCTCCATTGTCTTACCAGACTCTTGGGGCATCTCCCGTGTTCCTCCTTCACAAAGGGCAGACAGTGCTGTCTTCAGGGTCTTTACATTAGCTCTTCTTTATCATTACTCACCCTGTTCACTGTTTGTAGTGTTCCTTTTTACTAGTATTGCAAATGCTAGTAAGCCAAGAAGTTTAGTGTGTTATTCATGGCTGTGTCTTTGATGTCTAAAGTAGCATCTGGTGCATAGGAGACAATAATCCATATTGAGTGAATGAATGGATGGATGGATGAATGAGCCATTAGAACATGAGTTATCAAAAGAGTAAGGTTTGTTGTGACACCAAAGGAGCTCCAGAATCCCTCACAAAATTTGACCACTTTGTTCTAGGGTACAAAAGACAGCCACTAGAAGCAAAGGAGGACTTCTGAGGGGCAAAGCCGAAAGAACCCCAGCAGGTACTGATGGGGAAAAAGGGAGCTCTCCCAACCCTGGTGTGCTTGCGGAGGGTGAAGGGCACAGTGTGAAGTGTAGGGCAATGCAACGGACAATCGACTTGAAGAAGAGACAAACAGAGATCAGAGACATTAGGAGGCGTGGAGCTGCAGCGGGGAGTACGGCAGAGATCTACTCTGGACTTTCGGCCAGAGTGTCCCTAACCCTCTCCAGCAGATAGGAGAGTGCTATACCACACACAAAATGCCAAGTCTGCCTCTAAAAGTCACCGAGTGTTTCTGGGAAAAGGCGGGCTTTGGGGAGTCCCAGAAAGATGAATAGAAGGAAAAGACTTTGAAACACGTAAGTAGAAGGGGACAAGAGCACAGACGAAGGCAGATTAGACGAAGCAGAGTGAGCCAGCGAGCCAGCAAGAGAGAGAGAGAGAGAGAGAGAGAGAGAGAGAGAGAGAGAGAGAGAGAGAGAGAGAGCAGAGAGACAGAGTCCCCCAACCGGAGGCTAGTTCATTCCATTTAGACTTCACTTCTATCCTGTCGTTTCTTCTTAAGACAACTATGCAAAGGTGTGAGCATGTGGTGTGGGGACAAAGAGTGGGTATGTGTGTGTCTGCTTGGACTTTGCTTATCTCAGAGTGTCCTTTTAATGGCATATTGGATTCTCGTCACTCACTTGACCTGTCCAGCTGCACAGTAACTCGAAACCTCCAAGGGGCTTGGATGCAGAAACAAGTTGGGGAGGATAGAGGAGAGGCTGGAGTAGGAAGACTTTTTGTTGTTGTTTACTCACGTTACTGGCAGAGTATGTGAGGCCTACGGTGACCCTTACTGGTTTCTCTCTAGGGCCTTTGCCACTGTGGGGACAGGGGTGGGGACACTGCTCGGCTCCTGTCAAGGCCCCCAGAGGCCCCTGTTACCTGATGAGTTCTATGAACCTCTCCCTGGGGGCTTCACTCACGTCCTCCTCATTAATAGCCACAATCTGGTCACCAGCCAGGAGCTTGTCCTCAGAGGGGCCTCCTGCAGAGGAGAGGAGAGAGGCATGAGGGCTCAGATATATTGCCAGGGAAAATGCAAGTCTGGGCAAAAGCCACATTGCCTGAGGGAAGACAGAGAGAGAGAGAGAGAGAGAGAGAGAGAGAGAGAGAGAGAGAGAGAGAGAGAGAGAGGCAGAGAGAGACAGAGAGAGAGAGAGAGGCAGAGAGAGAGACAGAGACAGAGAGAGAGAGAGAGAGAGGGAGGGAGAGAGAGAGAGAGGGAGGGAGAGGACTCCAGTAGAGGCCTGCAGATGATGCAGACTGAGGCACAGTGACAGAGGTGTTTGTTTTTCAGCTCAGGCTTCTCCCCATGGAGGACAGAGGAATGAAGAGAGAGTGGAGTAGAGTCCCTTTAGCAGAGCATGACGTAGGAGCAAAAGGCCCTAGACTCACATGCAGTTATGTCTGGCTGGGTTGGTTCCAAAGAGGAACAGAGACTTCTGTCTCATTTGAGGGGTTTACTTAGGCAAAATGAATGGCTTCCGGACTTCTGGAGGTGGTACAATTGACAAAAGCAGGGGAAGGAATCTTCTCACTTGAATATTATTCATACTTTTTTTCTGGAATTGTTTAGGCATTCACGTGCTTGGAGATAGGGGAATGGATTTTAAGAGCTAAAGGGTTAAAATTTTTCCAAGGCTGAGAGATGCTATGCCCTACAAATGTGTAAACAAAGAACAGGTCTCTGAGGCAGCAGGAGATCTGCTTGCTGCCTTCCTGTCTCTAATGGTGAGGTTGAGAACTGATCTGTGGGAAAGCTACATGCCTTGGTTATAAGGCAAAAAGTAGGGACAGAGAGGCGCCACAGGCGGCGCTGCCCCTGCAATCTAGGAGAGTTCCTTCCTTCCTCCCTTTTTTCTTTCTTGAGAAAAGCTTCAGAGAGAGAGAGAGAGAGAGAGAGAGAGAGAGAGAGAGAGAGAGAGAGAGAGAGAGAGAGAGAGAGAGAGAGAGAGAGAGAGAGAGAGAGAGAGAAAACAGGTTCAACATGACTCAAACCCTAAAGAAAGCTAAGTGATATAAGCCACTGTCAAACTGGCCTTGATTATTATTTGTGGCCATTTTTAAAAGGTCAGATTCCAACTTTTCTCTCCATGAAGAAGTGTGCTGTCTATTTACTTCCTAAACATATACATAGTAAATATGTCACAGGCCTATTATCCCAAATGCTAGGGAGGCTAAGACAGGAAGATCTGAAGTTCAAGGGTGCTGGGGCTGCTAAGTAAGTTCAAGGCTAGTCTGGGAAACTTAGCAAGACCCTGTGTTAAGATAAAAAAAAAAAAGTGAAGACAGTGAAGAGGTGAGGTTTTTATGGCCCAGCATACATGGAGTTCAATACCAAGTGCAAAAATAAAAAGTCACTTGAGTGTATCTCAATGGTGCTAGTGCTTGGGACTCAGGTGCAGAGGACACCTAAGCCAGCGCAACCAGCAGGAGTCACCAATGGAACAGCAATGACATTTGCTAGGCCATGCCTCATGACAGCTCAGTGATTTCAGGAATTGTGGGCATGGGGTTGACAATTATATACTTTGTAGCCGCAAAGAACTGGGCTCTAATCTTGCAGTTGCAATTTACCATGTGACCTTGAGTGAGACTTCTAATGTCTCCCAGTCACTTATCTGTTCACTGAGAAAATGACAGTGCCTATACATCATGAGAATTTTGGAAAGATAAATGAGATGATGAATGTATAATATTTAAAATAGCCAACGAAGCCAGGTAAAGTGGCCCATGCCTGTACCCTTTGTACTTGGGAAGTGGAGGCAGGAGGATCAGGATTTGAAGGTCAGTTATAACTACACAGTGATTTGAAGATCAACTTAGCCTGAGTAAGATACTGTCTCAAAAACAGAACGAAAGAAAGAATACAAAATAGCTGATTGCTGTTGGTAAGAACTGAATGAATGACACCTATTGGAGCTTCCAAGGGACAATTTCTTCCATTTGTCCCATTACTTCTATGTCTGTCGAAAACAACTGTCTTTGGCTAAGGATGTAGCTCAGCTGGTAGAGCGCTTGCTTGGCATACACTAGGCCATGGGCTGACACCCTAGAACCAAATAAAATGGGTGTGGTGCTGCACACCTATAATCTGAACACTAGAGAGCCCGAGGCAGGACAGTGACTAAGGCAAAGCCAGCCTGGGCTACATAGCTGATCTGCGATCAGGCTAGCCAGGGCTACACAAAGCCTTGTCTCTAAAAGAAAAACAAAACAAAACAAACAAACAAAACCAAAAGCAACAACAACAAAACACAAATAAAAAAGCCAACAAAATGAAAATAACAGTCTCTTAGGCAGAGACTACTTTACTTAGTTCCTTCTTCCTTCTTTCCCTAGCTTGTAGTGAAAGAGGTCCTCGTAGAACTCAGCTTCCTTCTTGGGCCTTAGGCCTATACATGTCACTGGTGATATTGATTTGCCTTTTGCACAAATGGTGTGTGGGCCTTCAGAGGCATGAGTGACCCTCTATAGGATACTTCATCTTTCCTTATGGTCTCATATCAGAGCAAATATCCTCTGCATCCAGCAGGTGCATCTTTTACACAGTAGGGCCTGTCAGCTCCTAGTTTTTTTTGTGGCTCTATCATGCCACTTTTCTTTTCTTTTTTGAAAATCCTTTAAAAAATTTATTTATTTTTATTTTATGTGCATTGGTGTTTTGTCATGGATGTCAGGTCTTCTGGAACTGGAATTACAGACAGTTGTGAGCTGCCATAGGAATTCTGGGAATTGAATGTGGGTCCTCTGGGAGAGCAGTCAGTGCTCTTAACCACAGAGCCATCTCTCCAGCCCCAGGACTTTTCTTTTTACCCCTTCAGCTCCTCTGCTTTTGGAAAGGAATGGGATGGGGGAGGGTTACTTTCCAGTCTTCAAATTCTGTTTACTTTGAAGTTAAAGTAGGGGTTCCTGGTGGTCTATGTTTATATCAAGTTTCACCTATTCCCTCTTCCCAAGACAAATTTGGTTTCTGATCAGAAGACAGAACTCTTTTGCCAAACTGTATCACTGACTCAGGAGCCTCAGGTTATCCACAAGCTCCTGTATTGAATTTTGTTTGCTTGTGCCCTCTGGTTGAAGAGAGCTTACAGATTTTTTTTTCTCTTTTCCTTTGAGGATAGTGAAATTCATCAAATTTCTGCAAGACCAGTTCGTATTCTGCTGCTCCTTTTGACTGAGTGAGAAACTGTTGTAAACATCTCAAGCCTCGGGCCTAGCAAGTGAGGAATAAAGCCCTTTCCTGTCAATGCACAGAGAATTCGAACACAACAGTGTGGTGGCTCTGTTTCATTCACAATGGCAGAGTTTCATATTTAGGGACTGGGGTCTGTCCAATTTCCTATCTCATGCAGTTCTTTTCAAGCCCAACTTGCCCCTCACCAACTCAGACAGACTCTGAGCAAACTCTTGTTCGTCAGTTTCCTAGTTGACCCACCCTGCTATGCCTCAGTGTCCTCATTTGTAAAAGGGGAGTGGTGCCTCCTACCTTGCTGGCTTGGCGGTGAGAACTCAACAAAGTGAAATACAGGCCATTGGTGATGCTTCTCAATAGGAGCTTCTGCTGTTGACAGTTGACAGTATGGTCTTCACTAGCTCATATATCTCATGAATAGTCTCCATGGCCTGGAGATCAGGTTCTTTGCGTGTGTGCTTGCGTGTGTGTGAAGTGAGTATGGACACGATGCATGAGTGCACAGATGTCAGAGGATAGTTTTGTGGAGTTGATTCTTTCCTTCCACATTTATGTGGATTCCAGGGATCAAACTTAGGTTATCAGGCACGCAGCAAGTGCTTTTATTCACTAAGCCATTTCTCTGCCTCCCCCCTAGATTCTTGAGGACAGGAGCTGTGTCTTGCTCTTCCCTGCAACACTGCTGGCCTTAGAGTAGGCATTCTATAAATACTCAAATTAAATGGAACGGTACTTTCTCAGCCAAGGTATGATGTATCTCTGATGCATGTTCTGCGCAAAGGGAAGATTTCACCCCAAGTCCTCTTTTAACTGCAGTCTCTGTCTCAGGTCCCAAGCCACCTCGACGGTTTGTTATTAGCTGACAAATCTTTACCCATACTTGGTAAATTACTTAGTAAGGCCATATACTTAGAAGCGCAGCTCTCTGGGAAGATACAGAGGTACTGGTGACAAAAGCCAGGGATTGCGGGGGCACCCTCTGAGGGTCACCTACCTGGCCTCACAGATCGAACCACCACAGGCCTCTCACTGCCGGCCACGAAGCCAAAGCCATATATAGGGTCTCGCTGAATGGTCACTTGTCGCAGTGTCTCTGTTGGCAGCTGTACACATTCCATATCATTTGCGCTCTCTTCCTGCATCGCATGACTGGGGGAGGGGAGATAGGAGCAAAAAAAAGATGCAAAGGGAACTAAGCCTCAAAGCCAGCTAGGAGGGACATCAATTATGGTTCTGGCTATGATACCTGGGAGACCACAACTTAATTTCCTTCATGCTTTGGGACAAGCAGAAGCGATGACTACCTCATAGTTCATACTGGAGTAAGAGGGAGCTAGGGGGAGAAGCCACTTGTCTTCAGGAGAAAAAAATGGTGACGTGGGAATTGCAAGTCACACTCATTCTCTCTGATGTTGGGACTCTAGAAGAAGCCTACATGCAAATATATTGTTCTGAAGTTAACGAACGAGTATCACCTATCTTAATTAGCTATTAACTCCCTAAAGGAAACTAACACCCCAGGGAACAGGCCACAAAAGCAGGCGAATAAGTGGGAAAGGAAATGTGAAGTCATTCCAGAATGAAGAACATCTTTGCGAAGTCCTTGTTCAATTTTAAGCTTTAATGTCTATTAGGTGATATATAAAAAGGAACTATTTAGGTGGCATATATAAACAAGCGCACTAATGTTCAGGACCATTACTTTACACAATTGTACATAATGCCAACTTGTTTCACTTAATGGGACAGCTGGAGAATGGCTCCTGTAGGCCAGAAGGGGAGCATCTTCTTGAGGCTGCTGACAGACCCGAAACTCAGTCAAAGCTGGGGAAGAGGAAAATACTTCCTTCACATCTTGGGGGCATTCCATGTTCTTCTCTACATGCCTACTACTTAAGCTCCTGAAGCTTAGCAGTTACACAGGGCTGCATACAGCCTCTACACTGATGGCCAGGGTGACACATATTTCAGGCAGATAGGCCCAGGGAGGAAGAACCCTAAGCACTATGTGTGTGTTTGGGGAGGGGGAGGTTGTGAGGAAAGTGAAATTTGTGGGGACACTGGCTTCCAGGGATAAAGGAGGTAGTAAAACAAGGAATGATGGTCTAGAAGAAGGGCAAAGCAGGCAGAGATGGAAGAGAGAGGGCCAGACCCAAGGGATTCAGAATCTTAGCAACTGGATTTTGCTCCCCCATACCCTCAGGCTTACAGGTATAGCAGATGAGTCTAGGTTCCTTACCTCAGTATTTCTAGTCTCTAGAATTACAGTTCTAGCCAGGACTTTTTGAAGCAGATGACCAGGAGTTAATTAATCAAACTAGTACAAGGTTTGTAAAAGATGTGAGAGGCTTTGATACTATGAGAGTGATGCAATTGTTGACTAGCTAAGGATTTCAAACACTTCAGTGACAGGTGGGTTCAAGCAGCTAGGTTGTTTATCGAGAACCAACTAATTAGAGCTGAGCTTTAGACTATTTTTTGGTGGGGAGGTGAGATTTGGAGTAATTATATGAAAGATAAATGATCATCCGGCGAAGATCCCACAGCTGTCTCCATCAAGCCAGACCAGCCACACGTACTCTAGCTGTAGCCAGTATGGCCTAGAGACTGTCTTTCATCCCTTAAGGAGGTGGAAAGGGATGCTAGTATAGGACAAGTCTCAAGAAGGCAAATTTAGAAGCTGGCTCCCTCCCTGCTTCCTCCCCTAGTAAGACAAATGGACATTTTCTAACTGAAGGGCATGAAGTAGCTGGAATGTAGTTTGGCTGTTGCCCTGAATAGGTATTTTGGGGGTACAAGGTATCTTTGAGGGTTACCTGAGGTGCTTTTTTTGACTTCGGTTCCTTCTGGTATGTACAAGTTTAGCCTCAAAGGGAGTCTTGGGCGACCACCTTGCCTCAACCTTGCAGTTGCTACTCAATTGAGCCTTTGTTTCTGCCACCTAGTCTCAAAGACAATAAGAACCCTCTTCCCAGGATTCCATAAACTGGTTGCTGATGTGGGTACCCATTTGGGCAGGGTGGATGCTTGAGAACCTGTTGTGCTGCACAGCTCCTGGCCCAGGGAGCAAAGAGGCTGCAGGTATACCATGGGTATCATGTACTGTCCTGTACTCAGCCTTCCATCTCAATCACTTAACAATGCAGATTTGTCCTTTTCTTTTTTATGAAGCTAGGGACATTTCAGCCTTCAGTGGGCCTTGGGGAACCACCATTACTGATTCAGAATTTTGATTGAGACTAAGTCAGCTTTGTATATTCAGAGGAAAGGGTGGAGACATTGGAGAAGGTGCCATGGCAGGTGTGGAAATGATTCTGGTGGGCCAGGAAAAGATACACTGTAGGGAGAGATGGGAAGTTCTCTCTCACAGCGGATTCTCCACCATAAAAGGCTCTGGGTATAACAGAAATCACATTTTAGTCCTCATTAGGTTTGTTTTTGAGCTGGACTAGTTATCCCTGGCTGGATCCTTCTCAATTGTACAAGCATCTATACCTCACAATATCTAGGCCTTCCCACACAGCTTGGGTCAGGGGAGAAACCTCTATTAAGAGACCCAGGAGGCCATTTTATACTCCAATGGAAGGTCTTTCCTTCCCTCATGAGCTCTGCACCTTTCCATGTCTGCAGCCCAGTCCCTCTGAAATTTGCTAAGTGTCTGGAGACTTAGGAGTGACACCGAAGGCAAGCAGTGATAGATGAGAGGAGCTCAGCGATCCAAGGGCCACGTGACCGCCTGGGGAAACTAGGCAATTTGACTTTGAAAGACATTTGGCTTCTGGTCCCTCTAAACCCGGTAACCCTTAACAAATTATGAAAGAGCCAAAGTTCACGAGTCCCCCATTGCTTTTACTTCTGGCATTTGCTATTTTCTTCTGTTGTTTGCCCCCAAGCATCAAACACCTTCATTCCGTCCCTTTTTCTACATAATGCCTCTGAAGTATCTGTTCATTGTATACCAGGGTAGCCCTCTTCATTCAGTGATTCATGGAAAAGTTCTAGCCTTTTCCTTCTGCCTCATAATAACAACCTTTTTGGTCCATGTGCTTCTTTGCCTATAGACACCTATTACATCATTAGAGAAAAGGAATGCTCACATCCATTATCTCCTCACAGCTGCTGTCTGTCCTGCCAAAGAGGCAGAGGTGATTGCTCCTCCCCTAGCCCTCAAGAAGACACCCACAGAGGCTGAGCACATTCATGATCCAACTGGAGCCAAATGTCCTTGGCAAACCCCAAAATCCCAGCAGCATCAGCTACATACTGTTAGAGTCCTGGACCCTCGACCACTCAGAATTTCTACTTCAAGCTGGCCAGTGAATAGTAACATGTCATGTCCTGGCCAGGCTTGGATGCTCAGCACACATTATAATTAACAGGTCTCTAATCCTGGTCCCTTTGTGGTGTTGGAAGAATGAGATGAGATCATGGTTATAGAAGAGAAGCAGTCCGAAGGTTAAATATATCATACGAATGTAGAAGTGACAATATTACGGGTAGCATTATTCACCGTGGCTGGAGGAACAGAGAAAGGGAGCCAAAAATGAACCTTTACTTAAAGTCACACAGCTTTGGGGCCTTCCCACACCCTTTCTTTTCTTTCTTTTTTTTTTTTTTTTTAAGAGACAGCTCTGTACTCTACTCCTTTGTTAGCTGGGCAGCCCATCTCCTGGCCCAAACTATCAGACAATCTGACTCCATTTGAATGCTTTGGTTCCTCTGTGGACCAGCCTGACCTCCATCACTGGCCAAAGAGAAACCAGGAGCTGGAGTTCAAGTTAACAACTGTTGCTAGGCAGGATGAGGCTAAAGACAGATGAAGTGACAGGGCAGTGAAATAGTTCTGAGCTAATGCTCTATCTTTTTGTGCTTTGGGGCAGGAGACTAAAATGTAACAGTTACATTTCCAGGCATTGGTTTTTAGTTCTCCATCCCTCCTTGCCTTTGGCTCTCTTTTCTTTACATTTGGTTGGCTCCTTGGGGAGTCTTGTCATTCTCCTTGAAACTGGCAGGATTTGGAGCCATGTGGCGCCAATTAGCCCTCTGATTCCAGTAACTGGAGCCTGACTCTCCTGGAAACTCCAAAGACCCAGCACAGCAGGCAAGCAGCTGGGTACCTAAGAGATGCCATGGACTCCAGGAGGCAGTAACGGGAGCCCCATCTCCAGAGGTCTGAAATAGCTCCTCTGGGTGTAAAACTCTTTCCCCTTGTAAAGGTGCCCTCACCTCTCATTTCAGCTAGCTGCTTCTTACTGTGTAGTGATGCTCCAATTTTAATGTGCACATGGGTCATGTGGGGGTATTACTAAATTATTCTGAGGCAGCAGGTCCGTAGTCAGCTCTGACATTCAGACCTATTCCAGGGTGATGCCATTGCTGACTATAATTGGGATGCAAGGGCATTATCCTTAGACAATGGGAGAACCACAGGCAGATGGGAGGACTGAAGTGCTTTTACTCTGTTTTGTTGTACCACTGAAGGTCCCAGTTAAAAGACAACTGTTGCTAGAGGTGGTGACACACACGTGTAATCCCAGGAGTTGGGACAAGAAGACAGGAAGATCAAGAGTTCAAGGTCATCCTCAGCTACAGTGGCCAGCCTAGTCTGCATGAGACCTTAATTCAAAAATACTAAAAACCAAATCAGTAAAACAAACAAACAAACCATTATCATCTATGGTGGACACATTAATTTCTGTAAACAAAGCTCTGGATGGTTGAATCAGATATACCTGAAGAATGAATATGGAGAGCTCAAAACATTTATGAAATGAGACAGGCAAGGTCACATTGGGGCAAGGAGAGAAAAGATACGAATCTATTTGGCCCTACTGAAGAATTTGGTCATCCCAAGGACTAGAGATATCTGGGAGTTAGGAAGTTAGATGTTGCAGGGAAGGATACTGCAAAGTGAACTAGGTGTTTATTGTGGACATTACCATGTTCCAGAATCTATTCACATATTACCCTCCTCCATCTTTAAGGCAACCTTCTGAGCTACACTCTGTGACTATTTCACAGAGAAGAAAACAGGTTTGACAAAAGACATCACACAACCTGCTAAAGAATATACACTTATAAGTCATGAGCATGAACCCCGGTCTGCCCAATCACTCTATGACTTTTGCCAAGAACCTATGGGCCTAGCAGATTATAAAAATGTAGTGAGGTCAGTTCCAGAGTGAGCTGAGGGCTGTTTTAGTGCTATCTTTAAGAGAAGCTCCAGTGTCATGCCTGTGTGTCTGCAGCCATGCTTCCTGCCATGATGGTCATAAAGTCACTCTCTGGAACTTTAGGCAAGCCCTCAAGTACACGCAATCTTTTATAAGTTGCCTTGCTCATGGTGTTTCTTCACATCCTCCGAACAGTAACTGAGACAGTACTATCACAGAAACTATTTTGACAGTATGCATTGTTTGCTTTTGGAAATTTTCACTTGGTGTTGTTGGGCTCTGGTTGAATGAAGGTAACTAAAATTGCAGAAGTGAAGCCATTGACCCTGTCCACGATCTAATGCCATCCTTCTCCTTTTTTGTGGCCCCTGGAGCGCCTAGTCAACAGCACACTCTCTTGCACTCTCAATTACTCTTTTGAAACTACCTGTCATCTTTCCAGCCGGAGACTTGGTTATCCCTGGAGGCTAGCTCTTTTCCACCTGTCCTTCTGTTGCTGTGTGAGTGGGCAGGTGATGGAGACAGAACCCCCTCCCCTTGATGGCTGGGAGTTTTAAGTGTTTGTGGGTTGCCTTGGATGGTTCCCCTCTCCTCATTTTTGATTGGTCAGCTTAGCCAAAGAAAGGTGGGCAGGCAGGCCTATAGGTTTAGGTAAACATACTTAGGACTGGTCACCTGGGAGGGGGGTCTCTGCTGGCAGGAGGAAAAGTGCACCAAGCCTTTATCTCAGATGAGGAGGGTGAGGAAAAGCTCAGAAGTTTGCTGTCTTTCTTACGTACCCTTTCCCTGTCTGTGTGCTTGTCAAGGAGCTGACTCAATCCCAGTCCTTCATTTTTTAACTGGAAGCTGCTTGGTTTGTTTGTTTGTTTATTATTATTATTATTCTCTCTCTCTCTCTCTCTTTCTCTCATTCAGACTGAGGGGGGTAGGCCTTCCATACTGACTGGTGCCCTCTCTAGGACATTAGTTCTTTCTTCTGAAATGCCCCTACTTCCTCTCTTCCTCCCTTTTCAGTGTTACCTGTAGAATTTCTGGGTAGGTCCCAAGGTCACTGAAGACTTTCACTCCTAATCATATGTGAGCTCCCCTCCCCCTTTTTCAAAAGAAATCCTGGTACAATGTACACAACATAAAATTTACATCTTCAGCCATTTTTACTTGTACAATTAGTTCTGTGACATTAAAATCACTCTCATTGTTTTGCAACTCCCACAACCATCCATCTCCAGAAAGCTTTCCTCTTCACAAACAGAAACTCATTTGATTGGCATATTTCTGAGAGGAGAATGTCTTCAGGATTCATCCATATTGTCGCCTGTGTCAGCACCTCCTTCCTCTTAAGGCTCAATCATATTCTATGTATGTGCCACATTTTATTCATCTGTTGATGGACACTGATTGTTCCCAACATTTGGTTACTTTGAATAATGCTGCTATGAATACAGATGTATACATATCATCTGCTGGATCCCTGATTTCACTTTTTGGGGGATTATGCCCATGCTTTGATTTCTCCTACAGACTCATGCCTCCAGGGTTTGGTTGCTGTTTGGAAAGCAATTGGATTCCAGGAATCTGAGTCAACCAAAGGATCGAACATTTGATGGATATATAATGTGATGGTGTTATTGGGAGGTGGGAAAGGTGGAGGCCTTGTTTGAATGAGCAAAGAAGTCACTAGAAGAGTACCCTGGAGAGATGTAATCTTTTCGCTTCTCTTTTTGTTTCCTGACTGCCATGGTGTGTGCAGCTTTCCTTTGTCATACCCTTCCTCCATGGTGTTTCTGCTGTGGCATGGGTCTAAAGTTAGTGGAACCAGCTAATTGTATACTGAAATCACTGATACCATGATCCAAAACAAATTTATCCCCCTTTAAAATTATGTCTCTGTAGCATTAGGTACAGCAATGAAAAACGGGCTAATCCAACTTAGAAGTGGGATTCCCAGATATGATGAGAACTCTATCATTAATTTTGTTAGGAAGGGCCACAATGTTTCTTACAATGGCTACACCACTTTCCTTTAGCTAAGACTTCTTTTCTGTTTAGTGTTTTGTTTTCATAATTGCTATGAAATGGTAGGCCCACTCCTACTTTTGACATCACTATTGGTGAACTCGATATCTACAAGGTGACAGGGAAGCCACTGAAAACAACTTCTCTCACTAAACTCACTTTGTTGTCATACCTAGATATTATCAAGTATTGTACGAACTCCCAAATCTCCTGTGCTAACACTCCACTACATACTATGCTCTCTACTACAACTTTCTTCCAAAGGAGTTCCATTGCAGAAGTCACCAGAATGCATGTTGATCACATGTTTGCTTCCCACATTGCCTGGAAATCTCCATTCCCCCCTCCCCCCTGAGCCAACTTTCCATCTACTAATTTTCAATATCAAGTTGTCCTGCTTATTCACTCTCTTTTCTCCTTCAAGCTCTTTCTTAGCTTCAAGTCCTCTCCTCTCCAGATTGTAAGTCTTGGTCTTCCATTATGGTCATTTTCAAACAACTTCAACTCTCTTCTTTTTTCTCCCTCTGCCAGGATTGCCATCTAAAATCTCACCTTTGATGTAGTCTTAACAGTAGTTGGTGGAAGCTTCAGAAAGACTATACAGCTGGGTAGCTAGCTGGCTTTCATGTTAACCTAATGATCTCCAGTCTAGTGCATATTTTCACTGATGGATGGCCACTACTTTCTCACTCTCTAAAATACCTATTTCGTAGCTCCTCTTCTTTTCTCAGTCTTCCCATCAGCTCAATTTGAAACTTCAGGATGTCTCAACTGATGAGGCTAGAAAAGCAGAAATTATTAGAGATGATCCCTATCTCACTACCACTAAATGCATATGCCAACACATGTATACAGCTTTTCCTTGGTAAAGTGGAGAACACTTGTTTTCTTCTATCAATGGCAAACCTTGTCCCTTATGTTCTGGTGCCAGTCTCTCTCACCTTATCAAGCATTTTGTTCTCTTCCTTAAAATATCTATTTCCAAAATCATGCTGCCATGTGGATAAAAACAAAACAAAACAAAACAAACAAACAAAAAAAAAACAAAAACAAAACAAAAAAAAAACTGTCTATCCTTCTGAAAGCAAACCAAACTCATCTCCTTCTTTTACAGAATCTCTTTGAAGTCACTGATTCATTTTCCTGCTCCCTTTCATGGGAAAAATTCCTCAAAACAAAATAAAAAACAAAACCCAAAACTTCCCCACATATTTTCTCATCCCATTGTTTCTCTCCTTGATCACTTATCACCTGACTTTCATATCTGTCACTCCACGTTTGCTCTTTTAAGGGACTCTCCTGTTTACCATAGACATCCATCCACAAGTTTTGCTCTTACATCACCTCTCAACAAATGCAGACTAACATGGCCATTCTTTCCCTCCAGAAATACTCTCCGGCTTGGATTCTGTGAATAGCTCCTTCTAGTTCCCTGGTTACTTTTCCATATTGCCTTCTATGGGTTTCTTTCTTTCATCGGCACTAGATATTGGAGTTCTTTGGCTATCTGGCCCACATGTCTCCTTCCTCTCTTTTCTCCTTCCCGAGGTGATGCCATGTAGCACCCTGGCTTTAGATACAATCAACATGGAGGTACTGTCTCCAACCTTATATTCTACTCGCTCTTCTTCAGGAGCTCCCAAGCTCCCAGACTTTGACATTTCTATTTTTATATCTCTCAGGAATCGCAAACTTAACATGGCTGAAACTGAACTCTTGATTTCTTTTTCCCTCTAAAACCTCATTCAACATTCTTCATCTCAGTACATGGCATTGAGTCAAGCTGGAAACCTGAGACCTTCTTGAAGCCTGTCTTTTTTTCCTTCATCCCTGACATCCAATTTCTCAGTAAGTATTGTCGGCTGTCACTTCAAAAGACATCCAGAATCTGTGCAATTCTTTCCATCTCCATGGCTGTCACTGATGCAAGTCACCATCACTTCTCCTGTGAATTGCTGCAGCTGCCTCCTTATTGGCTTTCTGATATCACTGCTGTCCTCTTCTAAATTGGGCATTTACAGGTTTTGCAATAGTTGAGACCAGAGCTAGTCATTCCCTTATTTAAAACCCTTTAGACATTCTTCAGGGCTGGTATACAGTACTGAAACTTATTTTCCATGGCTTGTGTGTCCTTTATGATCTCCCCAATGCTATTCTTATTATTGACTATTACCTATCACCTACTTTTGAGTTTCTCGGCATACCAAAGAAGTTCTTTACCATCTCAAGGCCAGCCCACTTAGTATTCTATTTTCCTGGAAACCTCTTTCCCTATTTTCCACATGGCTGATTTTTATCCTTTATGTCCATGCTTAAATATCACTCTCTCACAAAGGCTTTTCCTGGAAACTGTCCTATTAATCTGGCCTGTTATTTCCTTCATGAGACTCATCACACTTTGTAATTATGTATTTTGTGGATATTTTGCTATAAACCCTATGAGTTGGGATTGAGTCTCTTTTGTTTAACAGCATACCTATTATGGTGTCTGGCACATAGTTGGTGCTTAGTGTTGTTTTCCAAGTGATCCAATGCATAAGTGAGTAGAAGTAATTTTGAGGCACACATAATAGAGGTCTCTGGCCATTCCATGCAATTCGTTGTCAACTGGCTACTGGCTGTGGTTTACCCTGTGAAAGTCAGATTCATAGATGGTGATCGTATTGGTTAGACTCTCATTTCTATAATAGATGTCTGAAAAAAAAAAGCTTAAAAAAAGGAAAACCTATTTTTTTCATCCATGATTCTTCAGATTTCAGTGCATACTCACATAGTATTCCATTCTTTTGTGGAAATCTCTTTCCTCATTCTTCACATGGATGCTCTTTCATCTGATAGGTCTCTGCTTAAATATCACCTCCTCACAAAGGCCTTCCTAGAAACTCAACCCTACTGCTTGTAGGCCTGTGCTGAGGCTGTAGAGTTGGTTACTTTCCTTGGGATAACTCCCTCTTCTTTCCCAGGTCTTTATGGCCCTGCAATTTCCTCTTCAGCTGAGCCCGAAGTAGCATCTTTGGGGAAACTTGGTATGTGCATTCATTTCTCTGATTGTCTAAACTAGCTGGAATAACTAGTCATAAGAAGGAAAATGTAGTGACCAAAGTCATCTGTTCTTCTACAAATATTTGGGAGCTTGGGCAGACTTTGTCAAAGATGAAGCCTAAAGTGTCTCTGCAAGGAAGCTGTTGAGGACCCTCTCTGCCGCTGCCCCCTCGCCTTCCCTTCTTCTCCTCAGGGGCTGCACATTCAGTAGATTCCGACATGCTGCTTAATAGGTCCAGACACACTCCTAAACTCTCCTTGCTGGGCCTGGCAGTCTGGTGACAGATGTTAGGGCTGTTCCAGATGTGAGGCTGATGCCATATGGCATTCTGGGTCACAAGATCTGAAGCTGCTGCCATTGAGCCGTGGCAGAGTTAGTGGGGGGATCCTTGCATTTTAGCCCTCACTCACCTGTCACTGGCTGAGACAGTGAGGGGGGGACTAGAGCAATGAAATATTCATGGGAGCTTGAAGGAGTTGTCATGTCTTTCTAAAGAACCCTGGGCACCTCAGCCCCCACCTCCATGTTCGACAGCAAGTATTTCTGAGGGAGACCAAGACAGATTGACTGAGCCAGAGGGAAAGAGATGAGGCATGAAGGGAAATACAAGCAAGAAGAGAAGACAGCTGAACAGGAGAGCGGGCCTGCCACAGCCAAGAGGGAAAAAGGCAATGACAAGAAGACAGAGGAGAAATTGGACAGAAAGACCTTGGGGACCTTGAAGGCAAAAGGACAAGTTTGTGGAAGGCAAACACACTAGACACCATCTCTAGTCACCTTAGCTTTTTGGAGGCCCTCTCCAATTTCTCCCTTGTCCTCTAGATGCCTGCCAGCTGTCCCCAGTGTAACCCTTAGGGCGTCCACCACCAATCAAGGACCATATGGTAATGAGAGCCTTCAGACAGAGCACTTCAGATAACAGAATCTTCTGGGAGGAGGGTTGCTATTATGCCAAACTGACAGTACGAGGCTCCTCCCTGGTTCACAGATGGGGATGCAGTGGGCAAGGGACAAATGGAAAACAGGAGGAAAAGGCCCAGGACATTTTGCTGACTTAGGCCAATTTTCCAAGCACCAGAAGCTGGATTTTTGTTGTGACAGAGAAGCCAAATGGAAGAGAATTGCAAAAAAATAGGAGGGCATAGCCGTGATGGGAGAGGTAGAGTTGGCAGGGAAAGGAATAGTAGGCCTGGATTGTTTCCTTCAGTGCACACCTCTTTGAGGCCAGGCTGAACCATAGAGCTCTGGCACAAAAGTCCAAGCCAGGAGAGGGTCCCTGGCCACCCAGTTTTTTTTCTTCTCTTGGATCCCAGCCTTTAGTCTGCCAGGGACTGAACTGTAAACAAAGCTTGGAGGACAGACAAGGGAGCAGGTGTGGTCAGGAGTTTCTGGGAACTTCCCAAGTAGCTGCCTCCAACAGCAAAGGCCCAGGACTCATATAGCACCTCCCTGGGGCCTGGTTGGCAGGCACTGACTGTACAGGGCTCTGGGCAAAGCCTCTCAAAGCTAAAAGAGGGCCCAGTCAGTTGTTGAGCTGTGCCAAGATCCTCCTCTTTATGAGACTGCTGTGCATCAATGACCTGAGCTACCAGCCTTGGAAGCCCCCAGCCTCTGATTGTGGTCAGCTCCAGGACAATCTCAGCATTGGCAAGGATCATGCAAGTTATTTACTTGTTCTCACCCCTGGTGATTTTCAGAAACAGGAGGGGAAGGCTAGGACTGCAGCTGGGTCCTAGAGGAAGTGCCAGACTTGGGCCAGTAGAGAGGGAGGGCACAAAGACCAGACCCAGAGACCATATCATTCAGGAATATTAAGCAGAAGGCATAAAGATGGACTGAAGTACAGGCTAACAGGAAAGCAAAAGGCTATAGTTAACTTAGTGAATAGGACTTTCTCACATTCTCTTCCTCATGTCTGGCTTACAGGGGCACAGGATCCTCCTTTCAGGGAGCTTCTGAGAAGACAGTAATCTATCCTGGTGCTTTGCCTAGATGCCTGAAATTGGTATCTTCAGCATAGGACTTATGATCAACAGGCACCAGGCTGATGTAGGAGAGAGCAGCCCCTTAGCTCCTTCTCATATGTTGTCTGAGACCTAGTCAATCAGCCCTCCCCAAATGCAAGGCAGAAATTAGGTCAAGAAGCCACTAGACAAAGGAAAGGATGTGAATAGAGGCCCAGTTAACTCATAACACCCTGCCAGGAGTTGTCCAGAGATGCTAACTGCAGCCTCAGGACAAGGAGACACCTTTTATTCTGCCTAATTGCATCTTCCTGCTGTGAGAGAAGAAGGAATTTTAAGGTCTGTCCTGAACTAGGGTCAGAAGAGAGGAGTGAGGTTGATGAATCCATGGGCAGGAAGTTCCTGTCAAAGTCTACAATCCATATAACCACAGAGGGTAGGCATGGAGTAAGTAAGGGACTATTGGGGAAGGAAGAATCTCCCGAGAAAGGTGAAATAGAATCTATAGTTATGGAGAGATGGGACAGACTGAAACAAGAGGATAAAATGAGGAGAGGGAAGGAAGAGGGGGGTAAGGGGGAAACTAACATCACAAACAATACGAGAAGCCATATGGAAACTTACTACAGTAGAAGGTTCTTAAAATATGTACATACAAGAGAGAAATCTAAAAGGATTCACCAAATAATAGGGAGGCAATACCTCAACTAGACATCTTCCACCAAGTGAAACCTCCAGTACCAGGAATAGGTTACATCTAGTTGAGTCATTGGCCAAAGGGGACCCATGAGAATCCCTAAGCAACTCAGGCTATTGCTAAGGCTATTTGTTACTCTCCACAAACTGATGATAAGGTCGTATTGCTAAAGATAACAATTATACAACTCATTGAAAATGGTGATGTTGAGCTGGTGCCTATCCCTTCTGACTAGTGTTCATAGTACTGGAAGGTACTCTGCATGCTACCAGAGGAGAAAGGTAATCACCAACCCAGCCATAAAAAGCTGTGACCCACAATGGTGACCTGCCTGAAATAGTGGCACAAAAGTTGTGGGATTAGCCAACCACTATATGAGATGAAACCCATGCCTGACACTGTTCTGGCGGTCAAGAGACTAGGTAGGCCATGGACCTGGGAAAATCAAATTCTACTGTTCTGCTAAGGGAACACAGGAATAAAATGGCTCCCAATGACATTCTGCTATATCCATAGACAAATGTCATTCAGCCATCATTAGAGAAGTTTCCTCCTGAGGTAGATGGGAACAAATACAGAGGCCAATAATGGACAATGGGCAGCAAGGGAAAGACCTTGGGCACTCAGTCCTAAATGGGATGTCTTCATCAAATCCCTCCCCTCAGGGCTCAGGGGAACCTGGAGAAGAAGGGACAGAAAGATTGTAAGAGCCAGAGGGAATGGAGGACACAAAGGAAGTAATGTCTTCTAGACACAGCAGGACAGATACACTTAGGAGCTCACAAAGATTGGCAAGCATGCACAAGGTCCACATGGGCTCAGATGGGCCCCAGTGCAGGGAAGGGAAAAGGACATATGTCCCATCCCTAACCAATAAGCTATTTAATTGACAACTGCTTGTGAAGGAAAAACAAGTTTTCTCCAATGGAGTTCCATTGTGTATACAAACCACACTTAAAGGCAGGCCCCATGCCCAGCAGTAGATGGCCAATACAAAACAAATTTCATGGTGTTTTTTATGGATTTTTAAAAATCTCATATTGCTTTGTTTGGCCACTTTTTAAAATTTCACCGGTCTTTTGTATATACATTATGGTTTCCAGTTTTGTTCTTGTAGGAGTTTTCTATGGGGGGGTATGTGCATTGTGCTTTTTCTCCATTTGTTTATTTTATATATTTATTTATTCGTTTTTTATCTGCCTGTTGGTTTTCTAACAAAAGAAAGAAGGATGAACTTGGATATGGGGGGAGTTGTGGAGGATCTGGGAGGAGATGGAGAGGGGAAATGATGATCAGAATTTTTGTATGAATTTTCAATAAAAAATCTAGACAAATAATAATTTTTGAGGACTAACTTTTAGTTACCACACCCAAGTAGCCTATTAACTAAACAAGCCCTTTCCTAAGCCTTCAGGTTTTGGCACTATAGTGCATTTTGATTTGATTGATTAAACCACACAGAGCCAGGGCTTTCTTGACGACTGATGCAAGTTCTCTTTCTGTTTGCCTTCTTATAAAGGGAAGGATGGCCTAGTCCCTTGCTGTGAATGAGAGACTTTCCTCTGCAGCTTTCGGATAGCATTAACTCATTCTTTCATTTGTATATGCACTAAAAAATTCTATTGTACATCTACTATGTACTGAGCCTCTCCCTCCAGGGAGATTGCAGTCTCATGTGGAGACACGTATGCAAGCACACACAAAACCACAGGTTACCTGGCTGCACAGAGGGCAACAGAGGATGCTGTGGGAACACAGAGGGTATCTCCCAGCAGATCTCCTCTACCCTGGCAGAGTGGTGAAGGTGAGAAGGACATTCCAGGAAAGGAATGTCAAATGTGACAGCAAATGAATAGTTAGGAAGAGTCAGCAAAGAGGAGAGACCTCTGGGTGCTTAAGTCACTGCAATTAGAAGAAATTACAGAATAAATTCAAGCAAAACTTTAATTAGAGCTCAGTTCCCCACTGATTCCTTTCATGTAGCTTTATGAAATGATGCAATGGCCTTACTCTGCTGAGAGCATGGAGAGGAGGGCCCAGCCCTGAAAATACTGGGATTACCAGAGCATTTCTCATGCTCCACATGTAACTACACATGGAAGACCCCTCTGGTAGGAGCAATAAGAAAGGTAGACTGACACAGGTTCCATAAGATCCCACCATAGTCCCAGAGACCAAAGGCATGGAGCTCACACACCCTATATTGAAGAGGGTCTGTTCAATGCTAGCTCTTTGAATAGGCTGGGAAGGCAGGAGGAAATTACAAAGGACCCCACTGAAGGGTTAGATGTAACCCAGGAACAGCCTCAAAGGATTTACTTACATATAGGTTTCAGCTTAAGGAACCATGCTGGGAGGGGGCACAACAACAATAATATAGATGCATAGGCTGCAGCTTCTGCTACCAAAGTTGTAGTTTCAAAACAAGACCCCCTCCCCTCAGGGGATACAAAGACAATTTTGCCTATCACTATAAATATTTTTTTTAAAGTAACTCCTAACAGAGGTACTCAGATAGAGCCATAATATCGGATTAGTAACTCCAAGCCAGCAAACCAGACACTTGTTTAATTAATAAAACCTATAAAGCATAACAACTTATTGATGTTACAGGCATGGCACTTAGCACAACAACAAAACCCAAATCCATCCAGAACACTCTATCTTTTGGAAGCCTGCTCTCCACCCATCTATGCAATTCCTTCTTTGGTGTAGAAGGAGCTGAGAAAGGAGAAAGACAGTGCAGCGTTCTGGGCAACCGGCTGGGGGACTGCAGTAAATACAAACCCCTGTTTTCATGCACAGATCTGCCAAGGGGTTGTTACAGCTCACTCTGGGCTTAGAGTTATAGGGTCTGGGTTGGAAGCCCAAATCTTAAACCTCAGTTCCTTTGTCTAGAAAGCGACAATCATCACAGGACTCACAGCGAAGCATTTATACACAGATTTGGTACATGAAACATGCTGGCAAAGCAAGTGCTCATTTATAGGCTCTGCTGGCAATTATTATTATCATTGGACATCAAGTGATAGGATCTGCTGTGTTCTTCTGGCCCACTGTTTGTCCTTCTCCACAATTGGTAATTGGTGGTGATTTGGAAAATTGATTCAACATTTGTTGGGACTGGGCCCTGACTTCAGAAAAACAGAATTAAAATAAGTTTTGCCACAGGGAAATCAACCTTTTAAAAAACATTACCTCATGAAAGTCAGCTTACCATCATGTTTCCAGTAGTTACCAATGGGGATGTGTAAGAAGGAACACTGGGCTGAAGTCTGAGATTCACCTTTCTCTGGTTGTTGGGCCACGGCCTTAAAGGCCTCTCTCTGCCTCAGTTTCCCCCTTTGTAACATATGAATAATATTAGTATTTACCCTACAGGATTTTTGTAAAGATTGTACAAAATAATGCATGTAAAGTACTTAGCATTGTGCCTGGCAAGCTCTAAGCAAATGACAGCTACTGTTGTTATTATTGCATATGACTTGTTATTGCTGGGAGGTAAAGAGCTTAGTGAGCCTAACCAATAGAGCTGAAGACGGAAAACAGAAGGGAGACATGAGTCTTTGTGCTTTCAGGCCTGACACCCTCTGAATTTTACACAACCAATAGAAAACAGTGACAGACATGTTCCTGCTCATTCTCACTTGCTAATGTTATGTCTGTAAATAATGTACCACCCAGGTGGGTACAGTGGTCATGTTCCTCAGCGTGGAGAACACTCAAGTCTCAGCTGTCCCCTCCCTACAATGCAAACAGTATCCCCTGGGCATCCTCCCCCACCTTCAAAGATCCCCGGGAGCGCAACCTAGCCACTATGCCTGGCAAACAGAGAAGAGGCTAGAATCCCAGATCTTTCCCCCACTGGACTCAGCGGCTCACAGAGAAGCCAAGCTCTCACCTGGAGAGGGTCCTGGAGAATCTGGCTGCTATTACTGGTCTTGGGTTCCAACACCTAGAGGCACTGCCTGCCCTCCCCTCCAGCTTTTTGCTCTCCTAGCCTCTCTTCACCCTCTTTGCTCCCTGCCCCCCACCTCAGCAGGAAAACTTCCCGCTCCTGCTGCCACTTTGCCATTGGCATCCAAACCTCTGTCCCGCTTGCATCTTGCCTTGCAGTTTTCTGGTCCGTGACACCGCGGACCTACCCGAGGGCCTCTTGGCAACTAGAAGGAATCCTTGGGGGCTTGAGGTGGGGGATGGAGAGGAACGTCACCCCCGAAGAAGCTCCAACTCTGTGCATCCTCTACCCATCTCCCCAGGGAAGCTAGGAAGGGGGCGCGCCCAGAAGGAAGGTGCATGCTCCAGAGCTACCCCCAAGTCACTCTGAGGTGCCAATGAGGACCCTAGCAATCTCTTCGGACTTCATAACCCCACACCCGCCCGGTTATAGTACCCTTTCCCAGGCAAGCCCAAGCCTGGTTGCTGGGGTGCAGTACTTACTGTCGGGGACCCTCTCCAGGCCCTGGCTGGCTGCGTGCCTGCAGAGCCGGGAACCCTCCCGCCAGCCGCTGTCTCTCCCGCGCTCTGCCCCTGCCTGTGCCCAGCGCAGACACTAGCGGCAGTGGCGTCTGTAGGAAGAGAAAGATCACGCCTGCCTTAGAAACCCAGCCCCTGCTGTGACCAGAATCTTAAAGAAGGAGGCGACTGGCTGGGCCCCAGAGCTGAGGCTGAGGTGATGAACTAAGCACAGGGCTGGTAAATACAGCCTCAGCCCCTCCTTTCCACCTGGATTCTGGCCTCAGGAGCAATCTGGTGCCCCTGGGGGACCCCTCCCTGTGGGAACAGAGGTGTGTGGATAATCCAGCTGCTGCTTGACTGGGCTGGACACTGCTTTGAATTCGTTTTCTCATTCCAGCACCCTCTTCATTGTACAGAAAACAAAATTAAGGCGCGGGGGGGGGGGCGTGAGCAAAACAAATGCTCCCCGGGATTCAGGAGACTTGACCTGGTGGGGTCAAGGTTACAAACCACAGGGATCTTAAATAAGGGGTTAGCTGGCACAAACTCCACTTTGCAAGGTAGCATTTGAAAACCTCTCCTTTCCCCATTTGTCTAACTGGACTAAGGACAAGTGGCAACTCTAGGCATCCTTCTTTAGCACAGGCAGTTCATTTCTTAACATTTGATAGGTACGTACTATGTGCTAGGCTCTATGGGAGACAGAAAAAGCGGGAGGGGAATGTGTGGACCCAGGTGGTCCTCTCCAAGACAGGCCCAGAGTCTCAAGTCTGGATTATGCTAAGAATTCATCAAGTAGAGGAGCGTGCTCAGGTCCTAAAGATGAGAGCAGCCAGTGTTCTCAGCCAACTCTCACCACAGAACTCCAGAGAGCCACTGATGGATAACCAGAGGGTAGCTCCCAGAGACAACTTGGGGAGGGTCTCGCAGTGGTGCTGATTCTAACTCCTTACTGTTGCTGGAGTGAGGGCCCATGGAAGCCAGTACTCTGGGAAGGATGAGTAGAAGGTAGCTTTGTTAGGAGAGTAGGCCCCATTGGGTTCCTTATGGATGTCATGCTTGCCTTTCTTTGGCATTGACGTGGGTGAATTGGGAAAGATCATGTACTCCTTCAAAATGATCAAATAACGTAACACACTTGTGTGGTTGGCTGTATCTATAGATTTTAGAAGCCAAGTATAGAGGATCACTTAAGCCCAGGAATTCAAGAACAGCATGGGAGACATGGTGATACCATTTTTCAAAACATCAAAAGGAAGAGGAACCCTTGTAGATGTATGTTTCTTCCTTGCTTGCTTGCTTATCCATTCGGTCATTCCTGCAGCAAGTATTTATTCATATCTCGGTGTGATGGGTACTTCCATAGTCCTGTAGGAGAGTCCACCTTGTAAGGCTGAAGGATCACACGGCTGGAAGTTAGGAAACATTTAAAGCCCTAGTTCTTTGACTAAATGGCTGCATGACCCTGAATGAGTCATGTATCCCTTTGGGGTGTCAGTTTTCTTATTGGTCAAACAGGGATAATAACACCTTCCAGTCCAGCTTTCTGGGAGTGTTTGTGATGCTGGATGGAGGTAATGGATGTGAAGGAGCTTTGAAAGTATAAAGCCACTAGACAAATGTCAGGGATTAGTCTGTCTCCAAGGTGGGAGGGGGCTCCTGGGAAGTAAAGCTGAAAAAAATCCTAGATGACTCTCCCAGATTGATTGCACTGAATTTCATCTTTCCAGAACTACTGAGCCTGCACCCAGGCAGTCCCTGCTCTGTGAAATAGCATTCTCTATCAGCGGTGCCTATGACACACCGGTTAGGAATGATCTCGCCTTAAACTGGGGAGATTGTTTTGGGAATGTGAATGGAACCAGTAGAACTGTCTGGGCTCTGAATCTCTAACTAATGGCAATAGTAGCCTCCTCCTCCCATGATATTACCCAGTCCCAGGGTTGCAAGTGTCTGGGTTGAAACATCTTGAGGCCCTAAGACACATTCCATTCAGAAAGAACATAGCTTATGTCAGACAGCAGATGGTGGCCAAAAGGGTGAAGTTACTTTTGGTAATAGCAGGGAGTCTATGTAGCTGAGACTTGGAACTAGTAGATACTTCGGGAGGGTCTTTTGCTTGTTTAGCTCATCCCACGAACCACTCCACATACCTCTACAATTTAAATTAGAACACAATTGTCCCTTAGTATCTACAGGGAAAGTTTCAGGATCCCAACAGATCCCAAGATACAATGATGCTCATCTCCTTTATTCAAAATAGCACAGTGTTTGCATATAATCTCTGAACATCCTCTTCTACATTTTAAATCACCTCTAGATTACTTAAAAATCCAATACAATGTAAAAGTTATGTAAGAGTTGTCATACCATATTGGTTAGTGAATAATGATAACAAATAAAAATACAACACAAACAATTCTCTTCAGAATTTCTTTTTTCTTTCCTTTTCTTTCTTTCTTCTTTTTTCTTTGGAAAAGAAGCAAGATAATGTTATCCTTTGAAATATTTTGATTTACAGCTACTCAAAGCAAACACACGCTAAGGAAAAATAGGGTCCTGATGGGCAAAATCACTTTCTTCCCTTCCAGTCTCAGTTCCTGTCAGGTTGTAATAAAGACTGGCTATAAGAATGCTAGCGCTGATAGAAGTCTAAAGGAAGGTTCAGGAACCTAGGAAGCAGAGCCAAGCCCAGAGCTACCTCGAACAGCTCTGGAGAAGAATTAGAAAGAAAGCCAAAGGGAGGAAGAGCAAGCACTTTGGCCTTGGGCCAGGGCACCTGCAGCCAGTAGGTCCCTAGGGAAGACGCGGAGCAGACATATCCCACACCCAGTCTTCCTTGGCAGCCATAGAGCCCATCCCTCTTTTGGCTGGGGCTCTTCTCGACGTCTTCATAGATTCCCTTGTCACATTCATCTCACCCAGGCTGCTTCTCTTAATAAAGTGCCCCTGCTGCCACTCCAGACAGCCTGATGTTATCCCTCACTTTCACGTCCTTCTCCCTAGCCAGCAGTGACTCAAACTTCCTGGGTCACAGTATCATTTTCTTGCTGAAAATCTTCCTGAGTGTTCAAGCTTGTGGCTCGAGGGTAGCTCAATAATCTAATACTCTTTCCTTGCCCCGCCATGGTGGTCCAAGCCCCAGGTTCAGATGCTTGCCCTGAGTTCTTCTCTGTCTGGCCTGTGTCTTATCCCCCAGACCATTTGCTGCTGCTCTTTCCAAACCTATAGCTTGGCTGTAATTTACAACACCTTTCTCCCAGCGATTGTCAACAACACTCCCCACTCCCTTGTTTATACTCTATCCCCAAAGAGCAGAAAGCTTCAAGATCCAAAGGAATGAGTCATGATGGTAAAATTTCAGGCACAGCGATAGACAATCAGGGAGTCACATTGGATCACCTGCTGTTTACCTATGTGCAAGGCTGGCCCTGAAGATATTCTGGCATGTTGGCTCAAATATAATGAAGACTTGGAATAATAGCAAAGAAGGAAAGAGAAAAGAACCTGGGATATAAACAGGGACAACTTGCTGTTCACCTCAGTTCTGGCAGCAATTGGATATATGTGGCCTTATACTTTCCATGTCTAAGCCTCAGTTACTGCACACGTTAAATGAGGGTGCTGGGTTAGCTGACTCCATGGTTTCTTCCTGTTTAAATAAACACAGACTCTAAGCTCTCTGACACTGGAACTGCTGTTCTTGTAAGGGTGGGTCCTGATCATAGGGCAGCAGGTATGTTAGCATTCTTCATGCAGGGGACTTGGACAAAGAGTTGGCATTATGGGCATGGACCTGATACTGCTACTGAATCGTATAAGCACGATCTAATGTACCTTTTCTATAGAGGCAAAGCAGAAAAAGGGACACTTTGAGTTTTGAGAGGTAGTTACCTGCCTGAGAATCCTAGACCCTCTAAGACTGATTCTACTAATGAGGATCAGGACTGACATTCACCTGTAACACCATCTTACCTATAAAACCTTATATTCCTTCTTTAGTGATTGGTAAATAGCGCTCCCCTAAAGGCCTGAGTGTTCCCCTTTCCTAGCACCCCTGATTGGCTTCTCTCTACAACCATGTTCTGATTCTCAGAGCTGTTCATTTTGACTGCTCGGTGCCTTTGAAATGGAAGCTATATAAGAATGTTTACTAGTGCTCCAATCTAGGAGTGCGCTCTACTTCACTGTCCCTCACTTTCCAGTTTTCTTCTTTCTAAACATTTGTCAGGACTGTCAGATTTATCTGAACTGAGGGATGCTTGACTCGCTGCCTCCTAGTCAATGGACCCTGAGTGTTTTACAGCACAAAGACAAAGGAGATAGCTGTGCTGGGGGACCGAGTCTGGTTATGTAGTGTGCCGCTCATGCCTTGGTGACCCTCTGCTTGGTGGTCTGGGTCCAGTTGCTAGTGGATGAAGGCAAATGTGTTGATGTTGGAGGGTCATGTCTCCTTGTTATTACTGTCTTGCCATGCTGCTGCCCTCTGAAGGGGCTGTCAGATGCTCCCACTTGCTCCCCAGGTCTAAGTGGGGAGTTCCCTCCCCACCGTTTCCTCCTCCCATATTTCTCTCCTTGGTAGCTGACACCTTTCCTTCTGTTTCCAGCTAGATCAGCTTCCTAGCACCAGAAACCCCCCCTCACTTGGCCCCTCTCCTTTCTCCCCCTGAGATCCTGCTTCCTTCTCCCTGTCAAGGCCTAGCAGCTCCAATAGGTGCTTTGCTCCTGTTGTGTGAATGTTCTGTTCTCCCTGGGCCCAGTATTAATTTGCTCTCATTTGTGAGCTGTATTGTTAACGTGCATGGCCTTTTCTCCATGTGTGATGCTGCTCCCTGCTGCCTCTGTTGCCTCCCCACCCACACCCTCCTTAACCTTGTAATAGCAGGCTCTCCCTTGTGGAGAGAGGGCTGGGCTTCTGCGAAATGCTCTTATACCCGATGTAGTGACTCACCACATCCTCACAAACACCAGTGGAAACCATTCCTGTGGGATGGGTGAGGAGACCAAGGCTCAAGAGAGGTGAGAAAGATTGTGTGCGACGGGAAATGGCCAAGAAGGCTTAGAAACACAGCTCTTTCCATAGCATCCCACACATTACCCTCTAGGACCATATGGAGTTCTTGGGAAGGTGTGAGTATATACATACTAGGATACAAATTTGTATTACAGTTGTGTTGGGGGGATCACAGAATCTCTGTAGGACGGGACCCTACCTGAGTAGTTTTAAAAAGGCAATTCCTAACTGGGCATTGGTGGCATCCACCTTTAATCCCAGCACTCGGGAGGCAGAGACATGTGGATCTCTGAGTTTGAGACCAGCCTGGTCTACAAAGAGCTAGTTTCAGGGCAGCCTCCAAGGCCACAAAGAAACCCTGTCTCAAACAAACAGACAAACACTACAACAACAACAACAAAAAGGAAAAAGAAAGAAGAAAGAAAGAAAAAGGCAATTCCTATGTGCATTCAGGGTGAGAACCAAGGCCTGAAATGAGAAAGTGGGGAGAAGAGTGGAGAGATGAAGGCGGGGGCAGGGGGCAGTGGAGATAAGCAACCAGAAGAAGAGATCTAGTTTAGCAGCCTGCAGCTTTGTTGAAAACTGTGTGCATCTCCAGTAAGAACCGGAGGTAGAGTGGATGTAAATTACAGCCTCAGTCTCCCTCTGAATTCTGCTTGAAATCATTCTGCAAGCCTTTTCAGCCCTTCCTTAGCCTTGGGCTGACTTTGTCAATCATGGCATAAAGAGTAAAGGCACAGCTCTCTGTGTATGTGCTATTCAGATGTCTAAGTTCAGTTAGTATCTTTTGTCTGCAAGCAGGACCTAAACTGCCTGGGTTATATAGCATTGGGGCCTCTAGAGCTGAAGGGTAAAGACTTCCCTGTCGGTCAATTACAAATAGTTCACCTTCAGAAGATTATATGTTGAAAATCTTAGGAATAATAATCATCTAAATAGTTACCATATATTAATAATTTATAAGTGACAGGTATCCCAGTTATGTGACCTTAGCTTTTTCTCATAATTATCTTTTGAAACAGATACTGCTTTTGTATCTATTTTATATTTTGGGTAAAATGAGACTCCAGTTATTTTATTCAAAGCTCCCCTGCTTACCTGAGTGAACACATGGAAATACTTAGATTAATAGAAATGGGTTAATATTTAAGGCAGAGCTAACCAATAGGAAATGCTTGTAACAGGCCAACAGGATTATATCTAATACAGAATCTCTGTGTGTTATTTGGGGCTGGCAAGGCGGTGGGTCCAGGCCAGCAGGGAAAAACAACTCATAACACCCCAGCCTTCAATGCACGGTTTTGTCAGAAAGTGTTATGATGTAGATAATGGTGTCCAGTAGTCAATGACTCTGTGTTGGGTTAATGTTACAGAAGCAGAGAAATTTTACAGGTGCTTCTTTCTGGGACAGCCTTTTTCAGGAGCCACTTATGGAAATTTGGGGTGATGGATTCTTAAGCACAATTGCATTTCTTGCTTTACAGTGGGGATCACACCATTTAACTCTTCCATACTTATACTCACTCGGCTATGTCTTGTTTCAGGGTGCTTTCTGCCACCTTGACTGACTGGCAATCTCCAACATCACCTTTTGGACTCAACTGACGTCACCTTGCCTGGGAAAGCCTCTAGATCTCACCTTCCCCTAGGCAGAGTTAATTTCAAAGTCCAACCTCCATTAATTAGAATGTGTGTTCTGCTCATCATATCCCCAGACCCAGACTCAGACCCAGTAAATATTTTTAAAATTTTTAGACAGGTTTCACTATATATTCAAGACTGGCCCAGAACTCAACATGTAACCAAGGCTGGCCTTTAACTTATCATCCTTCTTCCTCCTTCCTCACCATTGCTGAGATCCCCTGCTCAGTTAATACTTTAATTTTTAAAAACCAATTTACACCTACTTATTTTATTTTATGTATGTGAATGTTTGGCCTGTATCTGTGTCTGTGTACCATGTTTTTGTCCCATGCCCCTGAAAGCCAGAAAAGGGTGTTGGATTCCTTGGAACTGAAGTCACAAATGGTTGTGAGTCACCATGTGGTTGTTGGGAATTGAACATGGGTTCTTTGGAAGAGCAGCCAGTGCTCTTAACTGCGAACTTGTTTCTCTAGTTCCAGGCAATGTTTTGTGAATGAATGGGTGGGGGAGATTATGATGAAGAGAACTGTTGAGGGTACTGATTGGAGATGTCAGTCTGAAATGGGTTAATAATTAAGACAGAGCTAGCCAATAAGAAACTAATAACTGGCCAACAGCATTATATCAAATACAGAGTCTCTGTGTGTTAATTGGGGCTGGCGTGGCGGTAGGACCGGCGGGACCAGACCTAACAGGATACCTTAGCAGTCACACTCTCTGGGTCTTAATGAGCCCCTTAACTGTCTCCGCTGTGCATCCCATGTTCTCCCATTTAATAGAAATTCTCTGTCCTAAGACTGGTCAACAAAACCAGTTTGGAGCTTTTATAAACTTGTAGCATGTCCTCATTCCTTTGGGTAGCCATCACTGGGATAAATATGTATGCTTCTCCCACCCAGGTTTTCAGCATCCTGTGAAGCATTAAGAATTTCCTGACAATCCCTCCTGAATGGGTGCTTTATATTCCAATTCCCTTTATGATCTCCTGCTAGGTATTTCTTCTCAGAACATACTTGAATCACCCATGCTAGCTACTTCTGAGTGTAGTTCTAACACCCCTTCAGTCACTCTCCACAGCTTGTCATCTGAATCAGGAGAAAATTTTCTTCAAATGGTTGTATGTACCAGTCTCTTGTAAAGACTAAGCTAACATAATTTGGGTCACCAGCTCTGCCCCCAGTTATAAGAGTAACATAGAATAGTCGTGGTTAACAGTTAACCTCATTCCCCAGTGTGGTGTGGTCACCCACTCCAATCTCAAGGCAAGTTTCCTATTCTGTTTCCTCCGGACACAGACTATGGGCATGCAAAAACAACTCGAGACCCACATTGAGTCAAAAATACATCTTGCCAAAAAGCCAGATGATTTGGAGGCATTAGCAGACACTTTGGTGCTTTTGTCTCAGGAGGAGCTAATGTCACATAAGGTGGCTGGCACTAGGCCAAGCAGTGCTCTGTGCAGGAGCCCTTCAAGTTGGAGAACACATGCCCTAGGACCTAGGGTATGCCAGAACATCCAAGTAAGATTAGGAGACAGTGGGAAGACCAAGGACGTAAGTTTCCATAAGGTGCCTATCCCAGTACTGTGTGTATGCATGGGTACACACATGCACTAGTGTGAGTGTGTGTGCACACACACCAAAACACAGGCGGTGCTACAAGTTGGCAGGAAAACACCACCCACACTCTCGCTATAAGACCTACATGTGATTTGCCAACAAATTGCAAATTAACCTCCTAGTGAACAGATTAATGGTATTCATGGTAATTTACACTCCAAGTTTCATAGCAACAGACTTTGAGCATTCTGGTTGCATAAGAATTCAAGGATTTTTAAGTTCCTGGAGACATTGTAGTAATTAACCTGATAAGTCTATGCAAATTAGCCCCAATTTGACACTGTCATTTCTGAATTCAGTATCCAAAGTATTGGCTCAGAAGGTTACTGGTTGCTGCTCCAGCTCCTTGGCTTGAGGTGCTAAGCTGACAGATGCCAGTCTGCGTTTGTTGATGCAAATGAGGCCACAGAGCAGAACTTGACATCAGGACAAGGGAAGGACCGGACAATTACAAATGGTCTACTGCATGACAAGGAGAATGGAACTGATGCTCTGGGAGAAACGATGATAGGGCACCACTGGATCTGTGCAAGACCAACAGGGGTATTTTAAGGTCCTTGGTTTGGGACACAAATCTCTGGTGTATACAGGAGTTTGGACTGAAGGTCAAGAAGAAGCAGCCTTTTTGTGGCATACTGCCATGTGCTACTGAAGGTTTTTTTTTTCCCCCAGAAAGATAAGTTTCCTAAAATAAACCCAGAGGCTGGGATTCCCAGTTTCTTCCCTAGGAAGGTGAGGTTTAATTGGCTCTGTTGCCCATTCTTAGCAAAAATCACAGAATATGCACAGCTCCCTCATCAAATTAATCAGCCTAGAGCACAGCTTGTGAGCTCTCTCCGTGGGTGAACTAGTTCCTATCCAATAATGTGTAGCTTCAGGGGGTAGCCACTTCTCCTTACCCCTATGGATCTTCATCCTTGACCTCCTTCTTGTTGGCTCTCTTGAATCCCCAGGACTCACCAGGTTTCTTGGCTAATCTATTCTATGATTTGAGCTCTTCAGGACCAAGCAATGACAGACAGAGGAGAAAGTATCACTCCCTGTTGACTATCAACTTCAGCTGCACATCCTAGCAGTCCAGGGCATAGGGGGTGAGCAGGGAGATATATATATATATATATATATATATATATATATATATATATATATATATATATATATCTGAGGGATATATTGAAGAGA
Source organism: Phodopus roborovskii (assembly GCF_943737965.1). NCBI lineage: Eukaryota > Metazoa > Chordata > Mammalia > Rodentia > Cricetidae > Phodopus > Phodopus roborovskii. The sequence continues at coordinate 93,202 of NW_026125894.1, forward strand.
AACTGTTCAGGTCACCCATAAACAGCCTTCTAGTGATGGGCTAATGCCTGGCACTAAGACTTCTTTCTATAATGCAAAGCCAGATAAGGTAAAGATCAAAGCAGCCTCACTACATTTGAAGAGCTAACACTCCAGGGCGATAAGATACTCATAACTTATAGCAAGGCCCTTCAGTGATAACTATCTTTAACTGTCTTTCTCAGCAACTGTTAGCTAAGATAGTATTTGAAAAGCATTGGAAGGCCCCCTTGTAGCTGCTGGCTTCACCTTTTATTGTGTACATCTAGCTATCCTCCTGAAATGATGCCACCCACTGCCTTTGCTCTGGTATCCCTACCCATTCTTACTATGCTTAGTTCCTCTAGCTACCTGGGCTTAACACACTTTTAAAATGTTTTGTAAATTGTTGTTGTTGGGTTACTCTATAGTCCAGGCTGACCTGGAATTTTATAGCTCAGGCTGGCCTAGAACTAGCAGTGTTCCTGATTCAGCCTCTCAAGTGCTAGGATTATAGGTGTGTGCCACCACACCCAGATTCCAACCCATTTTCTTTGACCTTTAGGGATACCTTGTGCCAGCTGCATTGGCTCCTAAAACTGCAGGTCTTAGAGGTACTTAGTCCCCCAAATTTCCATATGTATATGCAAATTTTTATACCTGGAACTATTATCTGAATTCTCAAGTAATGGCCAAAAATTATGATGGCAATGACAGATTTCAATTGGGGAGCATTATCCGAGTTCTCAAATAATGATCAATAACAATGATGATGATGACTTTTTTAGATTGGGAAGCATTTACTACATGCCAGTCAGTCACTTTACATAGGCTGCCCATGCAGTGACCCATTAAATTTTCATAACAACTCTATGAACTTGAGTCTCTTCCTAGTCTCCTTGTAAAGATAAGGACATTGAGGCCAAGGATTAATTAACTTCCTCAAGATCACACAGATAATAAGAGACAATGCTAGAAGTCAAGCTCTGGCCAAGAAACGCCAGACACTTAAGCATCGATCCTAAAACATGGCACCAAATTACATATCCTTGTTTTCTAAGCATTAGGTCAATACCAGAACGATTAACCAAATCTATATTTATTTTAAGACATGTCTAAGTGTGGTGGTACATACCTGTAATCTCAGCTCTCAGGGGGCTGAGGCAGGAGGACTGCGAAATTGAAGTCATCTTAGGCTACGCAATTCGCTTGTTTATAAATAGACACAACCATGAATTTAGATTCATTCGTTATCACTATTAATTTCTCAATCAACAGCTAGTAAAACTGCCGTGAAGAGGCACTAGGATATGGATCTTCGGCTTTTTTCATTTTAAAGGTAAAATACCCCACCTCTGTTTCTTACCTGTCAAGTTCCACATCTCTCATCTGATCTCACCTGCCATTTCATCTCCGAGGCCATTGTTGACTCTGTAGATATGGCACAGACAGGAACTGGGTCCAAAGCTTCCTTCATATTCAGTCATTCATCGCACAAATATTTATCAAGATTCTACAACATGCCAGAGGTAGTGCTAGACCCTCAGGATACTACACTGAACAAAAGAAAATTTAAAATGCCCTGCCCTAGTATACCTTGCATTCTAGTGAGAAAACACAGACAATAAATAAATTGCTAGGTAAAATTCTATGCTGGCATAGAAAATCCGTCTTTGATGGAGAGGGAAAGCAAAGCATGGGAAAGGCACCAGAGAAGGTGGCAACTGAGCAGTTTGAAGGAAGAAAGGGAGTGGGTGTTATAAGCACAAGAAGCAGTGTGTGCAAAGACGAAAGGAGAGCATATCTAGGGTGGGGATTGCTCAATGAAGGGGTACAGAGGTGGATTTGGGGAATTGGCTCTGTTGGTAATTCTTCAAGTGGGCTATTCAAATTACTGTAATCTCAGTTGTGTTCAGGGCAGCCTGGGGTAAAATGATGAGGCAAACACGTGTGACTAGTAATCTCCAAGGTGCTGGTCCTTCCTCTTTTTGGATTCTGTAGTGATTTCTGTGATCCTCCAGTCCAAGGAGTAAAGAGTACAACTTGGGAGTTCTACACACTGGGGCTTGCTCCGAGGCTGTACCTCTTAACTGTGCATGCCTTTCTACTTTTCCGAACCTCAATTTCTTTATCTGTACATAGAAATGATAAGACATTGGATGACAACATAAAGTGATAATGTAAATAAAAGTGATGAGGTCAGTGCCAAGTATACAGAAAGTGCTCAAGAAATGTTAGCTGCTAGTATTCATTCACACCTAGCAATGAGTGAATGGCACAGCTCAATCTTTGTGACCTTGGTTAGCTGAAAGGCCCATGGATTTCTAGTAGGGGACAAACTCTTAATCCATATCAACTGTGGGTTATCAGTAGAGCAAAAACACTTCCAGTAGAATAATCCAGTATTATGGGATGTGTCCTGATGTTAATACTTAGAAGGGTTAGGAATCATTGCTATGCATGACTATCTTTTTCAGTGACTTTGCATGTCCCTTTTAAAGGATGAGACCCTGTGCCATAGCACTTCTGGTATCATTGAGCTAGTGAGAAATTCAAATGAAGCCTCAGATCTCCCGCATGATAGCTGTTTCCATAGTCTAGTCCCTTTTACACTGTTGTTTCTGCTTCAGGGGGAGTATGAGACAGGCCAGTCAATGAGAGTATGGGACAGGCCAGTCAATGGGAGTATGGGACAGGTCAGTCAATGGGAGTATGAGACAGGCCAGTCAATGGGAGTATGGAGAATGTCAGAAGCACTGCTTACCCCACATTGGTCAGCCTCAGGAGCTGGCAGTCTTTCTCAAGTCCAAATATCTCTAAGTGTTATCCTTCTGATTATCTTACTTAGTCTACTTTGTCTGTGAATATACAATCCTGGTGAGCCACAGAAAGTGGCCATGGCAAAGACACTTGTGATAACCTTCAAAGGAACTGTACCGAGAGCTTTGCCTGTGTCTGAACCAGAGTCTGGGCACAGATGTACCCCACTGTATAGAACAGTTGCATGCTTGACAACTTTCTTCCAAAACTAATTTTCACATACCAAAGATTATTTTCCTTTTAACTTTTAACAAAAACAAAACAAAACAAAACAAAACAAAAAAACTGGAGAATTTTGTTTTTCCTCTGAGGGAAGAGAAAAGAAAGAAAGAAAAAAAAAAGACAGAAAAAAATGGGGCCCCAAGACTTAATAAAAATTGTGTTTATGAATGCAACAGAACAACACACTTGAAAATCACAAATATGAATGGAAAAAAGAGAATTTTCTTATAAAATATTAACAATGCCCACAAATGAGTTGCAAGATCTGAATACAAAATAGCTAGTGTTATTTTGATGTTTGGCACAATAGCTTAAAGGCCTAAAAGAAAAACAACGACAGCTTAACTGAACAGAACACACCGGACTGAAAAGTTGCCTAGCTTCGAGAAAATTGTCTTTGTAATGATTTACAGCAGGGGATCATGGAACATTCTTTGCATGTTCGGATTCTGAGCTCTGGCACCCAGGAGAAGCTGCCGGGTTTAAGAAATGAACAAGGTGATTTGGGCCAGAGAAGAAGACCAAGAGGCACAACGGTGTTACTGCTTAAAATGCCCCAGGAAATGACTTAATTGGGAACAAGGGGGTATGGAAAGACTTTCTGGTGACACAAGAGTCAGAAGGCATGAAACTGCTGTTAAATGAATCTTAGGGTGCTGTACAACCAGTCCCCCAATTTATAAATTGTGGTGTTAGCTCCGATTCCTTTAGGAAAAAAAAAAAAAAAAAAAAAAAAAAAAACAATCTATGAAGGACTTTCAACCCTTGTCATTTCTCTGATGATGCTCCTGAAGACACTGTATAGAGGGGTCCTATGGGCAGAAAAAGGTTTGAGAAATGCTATGCACTCTAAATTGGTGCCGCTCAGCATTTAATGCACAGACAACTCCCTTGATGATCTTGTCAGGATGCCAGTTCTGGCTGGGAAAGTATGGGGTGGAGGCTTGTGCTCCTGCATGTCTAACAAGCTCCCAGGTGATGCCTATTCTGCCAGTCCTCAGACCATACTTCCAATGGAAAACCTCTAAATGTCCTTTTGGAGATTCATGATGCTCATTAGGATATTAAAAGCTCGGCAAAATCCTGTAGTAAAACTTAGCTTATCTAACTCAGTACTTATCAAAGTCATTTGTATCCAGAAACCCTTTACTCCCTGTGGTACCTATCAATCCCTCACACATGGAATGCCATAGAAGTCAATTTGGGAAGCGTTAATCAAGCTAATGCTACTTCACCTGGAGTGACTTTTCACCCCCACCTCCTCAAGAATTGTACATTTGGGATCATGGCCACAAACCCTAGCTATAGCTAGCTACCTAATAACACTGCAAAAACAAAACATACCAGGGCTGTGAATTATCATTGGTTTTCAAAGCCCAATGAAAGAAAAATATCCCCAAACTCTATTTACCAGCCTGCCATACTCACTACTTTCCAAAGTGCTTCACAGCCTTAATGTGGCTTGAGCTGAAATAAAAGAAGGGGAAAGTAAAGAGATTTACAGGGGAAAGGAGCTGGCATTTTCAAGAAGAGAAAAATGGGATAATAAACAAAGAACATTGAAACTAGACAGGAGGTAAGGGATTCGGGTGAGTTAGCGTTAGGAGAAAGGAGGCCCTGCTAAGAAATGCTAGTGGGCAGGGCATCTAGCAGTTGCCATGAAGATAATTTGTACTCATAGGGCCCTACTGGACCAAATAAAGAGGAAGAAAATACAAAGAGAAGAGTCATCTTGTTTATCAGGCTTCCACCTACAGGTCTTAGCTATGGTAATTTTTCTAAGTTCTTTTATAGAAATTGATTGGCCCAGAGGCCCTCTCTGAGCATACCCTCTATTCTCAAGCATCAGCTGCCAGCTGGAAATAGTCTTGGTTCATCAGGTGGGCATATCTATCCACATCCATGGTGGCCTGCTCCCCTAGCCCCCATCCCAGTTAGCAGATGGGTTTGAGACATTTCCAGTCATCAGAAGCCAATGGTAGGCAGATAGTGCTTGCAAAAACATAAAAAGTGAGAAATGCAAACATTTCTTCAGGCAGGACTCCTAATACAAGAGGCAGTTTGGCATGGGATATAAGGTTCTAGAGTTGGACAAAGGTCATTCCTAGCTCTGGTATTAACTGACTGTGAGGTCATGGATAAATTACACCATATAACCTCCATTTCTTCTTCTCAGAAGTGGGCTCAGAGGCAGGATATAGTGACACATACTTATAATCTTAGAACTTGGGAGACTGAGGCAGGAGAATTCTGAGTTTGAGACCAGACTGGTTTACATAGTGAGTTCAAGTCAAGCCTGGAATACACAGCCAGATTCTGTCTCAAAACCAACTAACCAACCAACCAAACAAACAACCAAAAACAAATAGTAAATATAAAGAAAACATAGCTAAGAACAGTATCGTAGTGTCTGGCAGACAACAAGGTTAAAATAATTCTCAAGTGCTATTAATATCACTCTTTAATGTTATTAAAAGAACTTTTAGGACCAAGGAAGGTTTTGACAGCTAATATTAAGATGACAATGACAGCAATGGCAATAATGGGATTGTTCTTGATGAGGGAACTTTGGTGGTTGACATCAGGAAGCCGTATGCTTTGAAAGATGCCAGGGTTCTGGGTTTGAATGCTCATGCTGGTACCTAATTGGAAGCATCAGTTTTCTCCATTGTAAAATACACTCCTACCACTATGAAAACGAAACGAAACACCATGTGTGAAATAGGGGGCCCCATGCCTAGTCCAGTAGAAGCACCAGCAGCTCTCAATGAATTTGATAGTGATCTGCACTGTGAAAATTTTTGAGACAGTCTTAGCCTGTAGGTCATTCTGAAATGGAACTCACTATGTAACCCATGCTGGCCTAGAACTTATGGAAATCCTTCTGACTCATCTTCCTGAATGCTTAGGTTACTGGAGAGAGCCACCATGCTGGACCATGGTCTAGGAATCCGAAAGAGCTTTGGGAAGGAAAGTGTGGAGTTAAAAGTGCTTTCACAATCCTGTTTGGGAATCATGTACAGGTCTATAGGACTTATGCATATCCCATGCACCTTTCTATATAAAACCATTGCACATACATGGTAAATTATGCATTTGGGTCCATATGTAAAATGAGCCTATTTGTTGAGTGGAATTTCCAGTATACAGAGATTCATGATTTGGGACTTAAAATGTGCCCTCCCCAGATAGTACCTTTTATTTCAAGAACTATTGTTCAAAAAGTGAATTAATAAAATCTTCCAGACCAAGCTGCTAATGTCAGGCGTGAAGGTCTGAGTCACCATCGAATCCAAAGCATGTAGCTCAGAGGCTAAAGCATGACAGTGCACGTTAATTATCTAATGTATAAAACGTCACATTTTCATCACAAAGTATTTTTGTAGCAACCCTCTCCCTCTTCTTCCCCCCATCCCTTTCCCTCTCCCTTTCTCGCCTCTCTTTCAGGTCATGAATAAGGATGCTTTTCTCTGCACTTGGAAAAGTCTTGTCAGTCTGCAAATGGGCTTAATTTGAATATTAGCCATAAGGGCTAAACACCCACAAGTACACAAAGACTCCCTCAAGTGAATACACAAACAGTCACTCTCCAAATGCTTTGCCAGTTCTGGGCCTCCCTTGCAAGATTTGGGCCTTGTTTCTTTGGATGGAAATAGCAGCGCCTGCCTCTGTGATGGTTTCCAGAGCCAATGCAGATATAATGAGGAGACCATTTGGGGTCCTTGTCAAAACCATGTGGATCCGGGGTGAAATTTCAGTCATAGCACCAGCTGGTTCTGGAATCCTTTTTAGAGAGGGAATTGGGACTGTCTTAAGGATTGTCTTAAGCTGATTGCCTTGACTACTTGGATAGGCATAAGACAGGAATAGGAGAGAGCTGAATACTGTGCAGCTGAGGGGAAACTTGGGACTGTGGAAGGAAGAAGAAAAGGTGGTGGTGACCAAGGAGGAAGGAAAGGGGAAGAGGGGGAGAATGAGAACAGGCAAGGAGAAGTGAAGGGAGGAGTGGAGAGGGAAGGAAGGGAGAGGAGGAGAGGGGATAGGAGGGGAGAGGGGAACTGAGGAGCACAATGGGTAGCTGGAACCTGACTAAGAAAATGACCAAGGGCTTTCTTAGGCCCAGGGTTCCAGACTTTAATGCAGATGTTTGCAATGCTGCATGGAAAACCATCCCTTCTGCTCAAAGCCTTCTTCCATACCCAATCCCCGGAGAAATGGTTATTTGTATGAAGTTAAGGAAGACAGTATGGCTCCACACTCGGGTGGACATGGAAAACAGACAACAAGTAAACCGTTTAAACCTACATTTCTTAAACTCTGGCGGGACATTAGAATCACACAGGGGACATGTTTAAAATCTAGCCCTGTCTCCTAGGGCCCTTCCTCAGAGAGTCTGATTTAACTGATCTGGGTGTTGGCTGGCACTGTTAAGAGTGTACTGATACTCTTCAAAGCTCCTGGAGTGCTTCTGACTGACAGCCACGATATAGTACCACGATGGAACCAAGCTCTCGTAGCCAGAAGTTGTTGTTAGGGATAAGGAGAATGGAAATGCAGGGCACAGGTCTTGAATGAATCTTACCATCTAGCTTCAGGGAGGGCTAACTGGCGTCTATTTCTCTAGGACATCCCTCACAGCTGTCCAGTTTTCCCTCCCTGCCTGAGTGATGACAGCTCTAGCTCAGTCTATGATAACTTCATCTTTCCTATTATTTGTGCTGGATGCTTCTGTCTCTCCCTCTAACCCTCCACAGTCCTCCCTCATTCCCTCTGTGGTGCATGTGTATGTGTTTATATATGTATGAGCATGTGTTTGGAATCGGGAAAAAGTTGGATTTAATACTGAGTGAGCCTTCCTGCTTCACACAGTCTGTTTAGGAAAATCCCCCACAGTAGTGCCCAGCAGTTTGGGTTTTAGTTGATTCTAGATATAGGCAAGTTGACAACCGACCGTCACACAAGGCAATAGTTTTTCACAGATCTTTGTGGTCAGAGGAACCAGGGACAGTCCTCAAAGTAATCCCACTGATGGCAGGCTAGTCAGGCTGTTAGGGGAGAGTATTTGGAACCCCAGTAGTTTCTGGTCTTCAGAGGTGTCAAAGAGACTGTCCCTGGACTCTCCAATACTCAGCTGCCTGGCCACGATCTATCTGGAGCTGATCTTCACATTACTTAAAGCAGTGCTGGAACTGGTCACCTGAGAAATGTCTAGAACACCTGGGCCCATTTCTATGTAATTACTGGAAATGGCATCCAGGAAAGATTAAACTTCCTGGGGCTTTTTCCCACATCCATCCATAGAGTCTCCCTCCTCACTCCGACAGGTCGTGTCCATTTCTTCAGCCCCCCTCCCACAACATTTTATGCAGCTCTGGGTAAAGTAAGCTTCACAAGCCAAGTTACCAGTTAAAAGCCCACTCCATCATGGGCAAGGCAGGAGTCAGCATTTTAGCAGCAGTTTAGCTGCAACCAGAGAAGGCAAAAGCAGAGAATGGCAGATTGCAGATGCCAATTCCCTAGTTTTTATAGGCCTAGGCCTGAGGGATGGATCATCCTGTCTCACCTCCTGAAGCTAAATGTGACAAACAAGTGCTCTGCTGTGGGAAGCCATTCAGTGAGCTAGAACCAAAGAGGAACACTTCCTTCACCCCTATGTCCATGCCTCCCTCCACTCCTGCCCTCCACTGGGGAAATGGCTTGACTTAAGAAGGCTAAAACAAGGCTGCCCTAAAGCTACCTGCAGGGACAGGGTTGCCACAGCTTCCTTTCCCAGGGCTACAGGTATGAATCCAGTAGACTGGGACTATAGGAGAGTAAAGCTTCTTAATTTGTTGAAGCATTTCAGAATTTCATAGACATCTTTGTTCTTAAAAATTGTTTGTTGTTATGCATCTATATACCCAATATATATGTATGCACACTCACACACACACACACATACACACACACACACACACACACACACACACACACTCGTGCTGTGGTGCTTCTGTGGAGGTCAGAGGACAACTTTGTGGAGTCTTCCCTCTCCTTCAACCTTTATGTAAGACACAGGGACTGAATTCAGGTCACCAGGACTATGAAACAAGCACCGTACCCACTGAGCCATCTCGACAGCCCCCAGATACCTTACTGGCTCCCAGAATCCTTTTTATAATGAACACAGAATTAAATTACTTTAAATTTTTTTATTATTCACATCCATGCAACAAAGACATCTGTTCAACTATGTTCATAGCAGCACTATTTGTAATAGCAAGAACCTGGAAGCAACCTAGATGCCCCTCAATTGAAGAATGGTTAATGAAGATGTGGCACATCTACACAATGGAATACTACTCTGCAGAAAAAAATAATGGTATCTTGAAATTCGCAGGCAAGTGGATGGCACTTGAAGAAACCATCCTGAATGAGGTAACCCAGTCACAAAAAAGAGGAACACAGTATGTACTCACTCATATATGGATTTTAGACCTAGATCAAATGATCACCAGCCTATAATTCACACCACCAGAGGAACTAGGATACAAGGTGTATTCTAAGAGATTCATATAAAATCCCTCACAGAACTGGGAAGGGACAAGTCCCCCATAGCTCAGGTGAAGTGGGGGAGGACAGCGAATGGAGAGAGAAGTAGGAGAAAATGAGAGGGAGGAAAGGAAAACATGTGCGACCAGGAATATTGAGCCTGGTTAGGAATAGAAGATAGGAAAGAGAGAGAGAGAGAGAGAGAGAGAGAGAGAGAGAGACAGAGAGAGACAGAGACAGAGAGACAGAGAGAGAGACAGAGAGAGAGAACATAAAAGAGGGAGCCAATATTGGTTTGAAGATAAAACTGAACACAAAGAAAGGTCGAGAGAACTATAAGACTGCTGCCAACTAACAAGTTGAGCTTACGTGGAAAGGCTACCATAAATGCCCTTCCCGGAGAGTGAGATCAACAACTAACTTCTCCATGGAGCCCTCAACTAATGCCTGTTGAAAACAGGATCAAACACCCATACATAAACACTGAGTCGAACTAGAACCCAGATGCAGATGGAGAGGACAAGACCATGCTGCAGAAACACATACAGACAGCTTACCTTTACAAGGAGGAGCTAACGGCCACCAGACTGATAGCTGGGAAGCCAGCATGGGACTGACTCAGGACCCCCTGATTATGGGTCTCAGCCAGAAGGACTGAGCAGTCCAAGAGACCTCAGACAGTGGAGCCAGGATGTATTCCTGGTTCACAAAAGAACTTTGCGAACACATCCCCCATGGAGGGATAACTGCCTTAATCTAGAGACAGGAGAGAAGCTCTAGTCCCTACTTCACATGACCTGTCAGATCTACATGACCCCAACTGGATGGCATTGCCCTACATATGGAATTGGGGTGGGGGATGGGAGGGGAGGGTGGTTGGAGTGCATGTGAGAGGGCAGAGAGGGTAAAAAAGGAGGGAAGGAGGGAGGGAGGGCTTGGGGGGGAGGGAGCGAGGGAGGGAGGGAGGGAGAGGGAACTGGGATCGACATGTAAAATAATATATTAAACTAAAAAAAAAAAAAAAACACTTTGACTCCAAAAATTTAAGTTGAAGGACAAGAAAAAAATTTAAAAAAAATTTTTTTTATTTACTCTGAGAATTTCATCCACGTATACAATGTGCTTTCATCCAGCCCACCCCCACCCCACACTCCTTCACTTCCAACTCCTACCAGAACCACCGCACAATGTGTCCCTCTCATTTCCATGTACTCTTTTAAAACAAAACCTAAAAGAATATTCTTGAAGGAAAAGCGCAAGTAATGATGGTCATTCCCTTCCCTGGACCTCAAGCATCCCTTGGCAGAGTTCTCAGTGTGTTCTCCCAGCTCTTCCATTGTGCGCCACAGGAGGCAGCAAAGGTGAAAAGGACCAGGTTGCCATGGTGTGTCTTGCCCCATGTCAGGTCTTACATGTGGTTCATCATTCCACTCCCATCTTCGCTTCCAGCCCTTTCCAACCACAGCTCACTCCATATTCCATTTTTCCACTCATAATGAGCCCTTTGTGATGTTACTCTTTTCTTTCTTTCTTTTTTTTTTTTGAGACAGGGTTTCTCTATGTGACAGCTCTGGTTGTCCTGGAACTCTCCCTGTAGACCAGGCTGGCCTTGAACTCACAGAGATCTTCCTGCCTCTGCTCCTGAGTGCGGGATCAAAGGCGTGCATTACCACTGCCCGGCATAATGTTATTCTTTTAAAGAATTTATTTAAATCATTTCCACCTTTTCCTGCATTTTAACTCCTTGGGTCCAATTAGTGTTGCCAGGTGTGCAAGGATGCAGGGCCATCTGCTATAACTGTCAACTTAGGGCAGGGTCACATTCCAGGAAAACTGTCTATCCCTCCCCTAGCAGCCATCAATTACCAATAGCTCCTCCTCTTGGTGAGCCTTACCTCCATACATTTGTGCATGCAACCACAGCTGCTGTGAGTTCTTCTTTGCAGTGCTCGTATCATATCCAGAGACACTGTTTCTGGGCAGCACACAGCAAGCCCTGCCTCTTGCAGTCTTCGTGTCTCTTCTCCCTTGATGATCTTGAAAATGTTGAGAATTGTTTTATTATTAATTTTGCTTTTTTTTTTTTGGCAGTGCTGAGGATTGAACCTAGACCCTTGGACATGGTAGACAAGTGCTCTACCATTGAGCAATTATACCCAGACCCAAAGATGCTTTTTGGTAAAAACAAAATGTGTGTGTGTGTGTGTGTGTGTGTGTGTGTGTGTGTGTGTGTGTGTGTGTGTGTATGAATGTAGGCAGACAAATTTCACAGCACATATGTGGAGATCAGAGGACAACCTAGGGAACTCGTCCTTTCCTCCCACTGTGTGATCTAAGGATTGAAGTCAGTCAGGCTTATGCAACTCTTTGACTCATTGAACCATTTTGCCAACCCATAAAACTGGGTTTGAAGACCTAGTAAGCCAATTAAACCAAAGAAGAAACCTATGTATTTTCTAACATGATAGAACAAAACTTAAATAATCACTGTATCTGAAAAGGCATAGAAGATTTGATCTGATCTAGGATCCTTGGCTTAGTAGTTGAGAGATGCTTCTTTGGGAAATCACTCTTTGACATCAATCATCTTCCAGTCTGTCCCACTTCCCCAGAAGAAAACCAAATGCATTGGGGTTTCTGGAAAAACTCCCAAGTCCTAACCAAGGACTCTGCAAAACAGCTTTCCTAGCAGAGGAACCCAAGCTCCAGGCATCTGCAGTGCCTTCCATTGTCCAGAACTATCCTTTTGCCTCCTGCTCACAACATTTCTGGGTTGGTGTAGCCCAATCTTGTGACTAAACTGCAACATCCTTTTCAGGTGTATGGTTCTTTCTGGAGACTTTGGAAGAATTTGCAGGTAGACATTTCTAACGGTGAATGAGTGGAATCCTCTTCTAGGAGGTATTCTGCACTGTGAGAGGATGCTGCTTGGAAATCCAACAGCTTCTAGTCCCTCATGGCCATAGATACTGGTTTGGAATCTTCCAAAGATTCTTACCTTCTCTGATCTACCTGGAGTTGGGTTGGCCTGGTTTAGACATTCCTTGAAGACTTCTGCATTCCCAGACTTCTACCTGGGGTGTCTCCTGTTAGTCTTTTCTTTCCCTGGCTCCTCCTGGCCAAGAAAGGAGCTCTCACTAGAGCTCCTGTGTCCTGCCCTAGTACTGATGTGGCTTGTCAAGGCTGAAGATGGATGGCAGGCTCTGATGGATTTCCCCACCTCTTCTTCCATTCTCTACCTCCTTCTGGCTCTGGGATCTGAGGAGAATGCTTAGAGTTCCATTCATAGTCTTCTTTCCTCAAGGGTTTTGATAGTCCTCCCTTGAACTGGTTAAGCTGAGGAAGAGAAAGAGGAGGTGCCATGGCTTCCATTTCCCAGTGGCCAAGTCTAGGAAGGCTGGCTCCCTGCTTGTTACCTCCCCACTGATTGCCCCAATGCGGATCTTGCCCCAAGGTCCCTTTCTTCCCCAGACTGACTCTGCTGGGCAATTTGCTTCAGGTCCATCTGGCAGCATAATCTTCAGGCTGTGGGGGCAGCATAAGAAGCTCATTGGAAGGCTGTAGTATCTAGAAGGTCTGGGGACAGAGGCTGTGAGTACAGCCAGAAGGAGACACACTTGTCTCAAGGAACCACCTGCTTGCTCAGCTCCCTTCACATATGTACACCTCTCCACTTGATGCAGTCATTCCCCTACAGCGTGGGAGGAGTCTTAAACCAGTACAACATGGATGTGATTAAGCGCTTTGGATGAGTCTCTAGACACCGCCACTCTTTGTGTACCTGATGTATATGTATTGCATATTGTATATACATGTATACACACACACACATACATACATACATACACATAAATACATTGCAGTGAAGAGCAGCACTACCCTCCATTCAGAAAGGCGGACAAGAAGCAAGAGGAGGGAGCTTCTTGAAGAGCCCGCTCCCGACTTGCCCTATATTTGGGCCCTATCAGCAGAGGCTTGAGGGTGTCATTCTCCCCGAGACAGCAGATTACAGAGGGGTTAGCTGGCAAGGCAGGGAAGCAAACAGTGGACATGTCAGTCAGAGTCTGAGTTCAGACAAACAGTTCATTTTTACCAGGAAGAACAAGAGGCATCTCAGATGTGGGGTGGCTAATGGTAGACAGGAGGGCAGAGCACAAGGTCAGAAAATCCTGGGCTGAGTGCTGAGCAATCTGGACAGCAGCAGGATGATGAGACCCAACTTGGCCAAGATGACAAGTGGGAATGGAAATCCAGTCCATGATCTGTTCCCCAAACCATGTGCCCCCATGGGCTCTGTGTGGAGGCACATGATTTGGGAAGCAGAGTTTGGTGAAAGCCTCTGCAATTGTATGGAATAGCTCAAACGACACTGGTTTCATCCTTTAAATTGGGGCCCAGAAGGAAAAGTTAGAGACTGGCCCACAACCTATTATCTTTGGTTTTGGAGCATGGAAAGGCTGGGTCCATAAGTAGGGGCAATGGAGAAAGTGGCTGGGTCACCAGACTAGTGTGAAGCTGTGAATCTGAGGTGAAGATGCAATTTTGTTTTCGAGGGAATTATTTTCCAGAACCTTCTGCCTGCCAAAAATGTTTTAACTGTATTTTATTTTACTGTAAAAAGTAATACATGCTTTAAAAATATGTCTTCCAACACCTTCCTTGGATTCCCTTTCATATGCACAGCCACTTAACTATCCTGCCCAATATGGGGTGGGACTCCTATTTGAGCATGCTCCTTGGGCATGCTCTTTCATGGTTTGCTCTGGGATGAAAATGAAACTGTGACACTGTGATTGTAATCCACACTTTCCCTACTTGTACAGTGGACACAGGTTAAGGACCCTTTCCCCTTCTTAGGCATCTTCACCCTTAAAAGCCTGTGTTAGATTTGTTTCGGGCTCCTCTTCTCCAGATACCTGATAGAGGAAGCTGACTGAGGAAAACTGTAGACCTCTGGGCAGAATCCAGCCATCCCTGTGCTCAGAGTGCCAGGTAAGAACCAGGAAAGTGAAACACAGATCCAAAAGCTCCGTCAAAACTGAGGGAGATGGTCAAGCCTGAGTTAGCAGCAGCTACCTACTAACAAGCACTGCACAGACATTATCTTCATTTCAGACTGGCCTTTCCAGGAAGCCTTTGCTGACAAAAGAGGGAGAGAGTAGTGGGCTGGAAAGAACATGAGGACCTACTGGACCTTGGCCTGACTCCAGAGCATGGCCTCCTTGCTGTGGGAAGTCAGGAAAGGGGATGGGCTTTTTCAAGACCACATTTCAATTAGGACTGCCTGGCAACGGTACATGAGAGAAAAAGAACTCTCTGGGGGGGGCTGTTTCTTTACCTGCACAATGCATACTGTATTATGATTCCTTTTAAAAGGACTGGGTTAAACCAGGTATGGTAGTGCATTCTTATAATCCCATCACATGGGAGGTAGAGACAAGAAGATCATGAGTTCAAGGCCATCCTCAGCTTCACAGTGAGTACAAGATCTGCTAAGGCTATGTGAGACCTTGCCTTTTTAAAGACTAGATTAGTATTCTGGGTCTCTACTTTGACTAATTAGCTGACTGTCTTTGGGTCAGTCCCTTGCTCTCAGTAAGTTCTGGCTTATTTACATGAAGTTACATACAATACTAGGAAGAAAGTGGAACTAAAAAGCACTGCATTCTGGCCTACTCTATCCAACCTCCCACTTACATTCATTTGTTATACCCATTCTACATTGGCTGTTGTGAGCAGCCAGATTTCATCTAGACGCAGACTCAATGCTTTTGGAACATGGCTATCAAACCTGACACAGGAGGAGATTTAATTTCCTAGAGGCCAAAGTCCCAGAGATTCAGGAGAATCTCCAAGGATTCATTCTGGCTAGCTTTCCTGTGACCAGCTTGCTTCCTCTATCAGGAGCTGGGCAGGTTTATTCAATCTAGCTTATTATATATTTGCTCTCTCTCTCTTTCTTTCTTTCTCTCTCTCTCTCTCTGTTTTCTCCCTCTCTCTCCATTCTCTTGGTGGCATTTATCCTTTATAGTGATTGATGTAGACACTAGGCAAAAGCTTGCCAAGGGAAAATGCAAATTATGTCCCTGTCCCTTTCCCTCCTACACTGGGATGGTCGAGAGCCCTTCTGTCTCATGGGGCTGAAGCTGCGCAGGTGTAGCAAAGGAGAAGCAGGGACAAACTGATCTGCACAGTGTACCATTCATTGTGTGGCTGTGGGAGCTGTCCTGCAACCTAATGACTCTGTTTGTTGAGCTCTGAACTAAGCCAGCAGAAAGACGGGTGACATATTCTTTCTCTGAGCATGTAATGTGGAAGGTGCTAGTGCCTGGTTACAGAACCCTTTCTCTCTTATGAGCAAAACCTCAAATGACCAATTGACCATATAGAAGTAAGGCTGGGTGACTGGTCTTTCCTGCTTATATCTCCTTTTTATCAAAGCTTGGGCCATTTACCACTACCATCATGCCATTACAGGTCACTTTTTATAGAGTCCTACTGACTCCCACTTCCTAGATATGCAGATTGATGAGTTGTGAAGATCAAGGCTGGATGGTACAAAGCTAATGTAAATGAACCTATGAGAATGTCAACCATGTCTCCATTCTTCATTCATTCATAAATGGCTGACAAGCACCACCATGACCCGTAGGGGACATGCGACACAATGCATCTTCTCCTGAATGACTCATAACTGTTGAGGTAACCCTAATCATGAGCTGTAGTAGCTGTAACCTAAGAACTCTCTGTATAACAATTTGCCCATCATTCATCCCTATCAGCCACAGCAGACAATAGCGACAGCTCTGCCATCTTACCTGTCATTGAACCAGCAATGCACAGCCACATGGTGACTCAGCCATTGCCTCCTCTCCATCACATTGCTCCAATCTTCCAAGTGCTCTTGGGACACATGACTCATCTTCAGTACAATCTGGGTCAGTTACAGAAAGCTGTGTGTCCGTTTCTCTATAAGCTTACTCACATTAAGAGTTTCTTTTATTTCATCCATTTATGCAGAGCAGCTAAGTTTAGACAAGACCAATACTATAATTTCTTTTCTACTGATGTACATTCATTGTATATAGTACTGAGTTTTACACCATCTTCACATAAGTGTATAAGGTACTCTGATCATGTCAATAATTTGTTTTATATTTATCACCTAGACTGGACATTTACTAAGACTTTTGCCAGTTCTGTCCCCTATGTCTGTCTCTTCCCTCTCATATTATGGTAAAATATGCATAACCAAATTTATCATTGTGACATATTCAGTGATACTAGTTTTGCCTTTTTTTTCACAATGGTAAGTCATCTCCAGAAATCAAGCTCTGAACTCATTAAGAAGCAACTTCATACCCCTCTGACCCTAGGTATGTCCTCATATGAGAACAGTCCTAAGTAACCACAATATCAGTCTCACGGTTAAGAAATTAACAACCATCTACCCTCCAGTCATCAGGATCTTTCTAAATAAACAAAGGAACCTACACCTCAAGTCAGAAGAGTGAGTCACACATAGTCAGTTCATCCACTATGAAATGCTGTATAAATATGAGGCATTAATAATCTTGTTAGATAATTTTGAACGTTTGTTGCAGCTCGAAAATTCAATTAGTGTTTATGATTTTTCCCAAGGGTTCTGCCTCTCTAGCAGCTGATGTGGCCAGAGGCTGCACTGAGGCAGGGAGACAATCCCTGTGGGTGGAGGTAATGGCCTTCGTTTCAGCCCAGCCCCCTCTCCTCACAGCTGATTAACAAGAAACCAATACATCAAATAAATCTGCACAAGGCCCGGCACCATTGTGCCACAAAGGAATACAATGGCTATAAAGCAGGTTCTCAGAAAGAGAGGGGAGCCATAAGGCCTTGGCAGCAGCCACTGGAGGGTTCAGCAGCATTGGGTGAGGAGGGGACAAACTGCAGCAACTGAATTGACATTAGTCTTGCAGGATGGAGAGATTAAGAGCTGATGTGGTGCCCATGGCCCTCAGTCCCACTTCCAGAACAGTTCCCACCCTCCCCTAAGGCAGGCTCATGGCTCTGTTAGCACAGCATAGAGTATTAAGCCCTTCACTCATTCAAGCTCTTTTTGTCTCTGCCTTCAGATAGCTGTACACAGCCACCAATCACTTAAGACTTCAGCTGCATTTTTTTTTTTTTGCCCTAGCCATCTTAACAATCAATTTCTGTATGATTGCATGGCTCGGCTCTTCAGTCTAGTGAAGCCAGGCACTGAGTCAAACATTTTCTTTTGCTTTATTTATACTGTGTCTTGTTTCAGAGAGAAGTTAAAATGAGGAGACAAACATTTAGTAAACAGCCTGGACCAGATGCCCAAAACTGTGCTAGGTGTTGTGCAAAATGGAAGGGAGAACACATGGGTTGTTTTTCCTCCCCCCTCCAGTTGAGTTTACAGTTCACTTGGGGACAGAAGACTCTCAGGAAGCAACTCAAGTCACAACCGTACCAGGCTGGCAACTGGGAGCCTGGGCACCAGGGGCGTATTTTCAACTCAGCTCCTAGCCAGCTGTGTGTGATCTCGGAAAATTCATGTCTCTCTCAGGGTTTCAATATTCTTAGCCGTAACTTGGGCATGTCACATACATATACATGCCTGTTTGAGCAGAGGCTTCAGAACACTGAGGCTGAAAAGGTTGCCTTTCTGAGGAGATGAGATGTGAGGAGTTCAGAAAAAGACTAATCGCTTCTTAAAACCTTTCTTTTTGACTTGCTATAATGAACATGTTACTCTTGTGATCAAATAAATCTAGCATTTATTTACAGACATGATTGGATAGAACTAGCTGAACTCTGGTTCAGCTCTAGCAATGGTCTTTGATTATTAGTGATTGGGACAAGCATTAGAAATGGGAGACAGGGATACTCACTGGGGACCTCATAATCAGGGAGGGCTTCCTGGAGGAGGAGGACAGGCTCTAGGGCAGACCTTGAAAACTGACATGCTTTGTATTGGTAGAGGCAAGGACAAGGCATCTTTGGCATAAGGTTTGGATGAGTAATAAATTGGCAGGGACCACATAGGGAATGGAGGGCAAAGATGAGAATAACTCCTAAGGCCCAGATGCATCCGTGGTTGGGGAGCATCTTGAGGTGGAGAGCAAGTCTGAGAGAGAGAACACATTAGCTCCGTCCTCCTCTCCAGGGGGCAGTCCCCAGGCCCACCTGCTAGTGGAGCAGCTGCAGAATCTGGGCAGTCTAGAGGCCCCAGCCTGGTGCTCTTGGATCATGGAGTAAGCACAGCACTTGGGGATTAGCTAATCAATGTCGTAAATTCATCTCCCTTTTCCTGGGATCTGTCAGGAAGCTGATTAAATGCTGTGCGAGTGGGATTTGGCTCAGATGCAAGCCGGGAGCTTGGGGCTGAAGTTTTTCAATGTTCAGCTCATGCATAAAATTCATAGTTTATCATTAGCTAGACTTGCTTCTCTAGAACTATCCAGATGGGAATATTTCTATATGACAGTCCCATCCCAGGTGAGCTGGTTGTCTGGCCTCTCTCCTCACAATTGTGTTGGTGCTAGATGCCCACCCTATCTCTGTCTGTAGCATCACCAAACTAGGATCATAAGTACCTTAGGGCCCCCAGCTGATTCTTCCTATTTTGGGGCATCCAATGGTATTCCCTGGAGCAAGGCCAATACCCTGTGCTTCCAGAATCCTCAAGTACACATGCCTGCCGTTCTGCACCTGGCCCTGGTTAGACTCCATTTGGCTCTTTGCTCTCCTGCCTTAAGGCTCAGGCTCTCAGGATTCACCTAAGCTAGGAATACTATTCTCTCTCTCTCTCTCTCTCTCTCTCTCTCTCTCTCTCTCTCTCTCTCTCTGTGTGTGTGTGTGTGTGTGTGTGTGTGTGTGTTTCTTCCTTTATTCCAAACCCTCAGTCTGGTCAGATGAAATGAGTTCAGCCAATGGGCCAATGAGAAATGGCCAAGAGGAGGAATGAAGACAAGACTACTAACTTCTTTGGGTTTTTTGGTTTTATTGTTTTGTTTTGTTTTTCTTCTGTTTCCATTTCCTATATTTGCTCAAAAGTCAGTGGCTTCTTTTGTATGGCCTGATTTAGGATTGCCCACACTTCATCTTTCCAGGCCCAGCTTCCCTTTAGCTGTGGTTTTGCTCACAACTCCAGCAACTGCAATGAAACTGGAAAGCTTGAATTGATTTCTACCGTTTTCTCAGAAGAATGACACCAGCCACAACAGCTACCATTTATTGTGTAGCCGACAAAAGACAGGTTCTGTAATAGTCCAGAGATGTCAAAGAACAGATCCTGTCTGAGCCTGCAATGTGGAGTGGTGTAGAGACAGACACATGGACATTGGCACTGGCACATCTATTGAACATGACTAAGCATCAGTGCAGTTATTTGCAACTATACTGGGATATAAGGGTTAAGTGATTTGGGTGGAGGCAGTATGCCCTCAGGGTTAGCAACCTATGAGGAAATGAGACCCACAGTAAAATCTTGCCAAACAAAAATCCAACCTATCTTAGTATCTTATTTATCAGTTGACCATATACATTTCTTCATTCAGCTGTTTGAAGCCAAAGGCAAAGAAATAATGAAATAGCCAGCATGCAGGAATATTTCAAGAGATGGTCTGAGTTCAGTGCACATTTTCCCTGTTGTATAAAACATATCACAGTTCCACTTTACAGTGGAGGGAATCAAAGTCCAGAAGGAATAAGCCACTGTCCAAAGTCACTAGCTAATAGGTGGCTTCACTGTAAATGAAGACCATATGTATTGGCTGGCTGCTAGATTTTGTATTCTGTCTGCTACCACCTTTCTGGGATGCTAAGCATTAAGGCAGCTATTTGGAAAGCAAATCCTTATTCACCAAACACAGAATCTATGTTGCTGGGTCTCCTGCTCTAAGGCAGGAACAGAGGCTTCCTACTTTGGAAAGAATTCCATCAATGAATAAAAATTAAAAATGCTTCATTCACTAGAAAACTGAGTTGCCTGCCCATTCTCAAATTTTCTGCCCAACAGAGTTTGCTTCGTCTTATAGACAAGCCTCCTTTAGGCATCTGGAACCAATAGCTTAGCTGACATTTCATTGGCCCAGGGATTCTTCTCAAACCAATGATTGCTTCCTCCTTTGGATGTTGTTGAGGAAACAGCAGCGCAGGCTAAGACTGGGGCAGTGGAAGAGGAGCCACAGAAAACAAAAATGCATCATCCAGCCAGGGCCCCAAATCTGCCGGTTTTGTAAAGACCCTCTGATATCAGGGCTCCATGTATGTGTAATGTTATCCATTACATGTTACCCATATGTTATCCATGTATGTGTAATGCATTCATGCCTCAGAGGAGAACAATGCTTCTCTCTATGAATAGACATATATGTGTACACACACACACACACACACACACACACACACACACACATATCACTGATGCATTTGGTGTCCTCTACTCTAAATTCAGAGTGTGTTCTGTTTCTTGATGGAGGTGGGACTGATCATTGTCTAAAATAAGATTCTGGCATACAACCCGATTCTCTTCTTGGAGTCTCTGATATAGGGCCTTCCTTTCCATCTATCCTCCTTGGGCTACTGAGCACAAACTGCACACAACCACTCCTACCTGGGCAGTTTAACTTACTGCAGCCTTCGCCCGCTTTTCTTTTCCTTTCCTTTCTTCTCTTCACTTCTCCTTTTCTTTCTTCCCTTTCTCTCTCTTTCTTTGTCTTTGTTTTCTGCTATTTGATCTCTTATCTTTGCTGGCACAGAGCAGGCACTTTGTAAATGCTGTTCATTAGTAGCAATGGTGCCAAAAGGTGGCTTGCAGAGGAATTAATTGGCCTTCCTCTATTACTTCCCAGCACACCTGGCCCCAGGCAAGCTTTGCTCAAGGAATGTGCAAACTAAGTATAAACCTGGAGCAGAGAGAGATTTCAGATAAGCCTCATAACCCTGCTACCAATAAGATGGCTGACCCCAGCTCTTCCTGTTTGACAACTGTGGCAGGCCTTTCTATTTACCACCCTTCTGTCTCCTCCATTCCTTGAGGGTTCTCTAAAATCTTTTCTTCCTCAATTTCCTCTGGAATGTCCCCTGTCCTCTCTCTTGGTTTTTCTGCCTTTTATTCGTTCTTTTTCCTACCTTTTTCATTCCTTTCCCTCCTTCTTTCCAAGACAGCCCCCAATTCTGGAAATGGTTTTGTCTTTAATTCTTTCCTCAGACTGCAAAGATTCTAGGCTTTTCATTTCATAGAGCTTCGGTAGAAGCAGGTGGAGCTGTCCTGAACACTGAGACCAGGACAGATATTTGTCTAGGCAGGATCCCTTTTCCTGATGCAGGGCCCGAGATTCCTTGGTAATGACAGATCTGAGTTAAGTTCCCCACTCTATTATTTATTATTATTTATTAGCTGTGTGTTCCTGAGCAAGGTGTCCTGCCTCTCTGAGCTGCATTTCTTTCTTACATAAACAGAAGAGAGACACAGAGACACAGAGAGAGACAGAGACAGAGAATATGCAGATGTGCCTTTATCCACACGTGTATATGAAGGAAAATCCGTAATGCTTTTGGATGTTTCTTGACTGGGGAGGCTGGGGAGGGGGCAGGGTCACAGACAGAGAGACATAGAAGAGAGAGAGAGAGAGAGAGAGAGAGAGAGAGAGAGAGAGAGAGAGAGAGAGAGAGAGAAGTGGGGACAGACCTGCCTCTTTGGGACTGGGTGTTCTGAGTCAGAACTGGTATGGCTTTACTGTTGCTTTATCCTCATTAGTTCAGTGGTTTATCTCAACAAGCCTGTAAGCTAGAGATTGTTTATCTCCATTTTACAGACGAGGAAATGAAGGCTCTAAGAAAGAAAGTGACTTGCCCTACACTACAAGACCAGCAAGTAGCAGAGCCACGATGAGAACATGAGCTGAATTTGAAGGGGGAAAGCAAGTGCCAACAGGCATTCGCTGCCCTTCTGCACTGTTTTGCCTAGGGTTGTGTGCCGTCCCCCTTCCCACAGTATTAGAATAATGGGGCCTAAAGCAGATTACATAGTGTTTCATTCTAGTTCGGGGAAACTTGCTGCCCTGCAAACAGTGGCTTGAAGGTAACAAGATGGCCAAGGCTAACTCAGCAGAAATGACAAACCCTCCTGTTTCAGCCCCTTGTGTGAAGCTAACGTTACCAACTTTCCCGACCGAAAAGAATTGCAGCTGCTGAACCTGCATTCCCCTCACCCGTTTCTGAGACTCATCTCATCTCCTGCCTCTTTCCCTGGTTGCACCTACAGGACTAGTCCTTGGGGGGGGGATGCAAATAATACCTGCATATGATGAACTTATGCTAGGACCCAAGGAGGGTCCCAAGACATTCTACCATTCCAGTTGTTATACATTTTCCAGGTACCACCTACCTCACCCTTTGGATCCACACTGCATGTTTGATATCCAATCAATATCTTTGGGTGCTACTGAGTCTAGGAGCTGTTTATGAAGGCATCCATTTAGACAGGTGATTCTAATTTTCTTGTTCACTAGCTATTCTCCAACTTGTAAGTTTTCTGTCCTCACTACTTACCTACTTGTAGTAGGCAGCAACTTAAAAGGACCCAAACAATCCCAACCTTGCATCATATACACCTTTGCCCATCCCCTCCTACTATGGGTAAACTGGTCCTGAAGATGTATTTGGAAAAAGGGTTGAGAGAACATGCTCGCTCTTTATGCTCTTTATTTTGAGACAGGCAAGTCCTGCTATGTAGCTCTGGCTGACTTAGAACTCACTAACAGAGCAGGCTAGCCTCAAGATCACAGTGATCTGTCTGTTTCTGCCTCTGCCTCATGAGTGCTAGGATTAAAGGCATATACCACCCTACCCTGACAAGAACATGCTTTTTTTAAATATAACTTTGTATTTTCATCTGTTCATTGTACAGAATAATGGGTTTCATGGCTGTTTCCATACAACCTCATTAAATACTTTATACATACATACATACATACATACATACATACATACATATTCTTTGTCACACCCTCCTGTTCATTCATTCACTTCTCAATCATTCCTCCAGATAGTCTCATGTTCGCCTTCAAGTCCCCTGTAAGTAAATGGTTTTTTTGAAGGTTTTTTATTACATTTTATTTACTTTTATGAGTGTGTACATGCATGCATGCATACATGCTCCTATGTTGAGGACAGAAGACATCTTTCTGGAATTATTTCCTGTCCTTCTACTACGTGAATTAAGGGGGAAAACTCAGTTCCTTAGACCTGGCATCAGGCCCTTTACCTGCTATGCCATCTTGCTTACCCTATATCTGATTTATGTATCATATATAGAGGGCCCAGAGATAGCCTTACACAGGTATTAGACACTTGTTTTTGCTTAATTCTTCTCACCTCTTTCTCATTCTTTTTTACAAAGATGCCCAAAACACGCATTGGAGACTTACGTTTACTATACAGAATAATACAAGTGATGAGCCATAACTCCTGAGATAAGGTTATAAAAAGACTTTGGTTTCTGCTTTTGGCTAGGTTAGGCTTGCTTGTGCAATCTTTCCCTCCCTCCAGTCCCTCTAATCAATCATAGTGGAGGGAGCAAGCTGCCATGTTGTGAGCATTGTAGCAGAGAGGCCCACCTGGCAGCAAGGCATGGGAAACCTCAGTCTCCTAGCCTTTCGAGAAAGCAAAGCTTGCCAACAACCATATAAGTGAGTCCAAAGGCAGACCAATTGTTCCAGCTGGTGTCTACGTACTGTACCCCTTACCTACTGTGCAAAGGCAACCTCATGAAGGGCTTTTGATTCAGAACCACCCAATAAAGCTGCACCCACATTCCTGACCCACAGAAATGTAAGGTACAGTTTTGTTGTTACTGTCTAAATTGGACACACATTTACTCAATAGTAGACAGCTAATATATCATCCTGTGTCTCCTTCAAAGTTCTGCTTTATTCTAAGTGATAATGACTAAAGGCCTAATCAACCTTTTTATTGTAAGATAAGAGCATACGCTAATTCAATTAAAATTATGACTCTCCAGAATGCAAATAAGTACTGGGGATTTGGGGTGCTGGTGAGAGGTTAATTGAAAAGATTGTGGGCTAGAGGGCCCACATTTACTGTGTATACACTGGGTCCTGGACGCAGGTAATATAGCTTCTTCAAACCCCCAGATGATCAAACCTTACCCCAAGCAATTTGAATTCCTAGCAATAACCAGTTTCTTCCTTGGGTAATAATAACAAAAGCTTTATCAAGCATTATTCTAAGTCCTTCACAATTATTAACTTAAGAGGAAAAACAGGCACAGAGCACTGAAGTAATTTGTCCAAGTCCAGAGCTAGCAATGGGCAGAGCTAGGATTTGGGCTTAGGCTCTTTGGGCTTAGGCTCATGGGGATGTTATACTAGGGGAGCTCTCACGTTTGCAGCAGGAGGAATTGCATGCAGTTACAGGAAGCAGGATTTCTCCCTTTCCTTTCCTCCTATATTTGCTTGTTTAGAAACTCTCAGCAGTTTCTCTAGGTGACTGGATCAAGCTCAAAGTCTTCTGCTGGATCCTTACCACAATATAGGCCTGCGTTATAGCTTTCTGTTCTCTACTATATATTCTGCATTATAGCTTTCTGTTCTCTACTATATATTCTCTGCCTGTAGCTATAATAGTTCAAACTTCCTCACTCATAAACCATTTTCTTGATTTTGCCTGACTGGAAAAGTTTCAGTGTGTTTTGAAAAGTATTAGCTTCGGCAGCCAAAAGTCCAGTCAGACTATCTGGAAAATTCCTGAAAAGATTTCCTCTTACAGTAACCAACTCAGATTTCCACATTACCATGCCTAGCTGGAGAAGCCTGTTCCTAATGAAGGTGAAGTAGTTCTGTGTTACTTTTTATCATGGCTCTGTGCTTCTTTCGTTTTTAATAACATGTTAATGCAAATAGTGATAATGTATGCATTTACTTTTGTTTTTGTAGTGCCGGTGACTACGTCCTTTCATATGCTATGAAAAAGCTACATCTTCAGCTATTTGTTTACTTTTGTCTTACTGCGTTTCAATTATTTTAGTGTGTCTGTTTTCGAGTGCATGGATGTGTATCTGCCCATCTGTGTACTCTCATACAAGCCAGTTCTCTCATTCGACCATGTGGGGCCTGGGAATCAAACTCGGGTCATCAGACATGAACTGCCTTTACCCACTGAACCATCTTACTGGTCCTTATTTAATTTTAAACATGAGCTGCTGCTTTTGCAGTGTATGATCTAGCAGGGCAGGGATTTGTTTGTCCTATTTCCAGCATCTAGAATAGAGCCAGGTACATAAGAAGTACTCAAGGAATAGTTATTGGTTATATAGGGATAAAATCATGAGGAAGTCCTTTTATTTGTGTATTTACTTTATAGAACAAGGCCCATATCATAGTCTACAGTGTTTCAGGAGACCTTCTAAAGTGTGAAAGCATGCTTTGGAGTCAGATTCTTGGGATGTGCTTCCTCTGTCTCAGCATCTTCATCCATATAGGCAAAGTACATTCATGACCAGGCTGCCCGGGGTTGAAAGAAATACAATGGGCATGGGCTTTTCTACCATACCACATTCTAATCTTGACCTTTCTGGAGAAGTTATCGAAAGAAGCAGAAGGTGGTGATGGAGAAAGGAGTGTTGTCAAGTTTTGCATATCTAGGGAGTGGAGGATCTAACCCTGAGCTCGGAGAACCCAAACCAAACAATAGAAGGGCATACCCTGATAGGCAAAGCTAAAGTCTATGGAAATACGTCTGAGAAAAAGAACTCTTGGTCCCACAGAAGGAAGGAGCATCTGGTAGTTAAATTGCAAGATGATCAGAAGCTGCAAAGAAAACTCTTCGAATCTGTCTATGTAGGAATATGGAACTACTATTGCAGGCCTTAATATGGGAGACAGTGGGGGGGGGGGGAGAGAAAGGAAGGGGAGAGGGAGCACAGGGGAGAGAAAGAGAAAGAAAGGGAACAAAATGAGCCAGGGCTTTTCACATCTAAAAATAGAAGGATCTAGTGTGTGTGTGGGAACCCATTTCCTAACCTTAATGCAGTTAGGCGACAGAATAAACTGCCTAGCAAGGACGTTGAGTCACCGGTATTAGAGGCATTCAAACATCGTGATCTAATCCTAGAGGCATTATCAGTCCCAGCAGCACCTCCTGGCTGTTGACAATGGAAACAGGTGGTGGGATTAGTCTTCAGAGGCCACTGTTCTTACATGTGTACACCCCCTAACACACATACACATTTGCACCCTGAATAGAAAAACAAACGATCCTGTGGCATCTCCTTGCGGCTCATTCATTTCATTGACAGTGAGAGCTACTGCACTACAGAAATTGTATTTCTTTTCTCCAGTGACAAGGCACATCTATGATCTTGATATACCTCTTCAAAGGTTCATGTGCACCCTCAGGCCTCCCCAGTCAAGGAACATCCAAAAGCCTTACTGATTTACCTTCACATGTAGTCATGTATGGAGACACACCTGCAGAGTCCCTCTATCCTCTCTGTCTCACATCAATTTCAACAGGTTTTAGCGGGACTCCTACAGCCTGATATGATAACCTCTGGGAATGACCACCCCCTGGCCTTTTTGAGTGTTCAATTCAGTACTTGTATATTTTCTTGTAGACAAGCTGGAGATGTGTTTACCTCAAGAGGTGTTGGTGACACTTCCTCAAATCCCAATGCTGGCCACAGAAGGGACTATTCCTGCTCAGAGGCCTCAGGGAACCAGCCCCATGCCTTCCTTGTCCTTTGTCCTTGTCTCTTTTCCCCACCCCATGCTTTCTGGCTTCTATTTGGCATCAGTGAACCCAGAGGCCTCCTGAGTCTCCCTGAAAGGAAGAAGAGGAAAGAACAAGACCCAAATGAAATGGATCAACTAGTAGACTGAGAAATTGAAAATGTGTCAGAGGTTTGGGGCGGGAGATGGAGAGCAGCAGCTCGGGGGAATGGAAGTGGAAAGGCCCCAGCTGAGAAGCCAATGACCACAAATGGCCCTGCAGGGTCCATGCCCGGCCAAAGCTACTCTGCTTTGTTGTTCATTGTTGGTTCAGGGCCAAGAGCATGACATCTATCGGGGCTGGCCAGCAGCAAACAGTGATGTAGAAGGATCTGGGCTCTAGCATCCCTGTCTTGTTCTCCACTCCATTTCGAGGCTCCTTTCCCCTGTGCCAGCAGCCTCAGTCAACCTCCCCTTCAACAAAATTCACCCCTGCTTGTCCCATTTGTGTACTCAGGTATGAAATGAGGATGGTGTGCATGAAAGATACATTCTCCAAAGTGTTATTATGGTATATTGAAGGATGAAGAGAGAAGGATGATGATCAGTGGTCAAATACATATTGGATACCTTAAGTGATGTTAGCAGGCTTCTTTATTGCATGTCTTTTTAGTGCCTTTGATATGGCAGTGTGCATTTTGAAGCTAGAAAATGGGTGTGTAGCATTTCTCAAACATATTTGGCCAGAGACTCTCAGGGTGTGTGTCAGAGCATCTTATGTGACTGTCATATGACTTAGTTGAACTTTCTTAATAGTCCTTAAACCCCAAAATGGAAAACAATGTCTGCAATGGTTAGAGAAGATAGTGGCTGTTACACTGAATGGACTACCAGGCCATAGAGAAGACATTAGCTACAAAAGACACCAGTGATGTGCCTGTCTGTGCTTTGTCACATATTATAGGTGATTGCCACTTGCCAATAGTACCCTATAGGTCTCAACTATATTAATATGTACCACGTTTTTGTGCTACTTGGGGTGTTAGGAGTACAGAGATAAAGAGAGAACCCCACCTTCCCAAGCCATGTCTCTTTCTCATGTCAAACTCATGGATGACTGCAAATCCTTTCCAAATTATCTGATTTTTGTGACTTTGTTCTTCATGGACTCTGGTAGTTCCCCAAATTTCAGTTTAGAAAACTTCCTGCCTCAAGAAGGGTCAACTGTAAGCATGGCATTTTCCACTAGCCTAGGTTTTCTAACATGGCTCCATGAATTAATCACTACTTTCCAGTGAACAGAATCAGATAAATGGAGACACTGGTGAGAACTTGAGGGCTGTGCTTACTCACACAGCTCCTCTTCTAGCCCACAAAGCAACCTAACTAGATGGGTACTAGCTCCTTTGAGAAAGCCAAGGTGGTAAGCCAAATGGAGTATACACCAAGGTGCTCTTTTGAATAAGGTGACTACTATGGTTTCAATATGAAATGTCCCGTGTCCACCAGCTCATGTTAAAAATGTGAATGCTTGTAACATATATGCAGAGGGCTTGGTCTTTTTCTGAGACTAACACTGAGAGCAGGGGCTGTCTCTGATTCTATTGCCTGCTTTTGGGACCTTTTTCCAAAACCCTGATCTAGCCATAATAGGAGATGAGGTGTCTAGTCTCACTGCAACTTGATATCCCATGGCTGGTTGATAGCTATGGGGAAACCCACCTGTATCTGAAGAGAAAGGAGAAGGTGGGGGAGTGGATGGGGGCAAGGGGAGGAATTGGGAGGAGAGGTTGGGATGTAAAAACAAAACAAAGCAAAGCAAAGCAAAACAAAACAAAACAATGGCTGGCCAGTGGTTGCACATGCCTTTGATCCCAACACGCGGGAGGCAGAGACAAGCGGATTTGTGAGTTTGAGGCCAGCCTGGTCTACAGAGGGAGTTCCAGGACAGAGGATCCAAAGCTACACAGAGAAATACCGTCTCAACAAACTAAAACCAACCAAACAAAGTGCTTAGTACCTGTATTGTAGCATTTTTATTTTAACGGGACTGAGACAATAGGACCTAGCTGGTGGAAGAAAATCACTAGGATCAGGCCTTTGAAGTTCACACTCACCCCTGGTTCTGCTGTATAATTCTGCTTGAGGAGTTAGAGAGATTGCCTAGTTTCATCCTTAAGAATGTGTACTGTATTTGCAGAGGACAGAGTGAATTCAGGTCTCCGAACCCACTTAGGCCTGTAACTCCAGCTCCAGGTGAATCCAATGCCCTGGTCTCCTGGCACTTGCACACACATGCACATACCCACACACAGACTCACACATATATGCACAATTTAAAACATTTAAAAATCTTCCTGCTTCAGGCCAGCTGCTATGTGAGAAGTCTCTGCTGCAAGCTCCTGCTACTATGAACCCCACCATGACTTACTTGCCAAATTGGACTGAAATCTCCCTGAAACCAGGAGACAAAATGGATCCTTCTTCCCAGAATTTTTTTCCCAGTCACATGATTTTGGTTGCAGTGACAACATAACAGTGACTAATATAGAGATTTAATCCTGGCCAGGGATTTCTTAGCTACCCAGGAAAAAGAGGTGTTTGTTTACAAAATGTGGAGCTCTCCAAAGGTGATACTAGGCTGCTAATAATAGCAGCCTGGCTTCTGTGCTCAGTAGTGCTTGGAACCCCCAGAAGTACTATGCTTAGCAGACCCTGTAGAGCAGCCACACAAATTAGAGTGTTGCCAAAGAGAAGTGGTTAACATGCTGTCAGGTCAATGCTTGGGACATTTTCCAGGACTTAGACCCCTGTGGAGAACCATAGGCCCTGAGGCAATACAGTCAAAGTTGTACATTAAATTTCAGGAAGTTCATGGGCCCCTAGATTAAGCAGTTCAGCTGTGGAAAGTACATCTCAAAGGGAGTCATTGAACACACTGGGAAATTTAGCACTCACCTCCACCAAGAGAGAGAAATCATAGGACACCTGAAATTGAGGAAGTAGGCTAGCTATATTTTGATAAAGTGGCTGCCATCTTTAGGGTTGGTGGCACATACTTCTAAAGCCAGCATTCTGGAGCCTGGAGATTGCAAGCTAAACTGCAGCCTGGACTATATAGCAAGTTCTGGTTTAAAATAACAATAAAGAGGCTGCCAAGAGAAAGAGGGAGGGAAGAGGTCACTATAAGACTGTGTTTTGTTCCATATCAAAAGTATTTTGCTAAAACATTCTTGGGCATACATGTAGTCTCAGCATCAGGAGTTTGAGGCTAGCCTGAGCTACATAGTGAGGCTTCTTTTAAAAAGAGAGAGAGAGAGAAAATGTTTTAACGTGACTTTTACAACAATGGTATGGAGGACCTTAGTGGGCACATAATGCCGTGAGAGTTCGATATTTGAAAGGGAGACTAGACTAGATCATCTCCACAGTCCTTTGAAGCATCCCATTGCCATCCCCTCCTATTCGCATGTGTTTGTGTTGTACCTCTGACATCTGTCCCAGCTAACTGCAGACAACAGTCATAATCCCACCCATCAGCAAAGCCCAATGGCAAGAGCTAATCAGGGGTGGCCAGAAACTCAGAAAGGCCTGAGCCCTCACTCATCTCCCAGCTTCCATCATCACATCTCACTAGCCCCCTCACCAGGGCTTCCAGGGTTTGCCTGGTGACAGCTAAGTTAATCTGATAAACTAATCTACACTAATGGGATCATGAATGCAAATGAATGAATGTGTTACCTTCCCAAGTGACATATTTGCATTTTAACAGAGGTCTTCTGGAGATAACGCTTTAACTCCGAGGAGTGATTAATGTTGAAATTTGGGCTTTTTGGCAGTCTAACAGAGGAGATAATTTTGGAAAGGAAGTTCCTTCCACCTTTCACAACGGACCATCTGCTGGAAAGAGGAAAAAAAAATGTCCCTGCCCTTGAGGGGTTTATAGTTTATATAGTTGGGAAATTACAATGGCCAACATTTATTGAGTCTCCATCAAAGTGCTGGCCATTTGCTAAGTGCTGAATAAATATTATCTTTCAATCCTCACAACAAAACCCTCTGAGGTGGGCACTTGGCAGAAAAAGTGACTGGCCTCAGAGAGGTTAAGTAAGTTAGTACTGCATTTCATTGACTCTAAGAAGCTGTCCGCAGCAGCAGCAGCAGCAGCAGTGAGAAGCAACGTGGAAGCTGCCACCCCCACCCCCAGGTTTCCTAAGAAAGTAAAAAAAAAATGCTGCCAATTAAATGACAATGTGCTATGGATAGCAAGACATAGCTTACTTTCAGAAATGTTCAAAATCCAGTAAGTGGCAAGGCCCACTCCAAAGTACACTTTCTGCTTAAAGCTGTTTATAGAGCTCAGCTAGGAAATAGCAGGGGGAACACTTTGCTATACTAACATAATAGCAAGCCCATATTAATATTTGAAAACAGGCTGAGTCCGAGGTCAATGGCAGAACATGTTGAAGGGAGTTGTGAACCACAGTGAACAAGGGCAGAAACATGGGGCAGCGTTTTACTTCCAGTAGAGACAGATGGTTGAGCTCTGTCTAGGGCTGAAGTGAGGAGTGGCAGGTAGCAAATTACTGTCAAGTCAGTGTTTGAGACTATGGCATATTGGTTGCATGGTTAGAGTGAAGGGGTTAATCAGGGAACCCATGAGATGTACTTTAGTGAGATGAAGGAGGGAAGAAGAAAGAGCCCTGGTTGGAATGTGGGTAGTGGTATCACAAAGATCCATACATTCAACCTTAGTTCTCGGGATATCTGTACTGAGAGGTCTATGGACCTTATGGGAGCCATGGGGATATATCCTAGAAAGGGATTATAAGACTTTTCCATCTCTTCCTGCCTTTTTCCCCGTTTCTGTCTCCTGCCTCTTCTCTCTGCTTCTTGGTTCACGGTATGAGCTTTCTGTTCCTTTTACATGCTCTAGGACGTGCTGCTCTTTCAAAAGCCAAAGCAGTGAAGCTACACAATCTTGGGCTGGAGTTTGCAGAATCTTAAGCTAAATGAACCTTTTCTCTTTATAAGATAATTACTTCAGATATTTCATTACAGTGATGGCAAGCTGACTAATATTTCCAGGATGAAAAGTTTCCAATTTAATATAATGGACAAAGGAGATAATTATGGATTCTTGGTGGTTAATTCCAACACATTAGGGAAAGTTCATTCTGGCTACTAACCTTGAAACTAGGGGCTTCCTAAAATGGTAAAGAAACAGCATCAAAACAGTCAGCCCTGAAAACATGCATTCAAGTAATATTATACAGATTGAAAAAAGAGGGCATAAATATCAAGGCGTGTAAGGAGTGGGGAGGGGAATATGGGAGGTTTGGAGGCAGGAAAGGGAAGAGAGTGTAAATAATGTAATTAACATACATTCTCACAAATAAAAATAAAAAAAAAAAAACAGTTTCATAAGGGGATCACATCATCAGAGAGCAGAATTCCAGGGCTTCTCAGCCTGCTCTTGATGTCCACTTCTCTCTTCTGTGGGAGAGGAAGGTGATGAACCACAATGGTTTCATAAGCCCTGAAACCTCCAGCCTAGTTGCCTAGACATTGATCCTCCTTCCCTCAGAACTGGGTAGTCCAATAGCCTGGATAATGAGTATCATGTTTTTGTTGAGGCCTTGCAATGTCTCGGAGGACAAATGAGTAAGAGACAGGTCCCAGAAGGACTCACTCCCTATAGCTGGGGAGGAAAGCGAATATAGAGAATATTGAAACAATGTAAGATGGTAGAATCTGGCACTGAAATGTGTTCAGGTTCCAAAAAAAAGGGGACTTGTGGGGCCTTGTTTCTTTCTGTATTTGAATATGTTCTCAAAGTTTCCCATTACATATAGGCATTGCTTTTATAGCCAAGGAAATGTGCAATTTAAAAAGAAGAGGCAGCTAATAAGGGCTTTAATAGTCAGGAAAGACTTCACAGCAGATGCTAGATTTCAGCTTGTTGGGTAGGGGATATGATACAAATATTGGCACAGAAGAGGGGCCCCTGTGGGCAGAGGAAAATACAGAAAGAAGATTTCAGAGAAAGGAAGGGAGCATGGAGTGAGGTGCCCTAGGGTAGAGAGAAACCAGAGAAGAGGTGGGGCTTGGGAGTCAGAAATGGAAAACGGTGATTTTTTTTTAAATAATGCTAATATATAAGTATTAGTATATATTTTGGTAGAACAAGATACCAGAGACAAACTATTTCATAAATAAAAGAGATTTATTTAGTTTGTAACTACAAACTCTAAGTTCAAATGCCTACATCTGGTGATGAATTTCTTCAGGACAAAATTCTGCGGTGACACAGTATATTACATGGCAAGAGACAAGGAGTGTGTGTGTGTGTGTGTGTGTGTGTGTGTGTGTGTGTGTGTGTGTTGGTCTATGTTGGTCTCTCCCCCCCCCCTCTTCTCATGAAGCCATCATCCCAGGGAATGAAACTTTTTATATAGTACTACAATGAAAGACATCATTATTCACTCAAGTGTCACTCTGCTAACCTTACTAAATCCTAATGAACTTATAAATGCTCCACTTCTAAACACCATAGTCTATTGTTTCCTCACAATAGGGATGAATACCTCATAAAGGGGATTGATTCAGTTTCAATACTTAAGCTTTTTGGATGGGTTGCATCCATATCCAAATCTGGGAAAATTCTGAGTCCCAGATGTTGTGGAAGGCAGGCTGCAGTTCCCAGGGAATGAAACTCTTTTTGCTATGGTAAACAAAGGGTACTCAATAGGCTTCTGAGTAGGGGATACCATGATTAAAGACACTTTTAGGAGATTCTTTGGGCAGCAACATTGGAAGACAGGTGTGAGGTGATAGGGATGGATGCAGAGGGATTATTTAGGAGACTGATGTAGCAATCCATTTGTAGGGTTATGAGAGATTGGCTAGGATAATGATGGCCAAGAAGAGATGGGTTCATGGGGCACCTGTGGGAGACTGCTGCTAGTGATTGACTGGATAGGGAAGCAAGGATGGATCCAAGGCTCAACTCTTGAGCTATTGAAAAGCTTGAAAAGCAGTGGGAACAGCAAAGAGTTTTTAGCTGTGGTAAATTTAAAATGCTAGTAAGGACCAATGAGATAGTTTTTCAGGTAAATGCATTTGCCACCAAGCATGGTGACCTGAGTTTGAGGTCTAGAATACACATCATGGAAGGAGAGAACCAACTTGTGCAAATTGTCCTCTGACTTGGACATGTATGCCATGGCGTGTGCACCCCCACCTGCAAATAAATAAATGAGTGTAAATATATTTGCATATATGAATATATATCCTAAATTGTGATATAAATATATATATACACGAGTACATATATATGTATGTATGTCGATGTATATGTATGTATATCTGTACTAAAATAAACAGTGTATATGTGTGTGTGTAATAATGAAATGGAACTGGGTCCTGGGTCAAAGCTTAGTTTGGATCAATTCCAGAAGTCATTCAGAATTTCAAATCAAGACAAGTTATGTGTAGACACACATAAGGGGCTGGGATACAGGAGAGAAAAATAGTAGATCTAACTGCGTCAATTTTGATTTGGACTTTGTGGGTGGTGGTCTCTAAAGTGAGTAGTGGCAGCAAGCTGGTGGGTCTGTTTATTCCCCCTCCTTTATCTCAGTCAAGAGAGTGATTTCCGTTTTCTGTACATATTAGAAAGATTACAGCTCAACTGTAGGTAACAAGCTGAATATGGAGCATTTGCTTTATTAATCATACCTGAATTGTCTGATTTCACATTACATATGACACCCTTGCCAGCCACATGCTGTGGCAAGGTAACTGAGCCCAACTCGCAAAAGCAAGATGCAGACTTCTGACCATGGTCATGTAGGATTAGAGACAAGTCCCATTTCAAATAAAACCGGGTCCTTGGGTTTCCCTGTATCAATGGTTAAGCATCTGAAACTAACTTGCTTGGATCCAGCTGAGAAGCAGAATGATAAACAGAGCAATTATTGTAAGAAAAATATAGGGCAAAACCACGTGAATAAATTTTTCCAGATGCAGACACACCTTAACACTTATATGGTTGGGTCTTAAGCCAGTTGTTGCCGTCATGCCCTCTTTTAGTTTATCAGCTTCCAGTGTGTTTTTCCATGAGAACGGTAATAAATACAATACACCTAGTCAGCGCCTTGTATTCTCTCTTCCCAGTCCCTCACCTGCATAAGCATTTTTCAATCTGGACACCCGCCCACTTCTCAGCCACCCTCCTCCCAACCCTCCCCCCTTAAATCAGCAACTAAAACCCTGAACAGAAACCTTCAGCAGGGAAGTGATGGAGGCCGCTGGTTGACAGACTCCCCAGTGCATGTGTGTATACGCAAGCACATTACTGCATGTGCGTGCATGTGTTCAACCACCAGTCTAGCCATCTGTTCCTCTGTTTCCCCAGTGGATTTGTATCAAAATCAAAGACAGGCCTGTTTGGCTGGGTGGTCCAGCCTCCAAAGCAGAGCTCCCTTGGTGGTTAGGAGCCCACAGCTTGGGCAGACCTACTCAATTCATTCATCTTTATAAGACGCAATAGCCTTCCACAGGAAGAGCCTGTCAAGGAGGACTGAGATCTTACACATACCGCTTTGTCTGCAGGTCCCTTGTCTCTTCAACCCAAGGGAGGCTTGGGGACTCGGCACAGATCACTGCCCAGAGTTGACATTCAGCAGGTTGGACAGGCAGGGGCAGGCTGGTGGGGGGAAACAAAAGAGCATGCAGAGGCCTCTCACCTCACGCTCTCACCTACCTGTGGGCTCTTCACTTAGCTTCCCACACCAGCTGGAACACCAGCACTCCAGCTGTCATCAAAGTGCTGTGGTAGCTCTTGCCATACCCAGGCACAGGTGTGACCTCCACTGGGACAATTCCCAGTGTTCCGGGGAGTTTTCAAACACATTCTACTCAGACATTGAACCATGTATCCTTACTCCCAACATCTCTCAGAGTTCTCAAGCCCTAAGCAGACCAGTCTCAGGTAGCTCCTGCCTCCAGCCCCTTTGTGGGAGAAACATCGTTCAACACCTCAGCTTGGTTGTTGTCTTTATAGGATTCTGCAGCAAGATTTCTAAGATTCCTCGCGGCTTGCTCTTTTGGTCCTAACAATGAAGGCTCCTTAGCAAATCTTTTCTTGGCATGATTAACTGGTTAGCCCTTTGCCATTTAAACTCCAATGGCATTCTGATCCCTGCAGAGCCCAATAGTGGTACTGAGACCATGAGGATAAAACGATGAAGACAAAACCAAGCCAATAGAAAGTGCTTAGCAGCTAACTTGCCACACTATACCAGTGTTTTACATGCCCTTCGAATTTTACGCTTTCATCTGGATTGCTGTAGTAGCTAACGAATTGTGTGTGTGTGTGGCTAAATATCCTAAATCATTGCATGCAAAAAAGCTCTCTGGAGTATCTCCAAGTCCAAACCCCTCCTTCTGACATCAAAAGTCCTCCATATCTGGGGATCATTTCCCCAGCCAACTATTGCACACACAAGGTATTTCCACCCCCACCATTTCCACTAATCAGACTTCTTTTAACCCTTCTTTGGTTCCCCTGGAGTTCCCATCTTCAGCTCCCCCATCCCCCTCCTTCGGCCTTGGAAGCCTGCTCTTCCCCTAGTCAGACATCTCAGTCTTACATGTTATATAAAAGGCAACTCAAGTTCAACCTCTTTGGGAAAACCTTCCACCTCTGTTCTAGCAGGCACGTTCATCTTCTATAAACCTTGATTCAATCCCCTACAGCAGAGCAGCCTGGGCTGCCAGAGAGCCCCCACTAGCCAATCTACTGTCGGATTCCAGCTTCCTCAACACCCCTACCTCTTAAGGTTTTCTGGGCGATCGATAACTCTGCTTAAGTGATCAATCTGGGACACAATGGGCTGTAGGGGCCAGTGTTTGATTAACTGGAGAGAATAAATGTATGCAGGCAGAGACAGCCGAGAGAGGGAGAGAGCTGAAGAGAGAGCAGGCAGAAAAATGAGGTGGGGGAAGGCAGAAGGAGGTGGGGGTGTTTAAGAATAAGTGCATGATACGGTGTGGTTGAGAGTAGTTACCCAATCCTAGTCAACAGCCTAATCAGTTTTCAAAACCAGGTAGCTAAATAATCCTGCTGCTTTCTTAGAGCCTACTAACCTTAACCCTAACCCTGGGGCTGCTGGGCAATTCTGTATCTTGACCAAAATTGTTGCTAAGGTCCACTGAGGTCTACACAGACTCCATATTGGATGGAGAAAGGGTTATGATATGCAGACTCTGACTATCTCTAGTAAAGACTTGGGGGTTTGAGCTATGCTCATCTGCTGAGTCTATAAGAAAACCTAAGCACTGGAATCTTCTACTCCTCCACCTAAGCCTGATGACTCAGAAACCCTTGAAGCTATGCAAGATAGGATAATCCTTCCCAGGTATTTCAACATTACCTTCTCTCTACCCAGAGTTGTACATACTGTGCTTTCTCTCAAGGCCATGAGGCTGAAGATTTAATTGGATAGCTAAAAATAAGGAGTGCCTTTTAGATTTTTTTGGGGGGGATGGTCAAAATATCTAAGTTGTACTACTGATCAAAACATGTTCAGGGAAATATAATGTTATCTGGAAAAAACACCAGATGGCTTCTTACTGTGAGAAAGTTCCTCCTTTAATCTAACCCTTATTCCTGCTGCTCTCATTAAAAACACATTCTTCACATATGATGGCATCGCTATTCTCTCGGGGGATGCAGGCTTGGAGACTTGAGATCATCTTTCATTCTTCCTCTTTACTCATCCTGCTCACTTGTCATTGGTAGGTAAATCAGTTTGCTCTGCTGCCAACTCTACCTATCCCCTTCATGATGTTTCTATCCAGCTACTATAACAACCTCTTAACTGGTCTTCTTATTCCCAGGATGAGTCCATTTTAATCAATCTACTGAATGGGGGTGGGGAGGAGAAAAGAAAAATATGTGACTCTAATGTAACCAGGTATTAATTCCCAACAAGGAACAACCAAACAGAGGAAATGACAATAAGAAGCCTAACGAGGATGATGAAAAGCAAACCAGAATGGGGGGCATTGTGCAAAACAACTGAGTCAGAGCAAAGGGCCTATTGAAAGTACCTTAGAAAACAGAATGATCAAATGCAATGAATGAAATTCTCTTGGATCTTGATTCAAACAAGCCAGTTGTACAATAAGTTTTGAGACAATTGAGGATGTCTGATTAAGGATTGGATAATGGATACTATAAAAAGATTGTTGTTACTTTTGTTAGCTCTATGAATGCTACTGTGGTTATATGAGGGGAAAATGCTCACGGTTGAGACCTGTGTTAGGGATGAAATGATGTGAGGGTTGTTTGGAATTTCTTTTCAAATACTTCTGTAAAAGAAATGATAGAGGAAGCAAATGTGGGCAGATCTTGGTGATTGCCTAAATGTGGATAATCATTATCCAAGTATTGCTATACTTCTCTCCCCCTGTTTAGAAGTTGAAATTGTTTATAGGTAAAGGTCAAAACCTATAGTTATTGACTATTTCCCAGTCTCCCTTCCTAGATTTAGTGTCCATACCTATCTTACTCCTCTGTGGTACAACCATCCCACGTCCTTGCTCAAGTTATTTCTACCTGACTTTAATTTCTCCAGTCATGTGCCCATTAATACTGTCCATTGATCTCCTCAGTCAGCATTAAGTACCTCATCTATGCACCAGGCACTAGAAACACAAAGATGAACAAGAATGAGGACAAGGATCCTCTTTATTCTTTAGATTCTCCCTGGTAATGTGTATGAAGAGATGTAATAGAACCCCTACTCACATGAGTCAGCAAATACCCAATCCAGTTCAAAAATGTTTATTGAGCACCTGGTATTTGTAAAACATTGCATGCTTTGGGGGCAAAAAATAAAAACAAACGATGAAAAATATTAGATTCGTTGAAGTCATAATGTAAATATGACAAACACCTACAGGAAGTTTCACTTGTGTGTAGAGATGAATAAAGAATTCAAGAAATACTAGTGGGATGTCCCAGTGATGTACTTACTTACCAAATGCATCTTAGAGGTGGCTAGGAGAATTCAAGGGAGGGGGAAAAAGGAGGGAGATTCTCTCTCTCTCTCTTTCTCTCTCTCTCTCTGTGTGTGTGGGTGGGTGTATGTAACAGAGAGAGAGAGAGACAGAGATCATTTCTGTCTAGAGCAATCAGAGAAGCCTTCATGGTGTAGGCAAATGCATGTAGCCTTGAAGGACAAGTATGGTGTCATTTGGATGGGAAAGGAGAGGATTTTCCTGGTAAGTAGAGGCCATGAGCTGAAACACAGGTGCGACAATGTATATAAGGCATGCTTTGGAGACTGTGGTTGGACTCAAGTATCCCTATGAAGCTATGTTTCAGAACTGCTTGGGAGAGCTTGTTAAAATTCATATTCCTGGACTCCAGCTGCCAGACCTACTGACTCAGAAGCCCAGGCAGCTGCATTATAATAAGTACCCTGAAGTCATTTTCAGACACATTAAAAATTGAGGATCAATGATGTGGATAAAGAGTGAGAAATAAGGTTGGAAGAGTACATAGGATTAGGCTGACTCAAGGAAGGCCTTGAATGTCAGGCTAAGGAAGTTAACGATTTTCCCATAGGCAATCAGCTATCATTCTCAAACATACAGAGCAGAAGTGTTGATGAATGATGGATATTTTTGAATATTAATCTGGAAGGGGGTGTGTATTACAGGCAGAAGAAGAGAGAGACTGGTGAAGGATAGACGTTCAATAGTGGCAGAGGGCAGAAGTCAGAGGTGGTTTGGGCTTCTAGTTAGGGAGACTAGGAGGCTTGTGCTAACAGAAAGGTCAGAAGAGCCAGTCATTGTTGGCAGTAAATGAGGTCAGCTTGTGAATGCCGAGTGTGATGTTAATGTTAAGTCTAAGATGATGGCAGACCACTTAAGTCAAGTGAGTCATTCAGCAAGTGACTGTGGATACATGGCCAAGCCTCACAGGCAAGGTGAAAATCTGTGCTACAGAAGTGGGAATAGCCAGGAAAGAAGTACAAAGAGGAAAACCAGGATGTAGCTGTGTGTTCACTCCAATAAAGAAATGGGGTTAATTCTAGCACTCAGGAAGGAGACAGAGGCAGGTGGATCTCTGTGGGTTTGAGGCCAGCCTGGTTTACAGAGCTAGTTCCAGGACAGCCTCCAAAGCTACAGAGAAACCCTGTCTTGAAAAACAAAAACCAATGGGTATTGGTGGCGCACACTTTCAATCCCAGCACTTGGGAGGCAGGGGCAGGTGGATCTCTGTGAGTTGAGGCCAATCTGGTCTACAGAGTGAGTCCCAGGACAGATGGGGCTATATTACACAGAGAAACATTGTCTCAAAAAAAAAAAAAAAAAAAACGAAAGAAAAAAGAAAAGAAAACCTAAAACCACCCTCAAAAAAAAAAAAAAAAAAAAAAAAAAAAAAAAAAAAAAGAGGAAGAAAGGAAAGAAAAAAAAAAAAAAAAGGAAGGAAGGAAGTAAGCAAAGCAATGGGGGAACAACTGGAGCCAGATGACACTCAGACTTGAGGAGATGAGCAGGGACTAAGTAGCAAGAAACAGGAATAAGGAAGGGTCACATGAGTAGAAGGAGGTCCAGATAATGTAGCCAGGCAGATAGCTCTCTCAACAGCTTGGGGTGACTGGTATGGCTACTGTCACAGTGACACTGATGCTCAGAGAGAGGTCACTAGTGATGTACTACACACATCTGGTTCTTCTCAGGGTCAGTAACACAAATATAAAAACAGATGTATCTAGCCACCTGTCTGTCTGTCCATCTGTCCATCCATCCATCCACCCACCCATCCATCTATCTGGGCAACTATCCACTATTTTTTTTCTTCCTTCATCCTGTTGCTGTGTCATACATGTACCCAATTTTCAGACTCATTTTCTAACTAGAAGGCACCATTGCGAACTAGGCAATTCATGTTCCTCTCTAAGGTTGGCGTTCATGGTCTGAAATGAGTGAAACATGACCAGTTTCTCTTCCATTTGTTCCCAACCCTGTCCCCTGGCCTTTAGTCTTCGGATTTCTCTGCAGATGGCAAGGGTTCAGCTCATTTTGAGACTGCTTCATGTTGGCTGCAGAAAACACAAGAGAATGTTTATCTTTTTGAATTTATGGTGAAGAGGCAAACAGAAGTCCTTGAAAGAGAAGGCAGATCAGAGCTTTCTGCTGCGAATGCTAATGGCTTCAAGGCTGGCTCCAAAGCTGAAGCTGACGTGGGTGTGGCTAGCTCATGGTCTTTGCTCAGCATCTATAGTTACCATCCCAGTCCCAGGAAGTAATTGCTAGGTTCCATGGGAAGGTATGGACCCCTATGATATAAGCATTTCTTATTGGACTATCTGCTTATAAATTCGACCCAGGTATGTGGACAGGGGAAAGGAGAGTAGAACAGATAAAGGAAGAGATAGAAAATTGTGTTTAATTTGTATATGTGCAGGTGTGTGTGTGTGTGTGTGTGTGTGTGTGTGTGTGTGTGTGTTCATGGTTTCAACTAGTTTGGAGGCTCAGAAAAGATCAGAGATCCTTCTCTTTGCATCTGTGCTGCCCCTCAAGGTTCCTTGCCAGGGCAACCCAAGAGCCCTATCAATTATGTAGACTGGGGATGGGTGGGTGTACGGTCTTGCCCTGAACCCATACTCCCTCCATGAGCTGTACTATAGTGAGGCAGTGCTGGCCCAATGCTTTCCTTTATCCACTTCTCCCCAGGGCTGTGGCTGCCTCACTACAACTCCTTCCCCTGCCCCCCTCAACTCGGGGGCCTTCCCTCGCCTATGTACTACACACATCTGCAATCCCAGAGATTTCTTGTTGCACTCTGCCAGTCTACTCCTAGTGCTTCCAAAGGATGGTGGTGGTAGCAAAATCCCCGAGCCAAGCCACATAGCTCAAGACCAGTGTGGACTGCATCACTTCCCAGAGGGAGAGTCCCCTGCCTCATTCAAAATGGAGTTTGCAGCCTGCTAAGAGTTTCCAGACCTTTCCCTCAGGCTAGCAGAAGCATCGCTGCACTGTCTGAAGCCATAGTACCAAGACATCATTAGCTTGTGCTTGGGGGGGGGCACTTGCTGGCTTCAGGCCCATATAGTGGCCATTCTGCAGGCTAGTGCAAATCTGCAATGTGCCCAGAGTCAGGAGCCTAAAGCACCCACCCCTGCTTTCACGAGCCTTCTCTCTCTCTCTCTCTCTCTGGTGGCCTTCAGCCCACACTTGCAAGGCAGTTGTGGTGGTGGGGGTGATATCTTCACACACAGCAGTGTTTCCCTCCTGCTTAGATCATTTGCCCCTCCCTCCTCAGGATCCTGCAGTGGTTCCCAACTGCTTCTCAAATAATTTTAAATCTTTTCTCCGTGGGCCTTTAAAGCCCTCCATAATTGTATCCCCCCTCCACATCACACATTGTGCACAATTCAGTTTCAAACACAGACAAAACACAAGAATGACACTGTCCACAAATGCTCCTGGCCTGGAGCTTGCCACAGGTGCTTGTAAAACCTCATCCAGAGAGTCACTCCTCTACCTCCTTTTAAAACGGTAAATGTTACCTGTGAGGCATAGGCAATAAAGTCCTATCAGCTATTAACAGCTTGCCCTGGCAAGGATTCTGTCATCAGATTTGACAGAGAAAGGAGCAAAGCCCCGCCTTAATAGTCTAAGGGGGCGGGGGAAGGGACTCAGAGGAGCTCAGAGCAGTCCGGGAGGGGCGGGAGGAGGGAAGGGGCTCTGACGTCGAAGCTATCTCTGTCACGATTTTACCCAGGGCTACAGTCTCTGTGCCTCTACTTAAATCAGACACTCTAGTCCTTGCTCCTCCAACCTTGCTTCCCTCTCTACACACACATGACATCTTATTTCACCTTAAGGCTACAATCCTCAAGCCAATACTAATTGGTTCCCTCACAGGAGGAAAAAGAAAAAAAGACTTGCAATTGAGTAGACGCAGCATGTTTGCTTGGGCACGGCCAAGTGTTGTTGAGTTGCTCCTGTGGAAGAGCTAAGAGCCCTTTGCTTACTGGGAACAGTAAAGACTTCCCAGGAAAGCTCTCTCTGCTTCCAGAAA
This sequence comes from Phodopus roborovskii, assembly GCF_943737965.1. Classification (NCBI taxonomy): domain Eukaryota; kingdom Metazoa; phylum Chordata; class Mammalia; order Rodentia; family Cricetidae; genus Phodopus; species Phodopus roborovskii. The sequence continues at coordinate 136,615 of NW_026125894.1, forward strand.
GCTGGAAACTGAGTTCTCCCAGTTTCTCCTGCAGCCAGCTTGAGTTTGAACCACAGGGCAAAGCAAGGAGGGTCTGGATCTCCTAGTAGCAGGCTTTTGGACTGAACTGACACACTATGACACACTACTGTGTAAAGTGTGCACACTGCCTACCCCATCTCCTGCTAGGGAATACTCACTTGGTGCTTTACTCTGAGTCAGCAGAGTTCCCCACCCTCCACTCTTGAACAGGGCGCCCCCAAGGGAACCTTGTTCTTATAGCAGTTTCTTCCTTGGGCAGCAGTCCAGAGACAGCCCCGCCCTCCCCAAGAGCTGCAGGATGCTGAGGACCCCCCCCCCCCTTTCAGGGCTCTGCAGCTGGGCCAAGATGCCAAAGGGAGGGGCAGGTCTGGCAGAATTCAGCCTCCACTATGACCAAAAGCTTGTTAGTGGCCGCCATAGGGAGGGGGTTACCACCTGCTTCTGGTGGGGAAGTGTCAAACATTTGCCTGTGCGGTTCTAATGTGTGTGTCCAGTTGCTCAGGTGTGGAGAGGCACGAATGTAAGACTTGGGTATGTTTTTTTTTTCCAGAATGGAGTTCATAAGGGCCTTGGTAGAAGTGTCCACAGAAGCTTAAGGGGTGGGATAGTATTCTCTCTCTCTCTCTCTCTCTCTCTCTCTCTCTCTCTCTGTCTGTCTCTCACTGAGTGTATGTGTGTGTGAACCCCCTATGTGTGTGTCTATATGTATCTGAACCCCCTTTTTCTGTGTGTCTGTATGTGTTGGTGGGGAGCAGCAGGCACTGGATCTGCAGTAATGTGCAGTTGCCACGTAGTTTTTTAGGGACACTAAGAACACACACACACACATACACACACACACACACACACACACACACACACACACACACACACCAAGCTCCAAAGCACCAGGTTGGGAAGAAGAGTGTGTGCATATTTCAGCAGAACTGGAAGGGTGCATGTAGTTGTATATATTTGGGTGACTGCTTTGTTAGCATCTGGATAGAGGGGTGCAAGAGCAGAAAGGTGTGTGTGTGTGTGTGTGTCTGTGTGTGTCTGTGTCTGTGTGTCTGTGTGTGCGCGCGCGCGCGCCAGCGCGCCTGTATGTTTCCTCTTTGGATGGGGGTGACTGGTTGAGCGCAGCGAATGTGGTGCGGCTGTGTGTGCGTGTGAGTGTGCGTCTGTGTCCACTTGTGAACATGGCCCCAGGAACCACGCACATGTTTCAGACAGCTGTTTCTGGCATCTCCAGGGCTAGGGTTTCGCCGGACACCCCGGCTAAGTGGCTACCTTCCAGCAGCCAGGCCCTGCATGCATCTCACCAGCTCTCCCAAAGGCGCCCACAGCCCCAGCGCGCACACAAAGGCTCCATCATAATGAACGCGCTGCATTCCCCTGCGCTGGGCTCCTCACCCCGCACCCGGGGCGGCTAAGGCGAGCCCGCCAAGCCAGAGACTCACCGAACACTGGGTACCCAGTCCGCCGCTCCCCTTGGCCGCGCAAACTCCAGGCGGCCCGACGCTTGGTTCCCCCAACCCTACCCCTGTCTCCCGGGGGCGCCCAAGCGCCCGTCGCCCCCCGAGCCGGCCCGGGGCGACCTGCCACAGCCACGACCCACCCCTGGCCGGGCTGAGCCTGCGGGCGCGCCCCCTTAGAAGCAGCGCGCTTCTTACCTTCCTCCTCCTCCTTCTCCTCCTCCGCCTCGGCGGCGCGGCAGCGGCGGCGCAGAGGCGGCGGCGACGGCGGCGGGACTAGGGCGCCGGTGCCCCGGTGCCCGGCACGGGCGTGGGGCTCAGTGGCGTGGGGCGGCGGGGCGGACGGAGGTTGGCGGGGCGGCAGCAGCTGGCCCGGGACGCGCGGAGCTGGCGCGCAGGCAGCGGGCTGCGGGCAGGATGGCAGCGGCGCGCGCGGGCTCCTCGGGCGGGCTCCATGGCTGCGCCGCGGGCGGCACCATCTCCGTGGCTCGCTCGTCGCTCTCTCGCTCCAGGAGTGCGGCAGGCTGCGAGGTGACGGATAGCGCCGAGGCGGCCGGACGGCCGAGGAGGGGAGGGGAAGGGAGGGGAGGGGAGGGGAGAAGGGGCGGGGGAGGGGGGAGGAGAGAGGAAAGAGGGGAGTGCAGAACTCCGGGTGGGGGGAGCCCTCTCAGGCGCCTCTCGACCCTCGAGTGCTGGCGTCGGTTTCCCCGAAAGGGAAAGAGGCTTAAAGGCGTAGCAACTGGCTCGGGTCACAACTAAAAATAAACACAAAATTGACAATTGGAGAAAGAATTTCCCAAGACACGACCCAGCCACCCAGCCACCCAGCTAGGCGCTGCCTCACTTCTTGCACAAGACCATTCAGGCTGAGCTTTGCCGGGAACTGCTGGCAGTGAAGAGGGCAAGCCAATTTCTAAAGTGAACCCCGGGAAAGAGGGTGAGGGGAGGAGAGAGGAAACTGCAGAGAAGGGGCAGCGGCGGTGGTAGGTTCGGGGCCTCCATTCTCTGCCCCCTGACCTTGCTTTTCTCCCGTTGTTTGCTTGCCTTCTGCTAGGGATGCCCTCCCTGCAGCTCCCCCCCTGGTCACCACTGCCAACATCCACACGCACCTTGAGTTTTAGGCTCAGGTTCTTGCTCGCTGCACCTCACCCCAGCACTGGAGCCTAAGCAGCTTGGAGCTGTGGCCCAGCCAGGAAGCCCACCTTTGTGAGAGAGCAGCAGTCTGCCAACTGGCAGAGGTCTGCTTGGAGTATGCAGTTGGTTTTGGTGAGAAGGGAAGGGGGTTAAGGGTGTGTGTGTGTGTGTGTGTGTGTGTGTGTGTGTGTGTGTGTGTTCACCAGCAGATGGAGGGAGGGTCTTGGACACACACACACACACACACACACACACACACACACACACACACACACTACATGCACACACTCTGAAGGCGAGCAGCTAGGCAGGCACAGCACAGTGCCTGATGAATGGTCTCAGGGCATTTTTTAAGAGACACGCTGTGAATACTAAATGTATAGCAATGGAGATTCTAGAAAGAGCTCTTGATATCCCAGTGGGCACCAGCCCCTTTAGAGGAGTTTTACGGACCAAGAAAAAAAAAAGATACTCTTCCTTTTTCTCAAAGGGCAGTCTCAGTGGGGACCCAGAGAAATCAGGAAGCTAGACAGTTGAGTCTGAGACAATGGATGGAATTGAGGCCAGAGAAGACGATGCAATGTAGTTTAAGACCCTCTGATGATGCCAGATCTACCATGTAAATTTGTAAATTTCCAAGCATCAGAGGCACCTGGGAGAGACAGTTAACTCAGGTCCCTCTGGGCTTCAGGACTTCTAAGGTGAAACATGAGTCCTCTGCTAACCCCGTGTTCATGGATTCTGGAACCTGGGAGGCTGTTGGTAAACCAGAGCCCATTCCTGTTGGAATCTTTTCCTCCCCTCTAGTTTTACTGAAGCACCTGAGAGAAAAGGGTGCTGAGATGCAAGCAACTGTTGTTTAAGAGGTTATTCTTGTAGCTGGGATGGGATAGCCAGGCTCCCTGCAGCTGGGATCAGCAGCAGAGTAGCTGACTAGCAGATTGGCCATCCTTCTACTGAGTACACTTTTTTGCTGTCTTCCTGGCAGTTCCTACCTCAAAAGAAAGGATGGAAATTCCCTGCATCTGGATCTCTCTCTCTCTCTCTCTCTCTCTCTCTCTCTCTCTCTCTCTCTCTCTCTGTGTGTGTGTGTGTGTGTGTGTGTGGTGGGGGTGTGCCTGGGCTGGGAAAACAAGCTGATGGAATTATCAAAGGCAGATGATGAGATAAAGTGAAAACATTAAGGGAGAAAAGCACATCACATTCCTGGCAGATGCAAGGCAGACTCTCAAACAAGAAGATGCTTCTCAGGGACACTACATGCATACACAGGGACACATGCAGAGTCACACATGGAGCGCGCACGCGCGCGCGCGCACACACACACACACACACACACACACACCACCTAGTTAGAGAAAGACACAGAGAAGCAGGAAAGACACAGTTAGACAAGCAGGAAAGAGCTGGTCTCCTGTCTGCAGGGGCTATGGGAAGAGCAGGACCAGCTTTTCAGTATGAACAAATAATATTTGCAGCCAGACAGGACCTGGCTACCTTCCTTCAAGGTAGTGTTTCAAGTGATGGGTTCCCATGTGAGGTCCCTTGACTCTCATCCAGTCCAGTCTCTGCTATCAATAACAGATATTCCAAGTTGGTGTTTATCTGTACTTACAAGGAAGCTCACTGGTTAGTAACTACATCAACTGCATCTCTGATTCTGATTGAGTCCTCTTTTGCCACTTAACTTGGCTCACTCAAAGCATATGCTTAAGCTCTAGTCAATCTGGTATGTGGTAAATAACAGTAAAGAAGGAGCGGTGAAGGGAAAAGAGAACTGGAGGTGGGCAGTGTCAGTAGATAATGCATGTGTGAAGGCTCCTGGCTGACCACCGAGGCATGGGCTGGTTAGGGTAAGGATGATGCATTTAATGTTTGCAATCAGTTTATAGTGCTGTGACCTAAAGTAGGTCTTCTAACTTCTCTGACTAAGCCTTGCCTTTGGGACCAAAGGGAGCCTGCTCATGCCATTGAAGTGTTCAGTGATATAATGGGTGCTGTACATAGTTGTCTACCTACTAGTCCAGTCCTCTACCTAAAGATACCCGATTGTGTTTTTATTTTGCCTAATTCCTACCAGAAGGTATGTAGCATTTACACTGATTCTTCTGGTCAAAGGGAGTTAACTGGCTCATCGCTACTGAAAACTGGGTGCTTTGCTAATATTCTTAGAAAATGGAGAGTGACTCTTCATCTCAGGGTTTCAATTAGCTCCACTTTCCTAATAGAACCCCCACCCCAGCCAGCACTTTCATGCATTCGTCAATTTCATAATCACTAACACCCTTTAAGCATAGCGTAATTATTTCATAAGTTTTATAGAAGAAGAAGAGGAGGAGGAAGAAGAAGAAGCCAAGATTCATGCAGCAATAAATAGTAGAACCTGGAGTGTAACCACTCAATTGCAATAGTAATAATTATTATTATTACTAGGTTTCATTGAGCACTTACTATGGGCACTGTGCATTATTTCATGTGCATTATTACATTTAATTCCCACAGTAGGTATTTTATTATTAGCTTTATTTTTAAAAGACACTGAAGGTTTGGAGATGCTCAGTCATTTCTATAAGGTCACACAAATAGTGGGCTTTAATTCAGAATTTGAGCCCATGCCTATTTGATCAGAGTGATACATTCTTGAAAAAGGCTAGGGTTCCTTCATATCTTTCTACAACTAACACACAACAGAAAGACACTGCTAGCCTTTTCCACAGAGCCATTGCTAAGCTTCTTGCCTCTGTTGGGGCTATTTACCCACCCATTAGCACCCAAGAAAAAATTAAATGATGATGAGCAGAATGTCATCAATGCCTGGCAATATGAAATGCATCTGCTGAAGGCACCAGAAAGATCCATTCAGACTGGCCAGGGAGGCCCTGGGACAACAGAAGGAAGAATGATGTAATCCCCTCCCATCATAATTTTTCAGCCACTAACTCTTTCTGCTTTGCCTTTCAACAAGATATATGCCTGCCCTCAAGCATTTGGAACAAGCTAAGGCCCTGATTTCAGGAGCTAGTGGGTGAAGGAAAGGGTAAAGGAACTTTGCAAGCTATTGGGGAAACTGGCTAGAGAGGATGCCAGAGGGGAAAAACTGAGAAGAGCCTTTCAAAGGATGTGTCCTGGGAGGATAGAGGACAAAAAGCTGGGCAATTATGCTAAGAGGGTGTTTTTAGTGGCCCTTTGTATATGGAGCCTGTTCACAGGCTGTGGGTTGAAGACACTGAAGAGCCAGCAATGGAACAAGATGGAACAACAGCAGCTGACAAGCAGTAAACTGCCAGCTAGCCGCTTCACAAGGAGCCTGGCAGGCTGACTGGCAGCCAGGCACCCTCTCCCTTCAGATGCAGCTGCTGTTCAGGACCTGCCGTGACACTAGCACCAGGCCACCCTATTAATGAATGTCCCAGTTCTCCCAATTTGCTGGGGGAAGCATCCTGTCATGGGAAAGAGGTTCATGTGTCAGAACCGGGGTTCATTCTGTAGTGGGTGCTTCAATGACTGAGGGTGAATGGCACATATTCCTACTCCCTCTTTGAGATTCGGGGTCAGGGGATTACTATTTGCATAACTGAAGCCCTGGTTTCTCTGGTACTGCAGAGCAAAGGCCCTTTCCTTCTCTCAGTCTCTCCTGCTTTGACCTGTTTCACTCTGAAAGAAGCATTGCAGTGAAGGGATTTCTCCTGACACACATATCTCTCAAGAAGATCCTTCATCCTAAGGGTCTGTCATTCTCTGCATGGCTCCTTGGGCTCTGATACATCCCCCTCCTTCTCATTTTTAAAACATCCTGTTTTGTATGTGTGCATCCAAGTTGTGTGTGTGTGTGTGTGTGTGTGTGTGTGTGTGTGCACGCATACATAAACATGCACATGCAGGTGTGTGTACATGTGGAGGCCAGAGGTTGACATTGTGTGTCTTCCTCAATTTTTATCCCCTTATTTATTGAGTGAGATAGGGTCTCACTATGTAGCCCTGGATGGCCTAGAACTCTCTAAGTAGACCAGGTTGACTTCAAACTGTAGGAATCCACCTGACTCCACCTCCTGATTTTTATGCTGAGTATCCTTCCACCTTGCATGTGTCCCAGGGAGTGAGAAGGTCAGAGAACAACTTGTGGTAGTCAGTTGTCTTCTTCAACTTCCTGGGTCTGGTGGACTGAACTCAGGTCATCTGCCTTGACAGCAGCAAGCCTCTTTACTCACTGAGTTATCTCAACAGCCCATCCATCTTATTTTTTGGAGATAGGGTCTCTCACTGAACCTGGAGTTCACCAATTTGGTTAGGTTGATTGGCCAATGAGCTCCCAGGGACACACCCACTCCTGCCTCCTCTCCTCCATCACTGGGGTTATAACTGCTTTTATGCAGTGCTAAGGATACTCATGTTCTCATGCTGGCTAGGCAAGCTCTTCAGCACTTTTCTTTTTGAGACAGTATTGTGCCATGTGGCTAAGGGTAGCTTCAAATTTTCCAAGATCAAACCCAAGATCCTTTTTCCTTGTCCTTCTAAGTGTTGGGATTATTGGCATGTACCATCACAGGCAGCTAGTCTCTAGGTATTTTCCGAAATCACTCTCTGACCTCCATCAAAGTGTAGCCCTCCCTAGTTCCAGTTTGATGAACAAGTCCATTCTCAGGTAAACACAGAAAGTAATTGGCAGTGCTTCTTAATCTGTCAACCAATCAAATACAAAACCCCCAACCATCAAATAAAGCAAGACTCTGGAAATAGAGGCTCAAATGCCAAACACATAATCTTTCTTTGAAGTCTCCCATTTTGTTTTGAACACATGCGAAATTTGACATTCTGCTCTAGTGTGCTAGAGTTCAATCTACCATGAAAGTACTGCATGTTTCCAAAATCAGGGCAGAAATTGAAACTCCAGGAAGATGTACATTATGTGCTGGGTGCGGGGGTGGGGTGGGGGGATCTTGTGGTTCTGCATAGCTCCTAAGAGGCATAGAGACTCTCATCTGACATGTGCTGAATGAATGTGTCACCCTGGAACCTGCTTGCCTCTTCCCTTGCTGTCTTTGTGGAAGACATTGATAAGCAGAAAGAATGACTGGAAGAGTTTGCAGTGTAGGCATGTGTGGCTGTGGCTGAAGAGCCCATCTTCTTGTCAGGCTTCATTTCTGCCCCACAAAGGACTATCAGCAGGGCTGGCTCTAGTCCTAAGTCCTAGAGGGTATGGGCCGCCAGATCCTTAGTGTGTTAGTGTGATGCCAGCTTTCCCCTTACTCAAATTTACCTTCCCTCCAGCTGTGTGAGCTGAAAATTCTCTTTTGGGTTAAGGCCCAGTCTCCAGAAGGTCCTGGTAAATTGCACATGTTATCTGAAATGGACAGCACATTAAGTCATTAGCGCCCATTAATGCACTTGCCTGAATAAATCTATCAGATTGCCTGTCACCTCTCAGAGGGCAGAGCTGTGAGGGAATGAGACACTGACCAGGGATACTTTGTTGGGGTACTGTAAGAAGGAGGGGGTGTTGTAGTGTAGTGCTTTCCCAGTTGTGGATCCTGACCCAACTGCCTCAGAATCACCTCAGTAGCTGTGAAAAGAAAGGCTGATTCTTGAGCCCCACTACTAAAGCTCTGAACTCTATTTTGTGCTCCTGTGTCTGGGGAACACCTGTTTCAGAGTGTAGCCAAAGCAGGCCTGAGGAGAGAAACGCTGTGATGGAGGATACAGGGCCAGGACCAGGAAGAGCACACAGTGGAGACTCGTCTGAAACATTTCTTTTGTCCCCCTTCCCTCCTCCTCCACATCTTCCTCCTCTTTTCTTTTTGTCTCTCTCTAGCGAGAGCTCCTGAGGTGCTACTTCCTCCTCATCTACCCCACTCAGACAGAGGTAGCCTCACAAAGAGCCAGTGGCTAGGACAACTGTAGAGAGGAAGCTAAATTGACAGAATCTGGGGAATTGCCCATCCTTCCCTGTATGCCTTCCCTCTCTCTCCCCTGCTGGCACTGTAGGCATGTTTGCCCTCCTGGAGTTAGGAAGCAAAATACCAATTTAAATGGATGCTGACAGGGCCTGTCAGATGCCAAGTGCTTGCTGCAATTGCTACTGGTCCAGCACTTCCCCAGAAGAAGAGAGTTCAGAAGCTCTTGGTGCCAGTGCTGCAAGGAGCTAGGTTGCTCCTTCCTCCCACCCTCCTTGGGAAGGGGGATGTGGGGTGTGGAGTGAGACACTCTGTGCATGGGAAGGGTATGCAGGTTGCGGAGCAGAATATTGGGTGCCTCCCATAGGATTTCCATCTTAATAGTCCTAGATACTTTATTTAACCTCTCTGCACATACATTCCCCCAGTGTATATGTGGAGGGGGACAGGAAGGGAAATATAATGTCTGCCTGATGCTTTTCTCAGGGGTACCTGGAGCTTTTTGGTTTTTTTTTTTTTTTTTTTTTTTTTTTAAGTCAAACACCACAGAGAAACAACAGTCTTGAAAAGATAATAAAGAAGAAAGAGTGTTAAAATGTACCTTCCTTCAAAGCCCTGGAGATCCCCACAGTTCTAATAAATAAATTCTTGCTAGTGTGCTGGCCAGCGTTAGTGGGTCAGTGTGTTAACCTACCAACAGATGAGTTTTGTCCAAAACTACTCTTTTTAGATCTTTCTTCAAAGACAAGAAGCTGAGGAGTTTAGGAGTGTGGGGGGGGTCTTCCTACTTCTGGGTAAGCTTTTACATATACATAAACTTTTACACTTTGAATAGATGTTCATAATAGCATGGCAAGGTAAAGAGGTTGGTGATGCTCCCATTTTATAGAGGAAGAAACTGAGCCTTATAGTGGACAAATAAATGAGAGGGTCACACTGGTAAAAAAAAAAAAAAAAAAAAAAAGGAGTATTTTTTAACTCTTTTCCATGAGCAGAGTTCAAGAGACACCAGGCCTGGAGGGGCAGAGCCAGCTTCACTTTTCTGTGTCATTATTTTGATAACATTTTAATTTACTTATTATTTTGTGTGGATGGGGTGCGTATGCCGCAGCACGGGTGTGGAGGTCAAAGGTGAACTTGTAAGGATTCTGTTCTCTCTTTCCACCATGTGGATCCTAGTATGGAATTCATGTCATCAAGCTGGGTGGCAGGCACCTCTTGCTACTGAGGGACCCTGTCGCTCATTTTTCCTTTCTTTTCTCTGCCTGTGTGCCCTCCACTTCTGTTTCTATGACTGCAGCTCCCCAAATAGGGAAGAAACAAAGCCCCATATGGGAAGGGAGAGTCAGGCTTGAATTATGTCTTGGTGAACTAAAGCAATAACCTCCAGCAAGGCTTGACAAGACCATTCTCACCACTGGACTGTCAGTAACTCGCTGTGTTTGACTTGGAGTCAATTGATTAACCTTTCTGCCAGTGAATTCTCCTATTTTCAACCTGTGTGAATCTGGCCAGGCTGGTGGCAGGATTGGTGCGAGAGAAGAATGGAGAGAACAGAGCAGGTGGGAGATGGGGATAGCTGATGAATAACAAGAGCTGAAAAGCATCTTGAAATCAATGGCAAGTGATGCCTTGCTATTTAACAGTGGTTCTCTGCCTCAAAAGCCATGGCTTAAAAATGGGAAACATTCCTTAAGGCACACTGTAGGCGGGGCTCTGGTAGGTCAAGAAGGATCCTATTTAGGGAGAAGACCTAGTTATAGTTTCTTTTCTTCTTATCGCCTTCTCTTGTTCATTAAGACCAAAGGACATTTGCCCAGGCAATCAGATCTTGGTTTCAGAAGATTTCATCTGATCCCACAAATTGAATTCCCCACCTGGAGTCAAATTCTCTATTTATAACAGAGATATCATCTGCCCAGAAATCTGTCCTTGGTGCGGGCCTAAGCTTGCTGAAGTGTGCTTCAAATGATGACCAGTTCCATGGACTAGGTGGGCCTCAGAGAGCAGAGGAGGTAATCACTGTGTCTGGAACCCAGACTGTGTCTCTCCCAGAGATAGCCGGACCCCAGCTGGGCTTTATCAATGAAGGCTCAACTCTAATCAGTGCTTCAGCACATTTTTTGGTTGCTACAGTTACAAGATAATGCTTAAGGGTTGGTCTCTTGACCTCCACTGCCAATCTGCCATTCTTCCACAGACAGAACTTGCCAAGCATGATTGGTAGCATGACACTCCTGCTCAAGAGCCTCCAGTGCCTACCTGTCATCAACCTGTAGCATCAAATCCAAATGCTGTTCTCTAATATTCACCCTCAGCGCCACCTTCTGATAGCCACTCACTCCTGCCAGCTGTGACCCCCCCCCCTTTCTTCCTGTCTGTACCCTGGACCTTGCTTTTCTGTGTTCTTTCCACAGGCCTAGGATACATCCCCTTGGCTCTCAGGATCCAGCCAGCCCCATAGTAAGGGGCCCTAAGAATTAGGACTGAAGTATTAGGCTGAAAGTATAAATGCTTTCTCTTTGTCTAGAGCTCCGATGCCAGGAAAAAAAAAAAGTCTTACCTCTAAATTTAGGTAATTTGGCCTCACAAATTTCCCGGCTTTTGTCTCATCTTCTCCAGTAGTTGTAGCACAACCGTAAACATGGCTGAGACACATCCGAAATTTCTCTCTCCCTAGATTTAGACAAAACTGTAAATGAGTTTTTTTTTTTTTCAGTTTTTAATACCGGCTATGGTATTTTTGATTACTTTATTAGAGAGAGTGACCAGGTGTCCATGTGCCATGGTGTGGAGATCAGAGGATACTTTTCAAGAGTTGGTTCTCTCCTTTCACAGTGGATTCCAGGAACTGAATTCAGAAAGTCACTTTTCTGTGTTTGCTTGCTGAGACATCTCACTGGTATTTTATTTTTATTTTTATTTTTTTATTTTACATGTCAATCCCAGTTCCCTCTCCCTTCTTCCCTCCCTCCCTTCCTCTCTCCCTCTTACCGTCTCTCCCCCCACCCTAACCACTCTCTCTTCCCCTCCCCCCACCTCCATTCCCACTTTTTAAGGTGGGCAAACAATTAGACACAGTTGCAGGCCCTTTGCGCCTGTGATGATCCTTTCCTCCTAGGAATACTCAGCATTTTTCACTGCACCAAGCATTTGGCACATATCAGAACAAGTACCTTGTCGCAGCATGGTGTTCTTGGCTTGGGCAGGAATGCATCCTTTTGTGGGCACAGCCCTGTCCTGCTTCTGTGGGCACAGAGTAAGCTTAGCATTTGTTTGCTTTCTCTAAGCACCTTGGGCCTATTCATAAATGTTCAACTGATGGAGGTAGCTGGGCCCTGGTGTCCTATCCCAATCTCTGCCCTATAGTTGCTGGGAGATGCGTTCATTTCAGCTTTCCTAGCCCCCTCTCACCATCTCATTTTCTTGTCCTTCACTGGATGCTCTGCTCCTAGCCTCATTCAGTAGCCTCTTCCTTTTATTAATCCCTTTGATGGTTCTTCCTTGGACCCTCTTCAGTTTCTCCGAAATTAATCATCCCCAAGGCAGCCAAGAAAAATCTGGGAAGTTGGAGACGTTTGTCTTTCATATGACCAAGTTCTTCCCTCAAAGGGGTTCAGCATCTTCGGTTGAGCCACATGGCCACCATTTCACTTCCTGTTCCTTGAGGTTGAACTTCATGTCAAAAGGTACATGAATAATCTTTCTGAAATTTATGAAAAAAAAATCTTGATTGCTCAGCAAGGGAGTAGGGGCCTCTTTTACCCCAAGTGGCTAGAAGCTGTGACAAAATGATTATTATAAAATGATCAGAAATGAAGTTCCCAGGTCTCAAATGAGATTGGTAGAAATGTATCCATTTCTTTCAGCCCTGCCCCGGTGTGTGTGTGTGTGTGTGTGTGTGGTGTTGAGGTGAGTATCGTTATTTAACCACAGGTCATTCTTGCCCATTAAGTTACTCAGACACACTCCTTCATTCTGTCCTGGAAAGTCTCTTTAATCAGAAGATGAGGATGGTCTACCTGGTGTCTCCTTAGGTATGTATCCCTGTGAAGATCATCATGCAGACATTAAATTTCCTTTCCTGGTTTTTTATTCAGGAGGATTTAGGCAATGAGAGGTTAAGTGATGTGTCTTCACTGGTTGTTAGGGGAACAAAGCTAATATTTGCTCCGCACTTACTGGGTACCACATCTTCTGCCACATAGAGCTCAAAGAGCTCATTAAATATTACATTTATATTTTCATATAGATGAGGATATTGAGGAACAGAGAAACAAAACAACTTGCCTAATGTCACCAGCTAATAGGTGGCAGAGCTGAAGTCTTATATCAGGTGTATCTCATATGATAGCCCATAAATTGTACTACCATTGTGCTTTTCTCAAGTTGCATAACCTCTCTGTGTCTTGGATTTCTCATCTCCAAGTTAAGGTTAATGATATTTATGATGCAAGAGAATTATCAGAAGAATGACATGAAGCCATGGAGTGTCATGTTTAGCATACTACTTTATACCTAGAAAGTTCTTGGCAAAGCTAAAGGTACTTTTTGCAGGCCTGCTGGTATGTTGCAGTCTCCTGTACATTAACCTTCCCATGTACAATTTCATGCTGAACTCAATGCAATTATAGCTTCCTCAAAAAAAAATTGGGGGCATCAAAGAACATGATCAACAGAATGAAAAGACAATCTAGAGAATGGGAGAGAATATTTGCAATGAATAACTCTGATAAGGGATTAATTTTCTGAATTTATAAATGACTTCAACTCAGCAAGCAAGTAAACAACACAATTAAAAGTGGACAAAGGATTGATAGACATTTCTCCAAAGGAGGCATACAGATGGCCAGTGGGCACATAAAAAGATGCTCTATATCACTAATTACTGAGGAAATGCAAATCAAAAGTGTGATGACATACCTCTTTGTACCCATTATAGAAGTTACTGTAGAGAACTAATAAGAAAATAACAAATGTTGGCCAGGCCATACAGAAACCAGAACTCTCATGTATGCCACTGCTAGCAAGGTAAACGGGCTGAAAAAAATTAAACATGGATATAGCACACCATGTAATGATAACACTTTTGGAATAAATACCCCAAAGGACCGAAAACAGCCTTGAATAGATATTTGTATAACTATTTATGTAGCAGCTTTATTAAAAAAAGCAAATATAGAAACAACTCAAATGACCATCAACTAGTGAGTGAGTAAACAGAATGTGGTAGGTACATGCAAAGGGATATTTTTCAGCCTCAAAGATACAGGAATTCTGAGAAATGCTACATTATCAATGAACCTTGAGGATATTATGCCAAGTGAAATGAGCCAGATGCAAAGAACAAATACTGTAAATTCCACTAGTATGTGTGTGTTATGGCTCTTTAGAGGAACAAAACCAATAGAATGAATATATATTAAAAGGGGATGTATTAGATTGACTGGGCAGTCCAACAATGGCTGTCTGCATGTTGGAGAGACTGAGAACCAGAAACTGCTCAGTGTGTAGTGCTGGTTGTAGGAAGCAACAGCGACAGGGTGTTTAATGGATACAGAGATTTAATTTTGCAAGATGAAAACAGATCTGGAGGTAGATGTTGGTAATAGTTTCTGAGCCATGTGAATGTATTTAGCTGTCAACCTGAAAATGATATATATTTTGTATCACAGTTTTTAAGATAAAAACCCAACTGACATGCTGGTGCACACCTTTAATCTTAACGTGTGGGAGACAAAGGTAGGGAGATGTCTATGAGTTTGAGGCCAACCTGGTCAACATAGTAAGTTCCAGGCCAGCCAAGTGAGCACCTATTTTAGCTACACAGTGAAAGCCTGTCTCAACAATAGCTGAAGAAGAGGAGGAGGAAGAGTTAAGGAGGAGAAGGACAAAAGAAGGAAGAGGAGAAAGAAAAAGAACTCTATCATGTCCTTAACTCTGTAAAGCATCTTGGTCCTGTGGATGATAATAAATAGTACAGATAAGGCACCTGATCTCACAGTCTCTATTGATCCAATAAATGAATAAGATCTTTTGACATGGCCATAAATGCTTTGAAAAAATGGTAAAACAAGCAGGGCATGGTGATACTCACCTATAGTCTCAGAATGTGGGAAGCAGAGGCAGGAAGATTAGGAATTCAAGGCTATCTTCAATTACATAGTGAGTTTTTGTTTAAATTCATTTATGTATGCATTTGTTTGTTTGTTTGTTTGCATATGTGGGCATTTTGACTGCAAAGTATGTCTGTGAACAATTTGCATTCCTGATGCCCTTAGAAATGAGAAGAGGGCACTAGATCCTCGGGGACTAGAATTACAGTTGGTTGGGCACAGCCATGTGGTTGTTGAACATGGGTTGAACATGAGTAGCCTTAGTGATTTTTTTTTTGGTCCTGGAACTAGCTTTGTAGAACAGGCTGGCCTCGAACTCACAGAGATCCTCTTGCCTCTGCTTCCTAAATGCTGGGACTAAAGGCGTGTGCCACCAACGCCTGGCTTGCCATAGTGATCTTAACTCATGAGTCACTGGCAGCTCCTACATACAGGGTTTGATGCTAACCTATGTTGTTATATAAGACTGTCTCAAGAAACCAAAAAATAAAAAATGAAACACAATAGTTTGATGATTGGTTAGATTGTGGACTTGGCATGCTGTTAAATCCTGGGAAGGGAGACTTAATGAGGAATTGTCTAGAGTTGGTTAGGCTATGCCTATGCTTGTGAGGGATTTTCTTTTTTATTTTCTTTTATTATTTATTTATTCTTATTTTACATATTGATCCCATTTCCCCATCCCTCCCTTCCCCCTTCCCCCTCTCTCCCTTCCTCCCATACCCCTGACCATCCTCTCATGCCATTACCATCCCCCCACTCCACAGGGAGGGTGATGCCTTCCAGGAGGGATCATCAAAATCTGTCAAGTCATTTGGAGTAGGGACTAGGCCCTCCCCACTGCCTCTAGGCTAAGGGAGTATCTGTCCACGGGGAATGAGCTCCCAAAGTCCTTTTGTGCATGAGGTTCCACTGTCAAAGGTATGAGGGCATTTCTTAATTGGGTTAACTGAGATAGGAAGACCCACACTAAACGTGGGCAGCATCACTTCACAGTCTTAGTCCTGTACTGAATGAAATCAAGAGAGCTGAATTTTAGCACGCATACATCAATTCATTGCTCTCTGGTTTTGGCTGTGCATTTGATGGAACTTGCTGCTTCAAGTTCCTGCCACCTTGGCTTCCTGCAATGATGGACTGTATGTTGAACTGTGAGCTAAAATAAATCCTTTCTCCTCTCAGTTGCTTTTGTCAGAGTATTTTATCACTGCATAAGACACAAAGCTAGGATGAAGAGTTAGGGGGAAATTAAACAACTAAGGGATTTTTTCCCCGGAGGAAGTGTTGTTGTGCCTATATCTTAAAGTCACAATGAAAAAAAAAAAAAAAAAAAAAAAAAAAAAAGAAACTAACTATTTGAGGCTCCGAGGGAGGTTATTCTGGATACAAAGGGCATAGCCAGTGTAAAGACCCCAGAGGCTGAATTTAGATTAATGCAAATTTAGAACCTAAAGTAGGACTGTGAATACAGTGATGAGTTTGGAGAGAGAAGCATGCTATGGTGAAGATGTTAAATCCTATCCAAAATACATAGAAAATCATTAAAGAGTTTTAAGCAGAGAAGAGATGTAATTTGAACACCAGATCCAAACATATCATTGTGATCTGTGTGGAAATGAACCCAGGGAAGAGATGTTTCTGGATCAGGTTAAGACGATGACAATGGAGATAGGAAGAAGAGGATACATTCCAGTGATAACAGGTCTCATTGAAGGGCTGGATCAAGAGGTAAGGATAACACAAAGGTTGACATTTCTGATTTTACTGAGCAACTAGACGATTGTTGGTACTACTTACTGGAGTTGAGTAAAACTATGGGAGGAGTGAGTGGAAGAGTTGAAGGTCCATTTTGGCTATGTTAAGTCTGAGATTATTACAAGACATCCAAGAGAAGATACCAATTAAACAGCTATTTTCAATGTTATCTTCAGTACCCTCACTGTGTACCAAACATATCTCAGATGCTTTACATATAATAAACCATTTAACTCATAACCTGTGAGTCCAAATATTACTACAACCCTATCTTGCAAAAGAGGGAATTGAAGCAAAAATGCTAAACATCTCACTCAAGTCACACAGTGTAAGCGATGAAGAAGAAGGATTCAAATTCTGTCAGTCCCACTCCAGACCTTGTATTTGTATGCTATTAAGTTTGGAGTACAAAGAAGAGGTGAGGGCTAGAAACGTATGTTTGGCAATGTTCATTTTGTTTATGCTATTTAACTGTGGGGCTAGGTGAAATTATCTTGAAAGACAGTGACAAAATGTCTAGGGTTGAACTGAGAGCATCTGAAATGTTTAGAAAATGTGTGAAGGAAAGGAATCAGGAATGCAGACTGAGAAAGCACAGAGTAGGAAGCAAGCCAGGGAAGGCTGGTATCCTGGGAGCTGGGAAAAGCGTGTCTTAGGTTAACTGTCTCCTTCCTTTCTGAGAGGGCCCATGTGCTGACAATGGAAATGTAACTGTGCTGATATGTCCATGCTGAATAGAAGAAAGGGTAGGTCCCTCATGCTTTAGTACTCAAACTCATACAACAAACTGCTCTTCCCTTCCCTTCCCCATGTCTCCTTTCCTACCCTTCTCGTCTTTCTTCCATTTGTCTGTTCACCTCACTCAAGTATCTTGAGGCTCATTTCTGAATCATAATCTATGGAAATCTCATTATTTATATATCAGTATAAATTTCAAGGGATTTCAGAGTCAGTCTCTTGCTGCATAAATGAATTTGATCATGCTTGACCCGAGGAAGGCTTTCAGAGAGACAAGGTAGCCTTGGGGTTTTCCTAACTCAAGGTAGGGAAATCGAGGCTCAGCCCTCCCCCTGGGCTACTTGGGCTTCTTTTTGTCAATATGGCCTTGGGAACATGGTGTCACCTACTCTGCTAGATGTCTTTTCATATTTCCAAGACATACATACTTCATAGCATGCTTTTCAGATAACATCATAAAGGTTTATCAGGGAATAAAGACACTTGATCACTTTTTACAGTGCAGCTCAGATTCCAGTCCTTATTCAGAGCTATGACTCCACTCTGGCCTATTTTTGGTCATTATCCAGCCCTAAAGTCCTTAGCAAAGAAGAAAGTATATATTCACTCTCTTCCCCTGTCTCCTTCTCCTTCTTACCCCTCCTTTCCTTGGCTGTTTTGAGACTGTGTTTTGCTTTGTAGTCCAGGAGGCTCCAGCTCACTATTCATCCCATACTAGCCTGGAAATTCTGCTCTTATTTCCTCAGCTTCCTAAGGGCTGTGATTACAGATGTGTACCTCCATGCTTGGTTAAGTATGTTCTTTTCCTAATAGCATCTTGTACTTGTAGTTCATGCTCATTCATACTTGAGTAACCTACAGATCTTTGCCTTCTGGGTCTTGCAAAGACCCAACACTACTTTGCTTTGCTCTTCTTTTAATTCTTCTTTACTTATCTCCCACCTAAAATTGCAGGGCCCATCTTTTATCTGTTTTTAGAGTAGGGAATCTGATGGATATATTCAAACAGACCTGTCCTCAAGGCCAATTATAATGTTGTTCTACTTATGACAAGTACAAACCACATCATTTTAGCATTGCTGTGCCCACTGTGCTATAAGTTAGAGCCATCAAGTAGGACTGTTTGGGGAAAGGGAGAAATTTCACTAAAACTTTCAAGTGAAACTAAATGTACATGTATTTTCACAATTTAATAATGATGTATGTGCATAATAATGTAGATAATCTATATATCCTATATATAGACATGTATTCTTACTGTGTATGGTTTATAGATATGGATTTATGTCAATATATCCAACAAAAGAGTCAGGATCTTTACCATTCCTAAGACATTCAATGCCTTCCATCTCCTGAGAACCAACTTTTCCAGAGGACAAGTGAATTATCTTTTTATCTGTATTGGCACTTGGCTTCCTACCACATACAGATATGCACAAAGACATATACTCGTGGTAGAAATCGTTACATGATATATATTTAATTCATTGGAATTAAATGTAATGGGCCCTGGGGGTGGGAATATGACATTGCCTATATCTGTATAGCTAGTTTGGGATCTATATTAAGTCACTTGATCTTTCTAGATCTAATCTTTGAGGATCCATTAAAAGGGTCAGCTTAACCAATGCTTTAAAAGAGACTTTTCTAATTGGGATAATCAATGGCTACCTGGGACTTGGGCCATATAGGAAATGAAAAGGACCAAAAGAATTGTTTTTAAAGAAACTTAGCAATGAAAAGCTCTGGAGAAAGATCAAATTAGTTTGGAGAGATGAGAAGGATTGGGTATCTGAAACTGGTAGAAGAGTGTGCAGTATGAAAAAGTATGAAAATAAATAACAAGATGCAGTCTCTCTGTAGCTCTGTGTTACTCTGTCTCCGAGTCTCTCATTTTGTGAGGATAGATTCCAGAATATAGCCTAAGATGGTCTTGAACTTGTGAGCCTTGTGAACTTGTGAGCCTGCTCAGCCTTCTTTTTTTGTGGGGGAGGAAGCAATATCTCACTAAGTAGACTTGGCTGCCCTGAAACTTGCTGTGTAGACCAGGTTGGCCTTGAACTGACAAAGATCTATTTGCCCCAGCCTCTGGAGCAGTGTGATTATAGGCATGAGCCACCATGCCTAGCTCACTACTTTTTCATTGAATATCCATCACCCTGTGAGTCAAGTATTAGTATTATTTTTGTTTTGGAGATGAAGAACTAGTACCATGTGGTAAGTGAACTGTGCATGGCTACCTAATGGGCACATGGCAGAGTCAGGCAAAGTTCAGAGCACTTACACTTAAACTCCACTCTGCTGCCCCTAGAGATGGGGAAGGAAGAATATATGAGATCATAAACATACTGGTAGCATTATATGGACTGATCAAGTTGTATTTACAATTTAGGAATTATTTGTGTGTGTGTGTGTGTGTGTGTGTGTGTGTGTGTGTGTGTGTAACACCAGTTAAAAGAAGAGGCCATGAATCTGAGAGAGAGTAAGAGTGCATTGGGGTGGAGGAAGGAGTAAGAAGGTGGGCAATGATGCAATTATATTATAATTTTAAAACACAAAATTCTCTGGCCCATGTTCTTGTGGCATCTTTGACCCCTCTGACTCCTACAATCCTTCCTCCTCTTTTCTCAGCTTCACTGAGATCCACTAATGTTTGGCTGTGGGTTTCTACATCTGCTCCCATCAGTTGCTGGATGAAGCCTTTGTGATAATGATTATGTTAGGCTCTGGTCTATGAGGATAGAAGAATATCATTAGGAATCATTTCATTGACTTTTTTCCTGGTCATGTTTTGTTCTGTCATAGGTCTTTGGGCTATCCCATCTCTGGTCCCTGGCCTTCTAGGCAGTGTCAATCATGGAATCTCTCTCGTTATATGGGTCTTAATTTGGACCAATCACTAGTTGGTCACACCCACAATTTCTCCACCACCTTTATCCCAGCACATCTTGCAGGCAAGACCAAGGCTTTGTGGCTGGGTTGATGCACGAATCCCTCCTTTGGGAGCTTTGCCTGGTTACAGAAGATGGTCAAATCAAGTTCCATATCCTCCATTACTTGGAGTCTTCAATAGAGTCATCCCCGTGGATTCCTAGGAGTTTCTATTGCACAGATTTCTATCTCTCCTCTGAAATGCCCCCCCCATTCCAGTCATCTCTCCCAGTACTCTCTTTCAATCCTCCATCTAATTCCTCCTGTTCCCATCCCCAACTGCTCCCAGCTCACCTGCAAAATCTCTTCTGTTTCAACTAACCAGGGCCCAAAGTGTCTCAGAAAGTCTCAACCAATGATCAGGGATGTCTGAGCTAGGTCCTTTGCATATATGCTATAATTGTGTGACTTGGTGTTCCTGCGGAGCTCCTAGCAGTGGAAGTAGGGGCTATCTCTGATTCTTTTGCCTGCTTTAGGGACCCTTTTCTTCCTCCAAGATTGCCTCGTCCAGCCATAATATAAGGGGATTACTTAGTTCCATTATAAATTGATAGGTCATGTTTGGTTGATATCCCTGGGAGGCCTGCCCTTTTCTAAAGGGAAATGGAGGAGGAGTGGATCTGAGGGAAAGTGGATTCTATGTTTCTGGGGGTAGGACTTGGAGGAGAGGAGGAAGGAGAAACTTCAGTTTGGGTGTAATATATGAGAGAATAGATTTTGTAAAAAGTAAAACCTTATTATGAAAAATACAATAAAATTATATAAAATGTAGATTCCATTTGAGCACTTGGTTACCAGCTCAGAAGAAAGGAAACCAGGGCAAGTGTAGGAACTGAGAAGAAACTTCTTAGAAGCTAAGTTGCCAAAATTAAGTTTTGATTCAACTAGATATACAGGGTAGTTAAATAGCATCCCTCACTTGGAGACAAGTGAAATCAGAACTGCTCCACACTACAAAAGTATGTAAATAATCAAACAAGTAGAAAATTCCACATCACAATGTTTTGTTTTATTCACAATCTTTAAAAGTATTTTATAAAATTACCTTCAGCTATGTAAGGTGTATATGAAACATGAATGAATTTTGTTGTCAGACTTGGGTTCCATTTCCAAGATCTTTCACTATGCACATTCCAAAATCTGCAGAAAGCCCAAATCTAAAACAGTTTGCATCCTTACACATTTGGGGATTTAAGAACATCATGGAATTCAAGAACATTTGCTCTAAAGACTGAGGCTGACCACATCCATGGAGGTTGGCATGAAGACAGCATAAGCTACCAAGCAGGCAGCTAGCTGTGTGGCACCACATCTTTTCAGTAGCTGTGAGAGTCAGGGTACCATGTCCTGCCTTTGCCTCAGGCTTTGAAAAAATGTGTCTAGCGCACAAGGGGCATTGCTCATGCTTTCTGCTCCAAGACCTCCTCACTTGCAAAAACCATAGCTTTGTTTCTTTCCTTTCCTATACCTCCAGTCTTTTCCTATCTGAATGGACCTGCCAGCTGACCCAAGAGTGCACTGCACATTTTTTTCTCCAGCTTACTTGGACGTCTTCTGGGGAAAAGCCAAAGATTCAGCTATACATAGTACTATTTCAAAATGGAGCACACAAACCCTTGTGTTTCACTTATTCATTGCAAAAAGATTTCAGAGAGACCGCAATTGCCTATTGATTGCTCACCCCTGGAATCCGGCCAGGGGGATGTTCCCACACTCAGGAGACAATCTGAAACTCTGAATCTCTTGCCTCCTTAGAAATAGATAAGGCACAATTGTAAGTAATAGGTTTGCAGGCCTGCAAAACAATGATTCTCCCCACCCCCTTTAATCAACTACCTCTCATCTACTTTCTATGCATCTCCAATATAATTATATAATATTGTTGTTCTACTACAAATTACCTTTCTAACAGTATATACCTTAAGAACACACTACAGCCTATCATTTCTTTATGGTAAAAATATTGAAAATCTTTTCTTCCTTTTGATATGTACAGTTTATCATTAATCTATAGTCACTCTTCTTTGTAACAGGAACTTATTGGTCCTATCTAACTGTAATTTAACACCTCTATTAGTTATTTTACACATTGCTGTCACAAAATACCCAAAGAAAAGCAAATTAAGGAACAAAGGAACAACCAAATAAGGGGAGGCACGGCAGTCAGAGCTTGAGGCAGCTGGTCATACTGTACTCACAGTCTGGAAGCAGGGAGCCATGAATGCTGGTAGTCCGTTAACTTCTTCCTCTCTATCAGCCCAGGAACAAACCCAAGGAATGGTGTCACACCCACATTCAGGGTGGGTTTTCCCATCTCAGTTAACCTCATGTAGAAATTGTCCTAGAAGTAGGCCTAGAAGCTTGTCTCCTAGATGATCCTAGACCATATCAAATTAATAATCAGTATTAACCATTACAGTCAACACTGGTAATTGACATTATCCTCTCAGTTTTAATCAGATCAATGTTTCCACATTGAACATGTGTACGTTCATGTGATATTTGTCTTCTTGCACTTAGTAACTTCACTTAACACAATGATCTCCAGTTCTTTATATGCTATCACAAAAGTTGTTATTTCCTTTCTTGCTATTTGTAGTGCTGGTGGTCAAACACAAGACCTTGAGTATTCTAACCAAGCAGATGCTTTATTACTGTGCCACAACCTTAGCTTTATTGTTATTAATTATTGTTGTTAATCTCTTGCTGTAACTGATTTACAAATTGAACTTCACCATATGGATGAATATATATATATATAATATATAGTATTAATTACCAATATATATATATATATATATATAAATTAATACAATCTTAGTCATCCACCACAGATTTTAGAATATATTCCCCACGAGTAAAAGTAAATTACTTTCTCTAATTCACGGAAATTGAAAGTAGGAGGCTGGAGAGATGGTTCAGTGGCTGACAGTGCTTACTGCTCTTCCAGAAAACCAGAGTTTGGTTCCTAGCACCCTATGTCAGGTGGCTGTAAACTCCCACTCCAAGGGATCCAAAACACTCCTCTGGCTGTCAAGGGCACATCATGGCACACTGTCACATAGACACTCACACACACAAATTAAAATAAAAAAATGGAAGGATAAGAGGCAGAGGGAAGGATATGGACTTAAATAATTTCTTGCAATAAAAGTAAAGAAGTCAGCCCTTGACCCAGGAATTCCATTTGTGTAACTAAAAAACCTATACAAGCACTGATTCATGGGGTTTGGTGGTATGTGCCTTTAATCCCAACACTTGGGTGGCAAAGGTCATTGGTTCACCATAAGTTTAATACCAGCATGGTCCGCATGAGTTCAAGGCCAGCCAGGGCTACATAGTGAAACCCTCTCTCAAAAAAATAAAGAAGTCCAGTCTTTAGTTAACAGTACAGAATGTATGGGTATATTATAAATGGTGCTGCACTCCCATAAGTATATACAATTTTCATGTTTTTATTTAATAGCTTAAAATCAATTTACATTTGAAAATAAATAGCACAATTATAGCAATGCAATTTAATAAAAGTTAGATGCATGCTGTTCATCTCCACTTCTGATGAGAGAAAGTGAGGTGAATGATGCAGGCATTGTGACATAGGATTAAGCCAGTACATTATGGTTAGTGAATACAAACCCTGTGATGCTGTAAAGGTAGAACTGGCCACCAAGGTGGTTTTTAAGTGACTGAAGGATATCAGCATGCATCTTGTGGTTGTGTTGGGAATGTCGTGGTCTGCATCCAGGTCAAGGTGGTGCAGGACTTTGCAAAACCTCGTCATATTGCTCAAACAGCATACAATTTCAAACTTATAAAGTGTTTATTTTTGGAATTTTCCATTTAATATTTTCTGACTGTGTCTAATGGTGAGTAACTGGAACTATGGAAAGTAAACTGACTGAAGACCCTTTGGGGATGGGCAGAACTACTATGATTACTTTTCCATTGTCAATGTTGATATCATTTATGTTCTGTTCTATAACTATGATTATAAATCCCACGCTTTATTTATTGGTTGATTCTAACACCTGAGAAGCAATAAATAATATTTATATTATTGTGACTTTGCAAATAGAATCCACTGCAGACAGAATATATTAAGATTTGCATGAATCCTAGGCATTTTGGCCTACACCTTTTTTACATTAAAAAGGATCGCAAACTGTATTTTATGATTGCATTTGTATAAAGATAAATATATTGATATTATATAGAAAAGACTTTGGGCACCGAAAGTTCATTTCCACCTAATTTTAAAATAAAACATTTTCATGGTCACAAATGTCATACAAAGGAATTATATGTGTCCTTTCACATGTAATTTTAAATTATGTTGGCATAAAATAGTTTTATTAAGATGCAAATAACTAATAATAGGCTGCACATGTTTAAGCTGAACAAGTTGATAAGGGTTGACATGTATTTATATGCATGAAACCATCACCATAATCAATATATTGAATCCATCCTATACCTTCAAAACCTTTCCTTATGTCCCTTTGTAAACCATCCCTCATACCTTAGTTAATCATTATTCTAATTTCTGTCACCATAGATTAGAGTTCTCTATGACTGTAACCATGCAGGATTGTACTCTTGTATCTGGCTACTTTTACAATCATGATATTTATTAGATTCATTCATGTTGTTGTATTCATCAGTACTCAATTTTTTCTCTCTCTTTCTGTCTGGTAAGTAATATTCCATAATATGGATATAGAAAAATTGGTTTATCAATCCAATTTCACTAAGTGTTTGGGTTATTTCCAACTTCTGGTTACTTTAAATAAATTTGCTGATTATAAACTATGAAGGTAGAAAGAGGGTAATGTATGTACTGGGGAAAGGATTTTCAAGTGGAAGGGAATGAAGATAATGAGAGAGAAAAACAAAGTCAACATTCGATGCCCTTTCTCATATGTTAAATACGTATACATATACATATATGTGACATGAATGAAGCGGGGTGACTATTTGAGAGGATGAGGAGCTGAAGTGGAGAACAAACTAAGATGATGTGAAGGGACAAAAACGAGGAAAGTAGGATTATATACATGTATGAAAATGTCACCAAGAAACCTATTATTTTGAATGCTTGTTGAGAAATTCAAAGGCTGCTTAGAACTTTCATGTGCACATTTTTTTTTTTTTTGTGTGGACTTCTTTCTCCACAGAAACTGACGCGCTGGGTCATGTTTTAGGTATATGTTTATTTCTCTAAAAATCTATTTTATTTTATTTTTTTATATGTACGTGTGTGTGTGTGTGTGTGTGTGTGTGTGTGTGTGTGTGTGTGTGTGTGTGTGCCAGCTGGGCCAGAAGAGGGCATCAGATTCCCTGGACTTAGGCAATTATGAGCTGACATGGGTGCTAGGATGGAAAACTCTGGTCTTAACCATCTCTCCAGCCCCAATGCTTACTTTTATGACATTGCCAAAGTGCTTTACAAAGTGGATGTATCCTTTTAAAATTTTACCGCAGTGAATCAGACTTCCAATTGCTTCCATATTCTTGCCAAAAGCAGGAGCTCTTATTTGCTTCAGTTACTAATGGCTGTGGAGACGTACATTGTTGCAGTGTTAATTTTCATGTCATGAGTGATGAATTTCATGTGATTATGGGCCATTTTACATCTTTACATTTTTTTGGTAAAGTGGCTCTTCAAAATATTTTAGCTTTTAAGTAATTAGTTTGTTTCAATATGTCTTATCATTGAAGCTCTTTATATATTCTGGATATAAATCCAATATGTGATTTGCAAATATTTCCCCCAATTGCTTGATTATCTTTTCATTCTGTTAATGGTGTATCTCATAGAGCAAGACTTTTATATTTCATGAAGCCTGCTGTGCTGCTTTTTTTTTCTTAATGAATCAAGCTTTGGCACAGCCTAGAGGCCTTTCTTGCTTTCCCACCTCATTTCTTATTCCAATTCTCCATATGAAGCAGAATCCTATAAAGGCCCCCAAGTTTCCTGCTCCATGGAGTACCTGCCCTTTATAAGTAACCTTCCTTCCTTCTGTCCTTCCTCCCTCTCTCTTTTTCTTTTTTGTGTGTGTTTGTATTTTTATTTTTTCCTTATACAATATATCCTGATTATAGTTTCCCCTCTCCTTGCTCCTCCCATTTACTCCTCACTTCCCCTCCCCTCCAGATCCACCCCCCTTTCTGTCTCTCATTAGAAAAGCACAAGCTGCTAAGAGATATCAACCAAACATAACAAAATAAAATTTAAGATGAAGTAAAATCTTTTGGCCGGGTGGTGGTGGTGCATGCCTTTAATCCCAGCGCTGGGAAGGCAGAGGCAGGCAGATCTCTGTAAGTTCCAGACCAGCCTGGTCTACAAGAGCGAGTTCCAGGATAGCCTCCCAAACCACAGAGAAACCCTGTCTCGAAAAAACAAAACAAAACAAAAAAACAAAAAGATGAAGTAAAAACTTTTATATTGAAGTTGGACATGTACACACCTTTTTTTTCAGTGTGAATATGATGGGATGCTCCCCCTAATTAGGTTATATGACTGAAGTGAAAGGATTTTGCAGATATCAGATATTAGTAGGTTAGTTGCTAGGTCCTAAGTGAGTTTAAGTCAAACAGAAGAGATGCTGTTGTGGGCCTGACTTAGTCAGAGGAGGCTTTTTAAAGGAAGCCTAAATGTCAAGGTGATGGACTAGAGCCATGCTGAGAATTGCCTCTGCAGAGGGTTACCTGCTTTGTCTCCTCTTGGTGATGAGATCCAGTACAAGACCTTATACACATTAGATGGATAATTTAGGCCTTAACATTGAATCCTGTTACTAATTGTCAAGGGTCTTATTGTCACAACTTGAAGGAAGTGAATTCTGCTAACACTATGGGTGAGTTTCAAAAAGACCCCCAAACTGAAGATGAAAATACATCTTGGGAGCATCATGATTTTCAGCCTCATGAGACTTGGAGTAGGAAGCCCTGATATGCTATACTCAGACTCCTGACCTGTGGACACTGGGACAGTGAATTCATTGCATTAAATCTACTTGTTTTTGTGGTCATTTGTTAGGCAGAAATAGAAAGCAATGCACTTTTGATACTTCCCCCCCCCCAACTATTTTGTCAACTGCAGTTTTCATTTCTACAAGCTTATCATTTAACAACAACAACAAAAGCTCATAGTTAAAGTAAGTAATATTTTCATGTTTCATGTGGTTCAAAGATCTAAGAAGGCTTACATTGTAAAGTCTTGCAAAAGGCCCGACTGTATACTTTCTTCTTGTTTTTTTTTTTTTTTTAAATAGAATTCTACTCTAGCTTTAGAGATGTACTAAATTTTCAAATGTCCCTGTGGATGTTCTTTAAAATTATTTTTAAAGCTAGTTGTAACTTTCTGGACTAAATCTACCATGTCCTGTTTATTTTGCGATTTCTTTCATGTTCTAGCCTTTCCCTGTGTTTGGCATTCTTTTGTTTCTTGTCCATGGTTTTAAATAAGGCTGCTGAGAATGGACTGAGACTTGGGTGTAGTTTTGCTGATTAATCTTTTAGAGGTGGAGTCCAATTACTAAACTGCCAAAAGCCTGAGGCATTAACATTCAGCCAGCTGCTTCAATTCTTTCTAAATACTCGTTTCAATTTCTGTAATTCGGAAACCCTTTGGTCTCAAACTGACAAATATTTGGCTTCCATCTCATCTGCATGTAGGGGCTGAAGGATTGCCTCTGCTACACATATCTTAGAGTTAATCCTCTTGCCAGCCCACTTCTCTCCTGTATCTTCTGCACATGTATTCTGGTAAAGGTTTGAAGGGTGGACACACTGCCTCGTTATTTATTTTTATGCTTATTTATTTATGAACGAGTGTGTACATGTGTGGGGCGGAAGCTCATGCCACAGCACCCTTGTAGAGGGCAGAAGATAATTTTCAGTAGTCAGTGTTTCCTCTTCTACTATGTTCATTCTGCGAATAAAACTGAAGTCCTTCAGTTTAGCAGCAAGAGACTTTATCCACTGAGTTGCTCATTGTTTCAGAGCTGCATCTTGCAGCATCTACCCTTTCATTTACAGTTTATGTAGGCCTTTTCCTGTCCTCTGCTTTATCAGTTAGCAAAATGCTCCATCAACACACTTTCTGACTTTAGAAATGTCTTTACATTTCTTAGGCTCTGATGTTCCCTCTCTTTTTCCCATTGTTATGGTGGGTTTATAAGTGTGCCATTGTTTTAATGAGGTCTGTGTCAGTCTACCATCTTGAACTGGAACATGTACAGTAGAATCAGCATGGTGCCTGTCACAGGGCCTTTTTGAGGATTAAATGATACTTGTGCATAAATCATCTAACACAGTGCCAAGAAATACTTGATTTATTTATAAATATTAGTCATTATTATTGTTATTTTTTCTGTGACGCATGACTGGGGAATAGAATTTTGGGCACGATCTTACCTTTTAATTTCATAATACAATATTTTAATTAATTCTCTGAGAATTTCAAATTCTCAAACAGCATATTTCCATCATATTTGCTCCCGAAACACACTTCTCTCTAACTTCTTGAAGATCTACTAACCATCCTTCAACCCCTCTCACTGTATGTCCCCCTTTCTCTTTTTTACAGCCCAGTGATTCCAACTTGTACTTTTCACATAATCATTCATGGCTATATAGGGCTACCCACTAGAGTGTGATCAACCTACTAGTATCTACATGCCTGAAAAAAAGAGATTGACCCTCTACTAGTAGCCATCAACTGTCAATAGCTTCCTAGCTAGTGGTGGGAGAAAAAAAAATCTTTTTGTGATGTCCCTGAAAGGCATGCCAGGCAGGTGACCACTGCAGCTGATGTATCAAGTCAAGCTTTGTGTTTTAATTCTTTTGGCTCCTGAAATGTTAGGAAGCTGTAAAAATGGGTGTTAGGTGAAGCTGCTGGCCCAGGGGACAAGCGTTGGAATGGAGACACTTAAGAAAAACCACAGCAATAAACGTCTCAGGATCTCTTGCAGCTAACTGGGGAGCCAGCTGTGCTGATGAGTGGATGGTGCCCATCATCTGCCTCAGCTGTTACTGCTACTGCAGGATCAAGCAGAGGCCAGAACCGAGGGAACAATGATGATTACAAAGAGTTCAGCGTTGTCAATGCCCCAAGGAAACTATAGAGATTGGAGAATCAGACCAGAAGTTAAAGAGGCAGAGGTCAGAGTTGTTTCCTTTCGGGGAGTTGACAATCTCATTCTCATGACTGTTCATCAGGATCCCTCACTTCCTCCCATGTAGCTGTGAGGAGAGCATTTGATGATGTTTTTTTTTTCTTTTTTGACAGAGGTCTGAGAGATCAGTCACTTGTGTTCTCTGTCTCCCCCTCCAGGAGAGCCAGCTACCGGAGGATGTGACTGATTACAAATGTATTAGAAGCAGGTAGCTCCCTTGGTTTCATAAAATCCTTAGTAAATGTGACAAATCATAATCTTGTTCAGTGAGACCTTTCTAGTTAGCCTAGTACACTGCCTGAAACCACACAATTACTTGGAAATTCATGTCATTTTACTTGGGGGCATGTATCTATACTGATCCCAAACTCCTGGATTCATTAGGTCATCCAGTCCTACTTTCTTCCTATAACTATAGGCATTACCACCACTCCCAGTGAGTTTTGTGTCTTCAAAATTAAAATGGTGTTTAGTATTGAGTACAAGTGTATTTACAAGCCAGGAGAGATTAGGTCTAATTTTCTTAATCAATAAAGCTATCTAGCCATCTTCCCCGAAGAGACATAAGGAACAAAAAGCAGAGGAAACTATACTTAACCTTGGTGGAAGAAGGGGGCGGGCAAAGAGGGGGAGAGGACAGGGAGAGGGAGAGAGACAGAGACAGAGAGACCAGGGGAAATCTTCATCTGTACATGAAGCTAGCATAACTTTTAAGGTCCTCTTTCTTCCACAAACAAGTCCACGACTCTAGATTTTTGAGAGGCTAAAATAATTGCTCTCTTTCCTCTTGTTCATTTGGTCACTTGAAGATCAAAGAGAACTTGAATAGAGCTAAGTATTGACAGAAATCACACAGAAAGAAACTTGTATCTGTATGAAACCTTAGGAGGCCCCTTTCCTTCCCAATACGATTTCAACAATACACAGTAGAGCTAAAGCTAAGAGGGGTTCCAAATTTGACTTTAGGGATGAGTCCCAATCCACTGTATTTCCCAGCACAATTGTCTTTTCTGCCCCAATCTCTATTCATATGAGTACACTTGTCCCTGTCCTACCGAACTCTGCAGGATTGTTGAGAGCATCGAAGGGATGGGTAGCCATGGAAGTGGTCCAAATTATAGAGAGTCCATTAAGTATAAGATGTTTCTGTGTATTAGATGTAATAAGGGTATGATAGCTGGCCTCAATTTGAAGCAACAAAATAAAAAGCAGAAGGCAATTTTTATTTTCTGAAACAGGGCCTTCACTGTGCGGTCCAGGCTGGCTTTAAACTCTTGCTCTTCCTGCTTTTGTGTCTCAAGGGCTGAGTTTATAGGCATACCCCACCAGGCCTGGCTAAATTTTTGTTTGAAATAAAAATTTCTTCATTATAAAAACATTATTTAATTATTGGAAATATACAAAGGTAACAGAGAAAAACAATCAAACCCTGACTCCCATTGCACTTAATCCCATTCAAGCACTGGTAGCTTGAGTGATTAGGATTTTGGTCTATTTCCTTCCAGTCTTTGTTCCCCTATAAGGGCCAGGACTCCCCTGTTTGGTTTTAACTACAGCCTCTATCATTATGCCAAACACAGTAGATTCTCCATAAATATTTTTATTATAATTCTGTACTGATTCTTTATAAATTTTACATCATACACCCCAATCCTGCTCACCTCCAAATCCCTTCATATCCACCCTCCCCCTGCAGTGTGACCTCCAAATTAGTTAAAAACAAGACAACAACAACAAAGAAAACACCTTTTCCTCCATCTTTCCAACCCCTCTTCATTCATCCTGGAGGCATTGGGAGCTGTGTGGTATGTAACACAGTGTACCCTTTTGTCCAATCAGCCCCACCTGTAAATATGCTCATTGCAGTGAGTCATTGGTCTGCTTCAAGGCCTCTGGTTTTCTGGCACACCATCATCACTGGACTGGGCCCTCACTGAAAATCCTCTCGGATACCCTGTAGTTGCCCTGAGTCACTCCATAAATATTTTGAATCAATCAGAATACTTATTCAAACATTCAGCTTTGTATGCCACTTTATCTTCGCTGCCCTGAGAATATTTTTTAATATAAGCATTCTTTCAAAAACATCTCTTTAAATGTTTCTCCTGAATTCCACCATATCACTGCATCAGCACTCTATTATAAGACATTTAGGTTGCTTCCAGCCTTCCACTATTACAATCAATCAAAGCTGAGATAAATATCCTCATAGTGTGGGTCATGTCCTTACATGTTTGTTTCCTCTGGATAAATTCTTAGCTGTGAGATTCTTGGGTAAGCACAGTTTAAAGGCTTCTAATACATACACCATTTTATTTTCCACAAAAGTTGTAGCAATTTACTTACCTACCAGTGATGTTGGCATTTTCCTTGTTAAATGGACCTGCTTTTGATTTTGACTTTGTCACATCTACCTATAATTTTTTCCTTTGCAACTTCTTCCATTGCATTTATGCTCAGAAGTCCTCAGGGAAGAGCCTTTAAGATGATAAAAGGTCAATTTGTATGCAGTTCCTGCTTTTGCAATGCAATGTATTCGTGAAAGCTTTATCATAAGATGGTCTACATACTGGGAAACAGACCAAGCTCATGCATACCCATAGCTGTATTCATCTATTCCAATGTGGCCGGTTTCATCATCAGAAACAAATGAATGTGTAGATTAAGGCAGCAAGGAGGTAAAGTATAGGTGTTCATAAGTCAGAGTTGTGGAAAAGAGCAGCAGTTGCCTTTAAATGGTTCCTATGTTTGGGCTTTTAGGGAAATTTTAGGTCAGGTAAACTTCTAAAAGTCCCCTTTCCAAAGTTAGAGGAGCCCTACTATATAGGCCTGTTCAACCAGCAGATAGAAGTGAGGGCTAGGGAAGGCCTTAAAGTCAGCCAATGTAGGAGATGTCTGGCATGATCAGCACTGCCCTTGACTCTGCCCCAGCCCCTGGCTGAAAATTTTGGATGATTTGGAAGCTACTTAGAAGGCTGAGGTTTGGAATGAATAAAATTCAGAAAAGCCTTCAGTGGGAAGGTAGGACAATATTCTTGGTGAGTGTTATCTGGGAAAGCTACTTATGATTGGTTCCTTCTAGGGCTCAGAGGAGAGGTTCCATAAAATGAAGTTCAGACATCAATCACCTCTGTGCCCACAACATCTAGCAGAGTGCCAATACATAAATGTAGAATGGTTGAATGAGTGAGTGAACAGTTGGTTTGTTAGTTTGTGCATCTTGGCATTTATTGTCTGGCCCCGGCTATTTTCTGTGCCTGACTATAACCTTTACTTCTCACCCTTCTCTATCCTGTTTTACCTTCTTCCAAGGAGCTTTATGTAAGGTCCACAAACTGAATGTTTTGCAACTATACCCTTGGGTAAGAGGATGTGCTCTAGGGTCATGTGGATTTGGATTTGGGGCAGTACTCTACCTGTTTGGTGTGTGTGGTATTGGAAAGTTATTTATCATCTTTGTACCTCAGCCTCAAAGTTTACCTCTTTGGGATGTTGTGAGCAGCAAATGAAATAATGTATGCAAATGAGCATTGTAATTGGCATGAAATAAACACTGTATGATTGGTTGCTATATTAGTTTCCCGGTGGCTTCGGTAATAAATTGCCACAAGTTTAGTGGCTCAAAATAACAGAAATGTATTTTTTCATACTTACTTCTAGAGGCCAGAAATCCAAAATCAGTTTCAGTGGGCTGAAATCACTGTGTTGGCAAGGCTTTACTCCCTCTGGGAACTCCAGGGGAGATCTATTTCTTGCTTCTTCCAGCTTATGGAGGCTGCCAGAATCCTATGGTTTGTCATTATATCACTAATTTGTGCCTCTGTGGTCATTTTGGTTTATCTTCTCTATGACTGCCTAATTTGCTTTCGGTTTATCTTATAAGGATGCACAGAGTATATTTAGAATTTGCCCAAATCCAGGATGAACTCTAGTATATGGCCTAGAACTTCCTAAGCTGCGCTGACAGTTCTGAGTCACAAAGAGTTCAGAGTCCTATCTGTGATTTCCTTTGTTCTTGCTTGGCATGTGTACAGTTCAGCAGGAAACAGTCCTTCCTCAGCTAGTCTCTGTATCAGTTAGACCAGTTACACTCCACCTGGTCCTCAGCCTGTGA
The DNA here is from genome assembly GCF_943737965.1 of Phodopus roborovskii. Classification (NCBI taxonomy): domain Eukaryota; kingdom Metazoa; phylum Chordata; class Mammalia; order Rodentia; family Cricetidae; genus Phodopus; species Phodopus roborovskii. The sequence goes on from NW_026125894.1 coordinate 169,948, forward strand.
AATTATTCAAGCAAAGCAATCACATCTTTCTATGAGAGCCTAAGAGCCATCTTACTTAGTTAGGGTTTCTATTGCTGTGTTTAAACACCATGACCAGAAACAATTTGGGCAGGAAAGGGTTTATTTCACTTTATAGCTCTCAGGTCAAACTCCATTGTCAGGACAGGAACCTGGAGACAAGAACTGAACAAGAAGCAATGTTTACTGGTTTGTTCTTCATGGCATGCTCAGCCTGCTTTCTTAAACCATCCAGGTCAACCTGCCAGGGATGACAATTCCCACAGCGAGCTGGACCCACACCCATCATTAATCAGGACAACACCCCACAGACTTGCCTATAGGCCAATCTGATGGAGGCATTTTCTCTCATCACGTGTGTGTGTGTGTGTGTGTGTGTGTGTGTGTGTGTGTGACAAAAACCAACTAAGATACTACCCTCCTGCTGCTACCAAGCCTGCCTCCTATGGTCTCTTCTGGCTTACCATTTCCAAGCATAACCCTGTGAGGCTCTTTGTGTCATGTGGTATAGTCTCTCTCTTCCTGGCTATGAATGTCACTAATGAACTGTTGCCTGTTTCACACATGCAACCACACGTCATTGTGATTGTAATGATTAGGTTGTCACCCTGACATACCTGGAAAGAGGGAACCTCAATAGAGGAATTGCCTCCATCAGATTGCCCTGTGGGTATGTTGGTGGTGAAATTGTCTTAATTAATGATGTAGGAAGGCTCAGCACACTGTGGGCGGTACATCCTAGGAGGCAGCCCTGGGTTGTATAAGAAAGTATGACCAAGCCAATGGGAGTAAGCCAGTAAGCAGCCTTCTTTCCTGGTTTCTGCTTTCAGCTCCTGCTTTGGGCTTTTTGCCTTGGTTTTCCCTCAATGATAGACCATACCCTGTAGGTTTAAATAAACACTTTCCTCTCCTAAGTTGTTTTTAATCATGGTGTTTATCACAGCAACAGAGAACAAACTAGGACTGTCATATATGTGCCCATCCCTGGGAACCCAGGGGAGAATCCTGGGAACCCAGGAAGCAAACCAAAACAAATCACTTCCCATTTCAAGCACCTTACTCTCCTTCTCTTTCTCTGCCTGTCTGTCTGTCTGTCTCTCTATATACATATACATACATTAACCCACTCCTTATTGGTATAGGTAGTATTATCTATAAGGTCCAGGGATTGGGATGTGGATACACTAGGGACAGTTTTGGCTTACCAGAGTAGCTCTTACCATTTTTAAAATAAAGTTCGGGCTCCTCTTGATAACTTCAAAGGACTCATCCCTCACTTCAGCATACTTGAATTCTGATATCTGAGTTCTGTTAAGGAATACTAACAACTTATTCTCTTTTATTTTCTAAGGGATTGGGTAACAACGAAAGAAAGAATCCTAGTTGGTTTTTGCACATCACTTTGTATTAGGAATATTTATTTTTGCTCAATAAACTTTCACCCTAACACCTCCCCATATTTATGTCCAGGGCCGTGGAAAAGCTGTATAGTTTCCCCTTGTACCATACCTAGATTTTACCTGAGAACTTACTTGTTACTTAGAAAAAGAAAGCAATTTATTTCCCAGCTTCCTTTCTAGCCAGAAGTGGTTAGACATATAAGTATGGAACATTCAAGCCAATGGGATGTATGCTTAAGTGATATGGGACAGCGTCTTAGCAACTTTCTTAAGATAGTTGTCCATGTACCTTGTCTCCACTCTGAAACTCCCTCTGCCCTGTGGTGATATATTGTATATTATCTAATAAAACTTGCTTAGAGATCAGAATGCAAAGCCAGCTACATCCATAGAGATAAGGCATTGGTGGCACACACCTTTAATCTCAGCAGCCACACTAGTTAGCCATAGAAGCTGGGTGGAGGTGGTGTACACCTTTAATCCCAGTACTATAAGACAGGAGCTCAGTGTTTCATGCAGCATTCAGTCTCCAGCCAGGCTGAGGATAGGATCACCCCAGCCTTGGTAGAGGTAAGAACTCTCAAGTGGCTGGTTGCTTTGCTTTTCTGATCTTCACCTTGAACTCCAGCGTCTGTCTCTGGATTTTCATCATTCGTGCTACATTGCCCTATTGTGTAGAATGCAGATGTGATGAATGGCACACTAGAGCACTACTTTGAACTGCAAGGATAAGGTAAACACTGTAGGAATGACAGGGTATTGTATTTAAAGTAGCCTGAATCCCTGTACATCAGAAGACATAAACACCACAAGTTTGACATTTACATGAGTGGAAATAATGTGTGCTGCTTAAGACATGCTTATTTGGGGCATTCTGTCCATGGAAATTAAGCCAATTCCTAATTACTACAGATCCTGCCTCTCTCCTGCCCACCCTTTCTTCTCTTCTCCATGTATCATGGTTTGAATGCTAAATGACCCCCTCGGGCTCACATATTTGACATTTGCTTGCCAGCTGTTAATACAGTTTTGGGGAGATTGTGGAGGAAGGAGGGCACTGTGGGGCGGGGTTTTAATATTTTATAGCTCACTACACTTTCTGTCCTTTCCTGATACCCTGATCCACTGAGACATGAGCAAGCAGCATCTTGCTCCTGCTGTCATGCCATCCCCGGCTCAATGGACCATACCTTCTGACTGTGAGCCAAAATGAATCCTTCCTCCATTTGGACTTTGTTCATAGTAATGAGAAAAAGAGATGAATACAACTCCCCCCCCCCACTTCTTATGGTTGTTAATTTTGTTGACAAAATGAATACTGCCTTCAAATATAATGAACTTTGCTCATTATCAAGTAAGATTTTTTTTTCATAGCCACATGGCCTCATCTGGCATCTCAGTTATTGGATACCTCATTCCAACAAACTTGTTCTTTTTGCCACTTCAACTACCTCGACTTTTCAGTTCCCCAAATTATTAATTCAAATATTGTACTTTAAAAATTATTTTTCTTGTTTATTACTCAACTGTTTCCTTTGACCTTATTTTAAAATCAGCAAGATAAAGGATCCCCAGTATACTGACTATCAGTTTTTCTCTTGTATGTTTCTTCTATCCCATGCTTTTATGGTGTGTAGTTTTGGGGATGGATCCAGAGCATTAAGTGTGCCTAGTAAATATCCTAGCACCAAGATACAGCCCTAGCCCTTCACTCCATTTCACATTTAACTTATATTACACGGTTTAGCATCTCAACATCTTGCCACTGTCCAAACTTTCGCTCTGAATTTTGCTGCATGCATCTAATATAATTTTAATCATAGATGCACTTTTTATTTATGGACAGGGTTTCATTACATATCCAAGGCTGGCCTCAATCTTGGGATCCTGACTATTTAGTTTACACATTTGCACTTTTATGCTCAGGTTTTTAGTCAAAGAAACTGTACAGTAAGACAGACTGGAATTACTATAAAGTTGTGATAATTGAATGTTTGTTAAGTATAGCATACCAAAAGCCTATCATTTGATTTTAAAAAACATTAGAATTGGGTAGGAAAAAAATGTTCTAAGTTCACGAGAATAAACAGCAGAAAAGTAGAACATAGAGGATAAGAAATGTGAATAAATATGGAAAACAGATGAAATAGCACATCTGAAAAGGAAAAAAAAAACAAAGCAAAACAAACAACCCCCCAAAAAAACAAAAACAAAAACAAAACACTCAAGTCCACGCAATGAGTGATACTAATGAGAAGCAATCTAAAAGCCTGTAGAAACTCTGGAAGGCTCAGGAATGTAAGCAAAATTGGAATGGGAAAAGCATAGAATTGAAAAGGTTTTTCTTTGTATTGAAGGTTTGTATGAGGAAGAACTACACTCTGAATTTCTCTCCCTCATCCTGGAAAGACATAGGAGATTCATTTTATGGAGAAACTGGACCAGGGAGACTTTGGAGTGGGAAGTACCACACACAGAGGAAGGCACCATAGAAAACTCTTCAATTGAGGATCCAAGTCTTTAGTGTTGAGACCACAATAACTGTTATCCTCCTCGATTTCAAAAATGGAAGCAGTTTTGTGTATAGTTGTGAGCCAAGGGACTGGAGGATTCTGTCTAAAGAAGCCAAGTAGCCCAGAGAAGAGAGGTGCAGGTAACAGCGGTTCTTACTTTCATGGCAGTACAGGACCACAGATGTGTCCACTGCGAGCTAGAACCATGAAAAGTGATCTCAGGCATCACTGGGAAGCATTGTAATTATTCTATGGCATTTTCAATTAAAAACTCTCACTGTCAGGTATAAATGTATAGGGACAGGAGGAGATGAAATAGTACGGCATGTATTTATTTAGTTAATGGTAATTGAAAACATTAGGAGCTTTCAGAATTATGTGGTTTTTTAAATTTGAGTAATTTGAATAGCTCTTTCCTTCTTGTGGTATAGTATAATTTACAACACAAAGCAAACCTCCCTCCTATGCCTTGGCATGGAAATTGTACCAGTTCTTTCCAAGGCTGGATCAGCTTCCCGCATTTCATCTTTTGTGTTTTCAATCTTGTGAAGTATAAGAGAATTCCTTTAATACGATTTTTTTTTTTTTTAAGCATCACTTCTGCTGGGGTATCGTCACTCTTTTTGCCACAGCCATTTCCCTCATTTATGTTGATAAGTTCATCTTCAATAAACTTCTCTCTTTGCTTTTCTTGAATCTTTTCTTTATGATCACTTGATGGCCCTTTACATTTTTTTTTTTCATGTAAGCTATGTACGGGATTGCTGCTCTTAAAAAACCTGCCTTATCAAAATTAAATAGTTGACGACTAGCTATAACCATCCACCTTAACTAACCCTTGAAATCTTGGCACACATTTTATAGCAGTAGCCTTACCTGTGTGAGTAGCTTCACTATACAGAACAGCATTAATCAAATCATGCAGATTTCTAAAATGATGAAAGCAGCCTTTACTGGAAATAATTTCACTGCTTTGGCCTGAACAGTAGCCAAAATGATTGGAATATTTTTATTATGGTCTTCAATTCAAACTAGAGGCAAACACTCCATTTTAACCATAAGAAGCTTTCTGTCTCCAGCACAATTTAAACTAAAAGATGCCTGTGCAACTACATCTAATTTTTTTTGGTAGCATTCATTGAACTTTTCAAAATTATTCACACCATAGCTTCATGCAGGCCTCATCTATCTTAGCTTTGCTGTTGCCATTTTCAAATTACATCCAATTTTACTTCAAGCTTTTTTACTTTCTAACTCCTTGCATACTTTCATCATCTTTGTTATCCAATTCCTTCCTTGGACCACCATTTTTTTTTTTTTTTTAAGAAAAATGAGTATTTATCACTGGGAGACAAGTAAGAAACACTAAAACAGTATTTTGTGCTCTGAGAGTCAACTGAATTACAGAAGCACAGTAAACCACTCACCAACAGAATCTGAAAGAGGTGACATGGTCTTCATGCACATCTGTCATTTATAAGACATAGTGATTTATGGGGCCGATGAGCCAGCAGCAACATTTTCACTTAATGCAATTACTCTCAGTTAAAATACTGTGATAACTGAAATCTGAACTGTGTTGCTGGGAGACTGGTGGTAACTGAGATCTGCACAATGAAGATCGCTTCTCTTGATGATTGTCATTCATCCAATGAAACATCTGGCTTTCTGCCCAACTGCCTGCACTGAAGCCTACCACTTAATAAGCCTTAAAAGATCTTCCATTAAAAATTTAAATAGAAACCTGGCATGGTGGAACATGCTTACAATACAAGCACGTAGGATACAGATGCAGAAGGATCATGAGTTCAAAGATATCCCAGGCTACACAGTGAGGCTTTGTCTTAAAATTAAAAGTGTAAATGAAAACAGGCTCACTAGCCATTAGAAGAATGCATCAAACATGAAAACAAGAAACCACACAGAGATAAACACACATACACATACACACACACACTCGCGCGCGCGCACACGCACACACACACACACAAAGAAAAAAATAGACTCCAAGGAAACAGATAATACAGAAGACACAGAAGTATAAAATCTAGCTAATTAATATCCTTAGAGAGATAGCATATTTTATACAAGGAGCAGAAATACAACTGTTAAAAAGAAATAGAGGACAAGAGATAGCTATTGGAAAGTAAAAATAGTATAAACTAATTAAAAAGCATCACTGGTAGTTTTGTAACCATAAAGACTCTTACCATAGAAACTAAGCACAGATAGTAATTGAAAATTGGAGAGAACAGAAACAAAAAGGGAGAATCAATCTAGAAGGCCAAATTTAATCAATAAAAGTTATAAGAAGTGAGAAGAGAGAAAATGGGTAGTAGATTTAAAAATAAATAGTGTCAAGTTCCCAGAAATGAAGGACACACATATCTAGATTGTGACTTCCAGCAACTGCCCAGTTCTGTTAATGAAAAAGTCTCACCAAAGGCAAATTATCAGGACAACTTAGAACACTGTGGATGACAAAAAGATATTAAAATCTTTCAGAGAGGAAAATCAGGTCACTGACAAATGTTAAGGAAACCAAAAGGACAATTTTCAACAGGCATATTAGAAGTTAGAAAACAAGGGAATATAGTTTAAAAATTCTGAGGTGAAATTCTTTGTATTCGTATTTATTTGCTTTTGGTTTTTGTTGTTTTTTTGACACAGGGTGCTATGTAGCTGAAGTCAGCTTTGAACTTGTGGTCTTCCTTCTCCACTTTCCCAAGTTCTGGGATTACAGGCCCATGCTATCACACTGTACATGGGAAAATTGCTTTTAAGTGAGAAATTTATATTTAGCAAATGCATTAATCAAGATTTCGGAATAAATCTCTAATATGCAAAATCTAGTGTAAGAGAACTTCTCTCCTATGGAAGCCACTAGTGGAGGGGCTCAAAGAGACACCAACAGTTTGGACCTAGGAAATAGGAGATGTCTCATATGAAGAGATAATAAGAGATAATAAACAGTCATATTGATAGCTGTCCTATGTTTCTAGTGGCTATCACCTTAGAATGCAAAAAGAAGATGGAGGCCTGCATAACAGTTACCACCATTCAGACAATGCAATAAATAGAGTTCCCAATTAAACAGTATCAGGAGTGAGCTATTTCCTTTTTCCTGTGTTGTGACTGAGCACATATTGGACAACTGTTCTACCACCAATCTACATTTCCAGCCCTGGTTTTACTTTTTGTTTTGAGACAAGGGCTCACTACATAGCTCAGTCTGGCCTGATTCTCATGGTGATCCCATTGTCCTATACTTCCAAGAAGCTGGAATTATGGGCCTCTGATAAGAGGCTTGCTAAAGAAGAACAAGAGAAAATGTTTTTTTTTAAGAAAAGCTAGTCACTCTAGGGAGAATAAAAGGATATAGAAGAAAGGAAACAGCATACTATTTTGCTAGTAGTGAAAGACACTGACAACATCAAAACATAAAGTGTGGAATGGGGATGCTCAGGAGGTTTCAACCCTACACAAAGAACTACCAGTGACTAAGGAATGCCAAGAGTGGGAGAACTCATCTTCCCCAGGGAAGAACAACCAACTGGTTACCTAACATCAAATGATCAGTCCTGAAAACATACATCTGAGTAACATTATATGGATGGAGCAGGTTGTGCTTGTATATTTAGAAACACAACAACAACAACAACAACAATTAACTATAAAAGAGGCCATGAATTTCATGGTAGTGTTTGGAGGGAGGAAAGTGAATTTAACGTATACATTCAAGTTGTTTTGACAAAAAAAAAAAAAAAATTGTAGAGATTTAACTGAATATCCCACCACACAAACTGAATCCATATCACCACCTCACATTATACAAAAAATGAATCATACATGTAAAGCCTAAACTTACAAAGCTTCTATAAGAAACATCATGGCTGGAAAGATGGCTCGGCAGCTAAGAGCACTTGCTGCTCTTGCAGAGGACCAGAGTTCAATTCCTAGCACCCACACGGTGACTCACAACAATCCATAACTTCAGTTTTAGAGGAATGGAATCCTCTTTTGGCCTCTGTGGATACCAGGCACACCCATGGGACACATATATACATTCAGGTCAAACACATGTACATATAAAATAAATAAATCTAGTTTTAAAAAGAAATATAATGGGAGGGGCTGGGGAGACAGTTCAGCAGTTAAGAGTTCCTACTTGTCTTCCAGAGGATCTGAGTTCAGTTCCCAGTACTCACATAGGAGAGTTCACAATTACCTGTAACTCTAGCTCCAAGGGCTCAGTGCTGTCTTCTGGCTGCTGATGGTACTTGTACTCACAAGCACCCACTTACATACAAACAATTTAATGTAAAAAGAAACATAATATGGGGTAATCTTTGTGACTTTGCAATAGGCAGAAGCATGTCAGGATGTGAAAACATGAATGATCCAAGAAATGTGAGTAAGTTATACTTTATCAAAATTTTTGTCCTTCAAAAGATACAATGAAGAAAATATGAAGTAGATATGGAAGGAATTAGGAGGAAGAGCAAGGGGTGAATATGATCAAAATATACTGCATGGAATTCTGAAATAATTAATAAAACTAAATTAACAAAGAAAATACAAAGAAAGTTCAGAGAGTTAGCACATGCCTACAATCTCAGCCTTTAGGAGGCCGAAGTAAGACATTTATGTCCAGACCAATCTGGGCTATATAACAAGACTCGGCCTAGGAATCAAAACAAAATCAACAACAATAAAAAAGAATTAAAACAAAAGAAGGCCACGGACCTAGAGAAAATATTCATAGTATATAGATCAGATAGACATGTATCCAGGTTACATAAAGAATAGCAAAAGTAAAAGGAACCCTTTACTTTTCCTGTTGAAAAATGTACAGCCTCAATGGAAATCAGTATGGAGGTTATTAAAAGCTAAAATTGGCCAAGTTACATGGTCTTGCTATGCCATTCTTTAATATGTAACTAAAGGAATGTATGTCAGTATGCATAAGGGACATTTGCATATCAAATATATTATGGCACTATTCACAATAGCAAGATACAGAATCAGCCTATCTGCTAATGGGTGAATGGATAAAAAAAATGCAGTATATGTACACACAAGAAATATTTAGCCATAATGAAGAGTGAAATGATATCACATGTTGGAAAGTGGATAGAATTTGAGATCATCATGTTATGCAAAATAACCCACACACAGAAAGACAATTTATGAGGGTGAAAAACACCCCCCAAAGTACTAATATACTACAACAGTTATGAATTAAAATTATTTTTTATTTTTAAAACAATCTTATTTTACATGACAATCCCAGTTCCCTCTTCCTTCTGTCCTCCTGCTCCTCCTACCTTCTCCCAATCCTATCCCCATCCACTCCTCAGGGAGGATGAGACCTCCAATAGGGACCATCAAAGTCTGCCACATCACTTGGGGAAGCCTAGGCCCTCCTGCTTGTATCTAGGCCAAGAGATTATCCCTCCTTAGGGAATGGGCTCCAAAAAGCCAATTGATGCACTGGGGACAAATACTGGTTCCCTTGATAGTGGCTCCACAAACTGCCCAAGCCACCCAACTGTCATCTACATTCAGAGGGCCTAATTAGTTCAGTCTTATGCAAGGTTCCCCAGCTGGAGTCAGTTGAGTTCCCACTTGCTGCAAGGTTCCCCAGCTGGAGTCAGTTGAGTTCCCACTTGCTTGGGTCAGCTGTTTCTGTGGGTTTCCTCATCATGGTCTCCACCCCTTTGCTCATATTATCACTCCTCTCTCTCTATGATGTCTCCAAGAGTCTTGCCCCAATGCTTAGGTGTGCATCTTTGCATCTGCTTCCATCAGTTACTGGATGAAGACTCTATGATGGCATTTAAGGTAGTTATCAATCTGATTACAGGGGAAGGGCAGTTAAGGTACCTTCTCCACTACTGGAGATTTTTAGCTGGGATCATTCTTTTGGGAATTTTCCTAGTGTCAGATTTCTCAATAACATTATAGTGGCTCCCTCTATCAATGAATCTCTTTCCTTGCTCTCTCATTCTGTCTTTTCCCAACTCGTCCTTCCTGATTCCTCATATTCTCCTCCCCCTCCCCTTTTCCCCTTCCCACTCTCCTTCTCTCCATGCTCCCAATTTACTCAGGAGATTTTGTCTATTTACCCTTCCCCTGGGATCCATCTATGTCTTTCTTAGGGTCCTCCTTATTTCCTGGCTTCTCTGGGGTTGTGGTCTGTAGGCTGGTTATTCTTTGCTTTAAGTCTAATACTCACTTATGAGTGAGTACATGCCATGTTTGTCTTTCTTGGTCTAGGTTATCTCATTCAGGATGTTTTTTTTCTAGTTCCACTGAATTGCCTGTAAATTTCAAGATGTCATTGATTTTTACAGCTGAGTAATACTCCATTGTATAAATGTACCACCGTTTCTTCATCCATTCTTTAGTTGAGGGACATCTAGGTTGCTTTCAGGTTCTAGCTAATACAAATAATGCTGCTATGAACATAGTTGAGCTAGTATCTTTGTGGTATGATTGTGCATCCTTTGGGTATATGCCCACAATTGATATATCTGGGTCTTGAGGTAGATTGACACTTTTCTGAGAAAACACAATATTGATTTCCAAAGTAGCCGCACAAGTTTGCACTCCCATCATCATGGAGGAATGTTTTCTTTACTCCACATCCTCTCCAGAATAAGCTGTCATTGGTGTTTTTTGATCTTAGCTATTTTGATCTGTGTAAGATGGGATCTCAGAGTTGTTTTTATATGTATTTCCCTTATTACTAAGGATATTAAGCATTCCCCTAAATATCTTTCTGCCATTTGAGATTGTTCTGTTGAGAATTTTCTGTTTAGATGTGTACCCCATTCTAAATTGGATTATTTGGTATTTTGATGTCTAGTTTCTTGAGTTTTTTGTATATTTTGGAGATCAGCCCTCTGTCAGATGTAGGGTTGGTGAAGATTTTTTCCCAGTCTGTGGGAAGCCCTTTGGTCTTGTCAACTGTATCCTTTGCCTTACAGAAGCTTCTAAGTTTGAGGAAGTCCCATTTATTTATTGTTGATCTCAGTGTCTGTGCTACTGGAGTTTTATTCAGGAAGTAGTATGCTGGCCAATTTGTTCAAGGCTACTTACCACTTTCTATTCTATCATGTTCAGAGTTCTTTAATTCACTTGGACTTGAGTTTTGTGCAGGGTAATACATACCGTATATAAAGTATCTTGAATGAGCTAGTTGTGTCAAAGGTACATATTTGTCTAAATGCAGCAGCTGTCCCCTCAAAATAGGTACATTTTAATGTAAAATTTATAAATTCATAAAGATGATTAAAGAGAAAAACAATCACTATTTTCCGATGAAATACCTGGTCATCTAGAAAATTCAAAACAACATACAGATTACCCATGAAAATTGGTTAAGTGTATTATTAACAAGGTCTACACAAACTCGTCTTTCTATGTGCTACAAAACTTAGAAAGTTCAATTGTGAAACTTGTTTAATTATTCTAGGTTAAATTTTGAGAAAAGAAGACGGCATGAATGGAAACTCAATAATATCCAAATAAAGTCATAAGTTTGTTTAACATTATTGTAATACCTATTTCTAATCTTGACAAAAGTTCTATGAAAATATAAAAATCCTTAAATCTGTAAGACCAAGGAAATCAAGTTGAATTTCCTTCTAAAGACAGAATTACTCAAAAACTGAAAAACAGTACTTCAACTATATATCTCTGGTGGGATCTACACTAAGAGAAAAATAATTGCAAATATATCAACCACTGCTTGGTTTCATCTTCAATGTATCAGCAAAGATAGTTCTTATTTACCATCTGGCCCTGAAGTGTATTTTTATTTAGGTAATCTTGCAAAAGTGTAGAACAGTCAGAACAAAAGCATAATGAAAAATATCTTCAAACGTTTAGTGAGACTAGGAATGTTTCAGTTGGTACAGTGCTTACTCAGCATTCAAGAAACTCTTGAGTTCCGTGCCCACCTGGAACAAAAGAACAAAACCAGTGTGGTGATATGTACCTATAAGCCCAGTTTTTGGGAAGTAGAAGCAGGAGGAACAGAAGTTCCAGATCATTTTCTGCTACATAGCAAACTTGAGGATAGCTTGGGATGCATGAGACCCTGTCTCTAAAAAGCAATAATAACTGTATTTATTACCTTTCTACTGTCTCAACGCACTGTGACCAAAGCAACTCATGAAAGAAATCATTTAATTGGGTTTACAGTTCTTGAGGATTAAGAGTTCACCATGGCAGGACAGCATGGTAGTAAGAAGTAGGGATGTTGGTTGGCACATTATTTGAGAGCTAGCACCACCGCAAAACTGCAAACAGAATGCAAAGAAGCAGACTTGGAAAGGCTTTAGTCTTTTGAAACCTCAAAGTTCATGCCCTAGTGACACATCTCCTCTAACAAGGCCACACCCTCTAATGCTTCTGAGACTGCCAACAACAGGGGACCAAGACTCAATGCTCAAGGATTATGGAGAGCATTTCATTGAAACAACTACCACCACCACATTTAAGAAGGTATTTGTTATAACAATCAATTTGTATAAAGTGAAGCTTGGCATAAAATCTTAAACAATACAGAATGTGGTCTCATGGCCCTTTATCAGGAGGGGGAGATTGTGAAATAAGTACTTCCTATTGAACAATTTATTCATTTTAATGTGCAACCTTTTGTATCTTTTGTTATTCTTCTTTGTCTTTTAAAATATATTGTTCATTTGTTCCTGAGTCTGAAAAAATTCATCTAAGATATCTCCATCAGAGATTTCACTGACATAATCAGCTTTGTTCTCATTAGAGTCTGGAGGGCTGTTATCTTTGTTTCGGTATTCACATTCTGATTCATGTAATAATTGTAAAACATGCCCCTTTGTCAGTTTCCTTCTTTTCACCATTATAGGAAGAAAAATTAAAAGAAAATCTTTATTCTCAAATGATTTTATTAAAAGCTAAGAAGATGCTATAAAACAAAAACAAAACAGCACTGAAAAACATCTGATGCCTATGAGTAAAATGAAGAAAAACATTCAAGGTCTCTACTCAGAAAATTCTAAAGCAATTTATGAAAGGAAATAAAGGAACCCCAAATAAATGGACGGGTTATAAATGTTAGTATTGTAAAGAAATAAGTTCTTGCCGATTTGATCTATAGATTCAAGACAGTCTCAAATTTCAATATTTTTCACATATGGAACTTGACAAGTCAGTTCTAAAATCTGTATTGCTTTAGTTATTTCCCTCCTTATTACAACCAAATAGATATCAAGAAAGAACTTATGGCAGGAGAGGTTTCTTTTTAGCACATGCTTTGAGGGGATACAGTGCATAAAGATGCTGGGAACACATGGCAGCTGGTGACATCTGTCACCAGGATTCAGAGAGAGATGAAAGTTTCTGCTCTCCATCTTTTTCATTCTGGACACCAGCTCTTTGGATGAATCTACCATCAATCATGGTGGGATCTTCCCTCCTCAGTACTAGAAACCAGCCAGACCTGTGTATCCTTTTCCATGGTGATCCTAAAGCCACTCAAGTGGCAGCAAAGATTATCCATCACAATGTAAAAATTATGGAAACCAAGAATAGCTAAGGCAGTCCTGAAGAAGGTCAAAATAAGTCTTAATATCAGCGATCAAGTGGATAGTCATTAGGATAATGTGATATTGACATAGTATAGAACAGAATAGGGATGCTAAAACAAAACCCAAAATATGTCAAAGAAGATATTATAGTTCAGTGTGGGGGTCTTTAAATAAATATAGTGCTTTTCAGAAAACTGCCACTTGATTATCCATTCAGGGAAGAGTGTATGTGAAGCCCTTCCTCATACTACATACAAGAATGAATTCCAGATAATTTGCAGATACAAATGTGAAAAGTAAATCAAGAAATCATTCAGGAAAATGTTTAGTACTGTATCTTACAGACTACACATGTGCAAGGTGCTTACACTCAAAACTCGAACAATTTGAGTTACAAAAAAAAAAAAAAAAAAACATGATAATTGGCTGGGTGGTGGTGGCACACACCTTTAATCCCAGCACTTGGGAAGCAAGGGTGGATGGATACCTTTGACTTCGAAGCCAGCCTAACAAAGCAAGTTCCAGGGTAGCTTGGGCTGTTACACTGAGAATTCCTGTCTCCAACTGTCCCCCCAAACCCTCCACAAAGCCCCATGATAATAATGAATTACAACTTACAGAATAAAATAAATAGACATGGGCCTATATTGTCTCAAACAAAGAATTGAACCAGCATGTGGAAAGACGTCTCTTTCTTAAAGAATAATACCAATTATTAAATACAGAAGTAATAAATGAAATACATAATCATCATGGTAAACACGACAGTAATAATTATTGCAAGCAAGAAGCATCTGTGAATGAAAATGAGTGGACAAAACTTTAAGGAGAAGCAGGGTATTAGAGTAAACATAACTTCCCCAAATTCCCAACAATTACAAAAGGGAAAAACAACAATGTGATGGTGGTGAAACCTAGCAAACAACACATTCACCAAAGGTCTAGCTTGCTTTCACCAACAGGTGATATTGGCATCATGTATCCTCATGTGACAGGTTGATATGTGAAGGGCACCATATCACATGTAATGTTCTTGTAAAAATGCATAATCTCAAACTTGTCATGAGAAAATATAGACGGTCTGGATGAGGCTTGTACCGGTTGCTCAGAATGGAAACAAGGAGAAAGAGACACAAAGCCAGGGAAAGTGGGAACTTTTCAAACGGACAAACTATTAAAGAGCTGGAGCTACTGAGTTTGAAATTACCACTGGTTAAAACCCTGAAATGTCCAGCCCTCCTTCAGTACATCCTCATAATGGTACCAGAAACAGCGTGTCATATCAAGCTTGATATATGACAGGTAACTGTGGAAATCTCTGTGGAGGAATACAAATTGATTCACTTAGAGTTCACCTGAACTTTGAATCAACACACATTTTTCATTGATTTTTCTCCCTCATTTTCACCATCCCATTTCCACCTACTTCTAGTACCACCCACTTACTAAGCATGATTGACTCATGCATGTGAATTAAACCATCATTGTATGCAGCTTTACTTTGTCTTTTTCAATGACATTCTTCTTAATTTGAACATTTCAACTTGAACACTTCAAACACCTTCTGTATTTTCTTGTCACTTTGAAATATCACGCACACCCTCATAAACAGTTGCTGGGATTATTAAGTGAACGCGTGGCTATTAGCACAGTCTATCACATTTTGAACTTCATGTATAGACATGTAGAGAGCATGCACTGGTACAGTGCCTGAGGCTCAGTAAATAATACTGGCAGAAAATATTAAAGAATGCAGTCACATGTTTAATTGTATTTCAAGAACATGAAATATTTTTCTAATAAAGTCCTGGGGAGCTGTTTTCTAGCTGTATCAAAGTGAATGCAGAGTAGACAATGGCTCAAATAGCAGTACATTTATTTTAGTTAGAAGCAAGCAAAAAGTCAGAGCTGTGGACTTGGTGGTGAAGAAACTGAAGGCTTGGAGATCTATAGTACAAAGGAGCGGTGTAATTGGAAAATGGTTCAGGTAAGTGTATAAAAAACAAAAATGTATCTGTTCTTGCTTACTGTAAATGTCACTACAAGCAAAGCACCTGACTTTAGTCATTATTTTTTCTCATTCCTAAAATACATGATAAGCTTAAAATTTAGGGTTTTTTTTTAAGTATGTTAGCTACATCAAATGAATTCTTTCTTGAAAGACATTCTCTTGCACGATGCATGGTCAATTATGCTTTTCAATGTAACACAATATTATTCAGGGTTACAACAACTGCCATGTGAGTTTTGACTCTTTCATTTGCTGTTTTATTTTTTGACTGAAATGCATTGTCATTTTTTTTCTCTCTGTAAAATAAAGGTTTGAGCCAAGCAAAATGGTACATCCCTATAATCCCAGTACTCCAGTTACTAAGGCAGGGGTAGTACACATTCAAGGTTAGCTTGAGCTACACAAGCTTTGTCTCAAAAATTAAATAAATAAAAGAATGCTGTTAGAGACCATTATGCCTTATGAATACAGATGTAAACATCTTCAACAAAATACTTACAAATCAATGTTATAGCATTTTAAAGGATTGTGTACCATGACCAAGTGGATTTTATCCTAGGAATGTGAAAGCTGCTCAAAACAAGAAGATCAATCAGTGTAAAACTTCACATTAATAAAAGGAGGGCTAAAGTGTGTGTTTATCTTAGTTATATTGGGAGACATTTGCAAGAAAGCACAATGACAACCTTATGGGAAGAGATCACGTATTTACAAGTTATATATCTAGTAAGGGTAGAGTGGCCAGGAGATATACAAAACAACCTCTTACAGATTAATATAAAAGAGACAAGCCATTTAAAGATGGAGGAAATACTTAAAGAAACATTTCCCCTAAGAGTATTGGTAAAAAGGCAACAAGCTTACAGATTGATACCTAACCTCTTTTAGTAGTTAGGAGATTCAAAATGACAGTGAGATCTTCACACCTGTTATGTTATGATGCCTATTATAAACCAAAATAAATCACAAACAAAATATAGCAAAGGTTGGTGAGGGTATGGAGAAATTGGCTTAGCATACAAATCACTTTGTATGTCAATAGTGAGAATATGAAGCGATGCAGCCACTGTGTGAAACAGTCTGACAGTTCCTCAAAAAACTGAAGATAGCATGATTATGTGACTGAATAATTTCACTCCTAGGTACATAGTCAAAATAATTTGAAAACAGGGACTCAAACGAATACATAGAATTCTTATTTTCATAGCAATATTATTTATAACATCCGAGAGGCACAAATGTCTGTCAAAGAATGGTTAGCTAAACAAATTGTTGTGTATTCATACAATGGAATATTATTCAGCCATAAAATAGAATGAAGCATTGATGCATACTACAATGTGTAGACAAATCTCAAAAACCATTGGAAGACTCCAGATGCAAAAAATTATATGCTGTGTGATTAAATTATATGAAATATCAAAACTAAGTAACTCCACGGTGGTTGTCAGGAATATAGGACAGAGAATGAATAAGTAGGCAAGACTGACTTAATGGTTAAAGTGTTTCCTTTTGGGGTGATGAAAATGTTTTGAAACTAGAGAGATGTGGTACACAACACTGTGATATGTTAAATTCCACTAAATAGATTATTTTTATTTGTTGGTGTTTTTGATACACAGTCTCACTATGTAGGGCTATCTGTCCTAAAACTCACTATGTAGACCAAGCTGGCCTCAAACTCAGAAAGATCTGTGTGCCTCTGCCTTCCATGCTGGGATTAAAGGTGTGTACCACTATGCCTCATTTAGATTGCTTTAAAATGGTTAGTTGTACAACTGAATGGATGTGGTATGCCTGTGGTTCTAGCACTTGAGAGCAGAACCTGGAGAATTGTTTTAGTCCTGGAGTACAGGTCCAGACTGAGCAACAGAGAGAAGCTACCTCAATAAAATAAGAATAAATTAAATGGTTAGCTTTTGCATCGAATTAAGAAGACTGTGCACAGCAAATGGAATAATCATTAGATGAAAAGGCAACATAGAGAGTGGAAGAAACGGTTTTCATGTTATGTGACAATGGTTTACTATTCAGACTATATAAGGCTTCAAAACTCAACAAGAAAGGAAAAGAAGACATGCAAATAATCGACAGGGTATGAAAAAAGGTGCCTAGCACCAATAATAATCAGGAAATTGTATGTCAAAACTCCAGAAAGATCTCACTTCACTCCCATAAGAAAAGATGATAGCAAAAGGAATAAAACTATCAAATACTGGTGAGGGGTGGAGAAAGGGGAACTGTCCTTGCACACTGTTAATGAGCTGCTGGTACATCTGGAGAAAAACATAGAATTTCTTCCAGAAATGAAACTCACAGTGCCATATGAACCATCAAATGCCATTTCTAGGTGCACAGTCAAGGAAACAGAAACAGTACAATGAAAATCCCTATGCTTACTGAAGCACTGTTCACAACCTGCAAAACCTCAGATTAACTGAAACTGCCAACAATGAGTAAAAAGAGAAAGAAATCGTTCTCTATGTGCCCCTATGAAATACTATCTACTCATGCAAAAGGAAACCATATCATTTGTGTTAGAATGGGTGGAAGTGCAGTGGATAATGCTCTGTGAAATAATCAAAGCACAGAAAGTCAAATAGCACATGGTGTCACTCATATATGGATTTCAAAATAACCGAAGTCACGGCATTTGCAAGGAGGGTGGTAGCTAGCAGAGGTCGGAGAGAATAGGGGTAGTGAGAGTTAAGGAGAAGGTATTTAGCTACAGGCACATAAGAGAACATTCTTGTAATTACATAATAGTGATTACACTTACTACACCAGAAGTAAGACTTATTTGAGATGATGGATACATTTAACCTGATTACATAATCTATACATGGTTGAAATGTCACATTGAATCCAATTATTATATGTAGCTCTTTTTGTATCAATTAAAACACAATAAAATGGAAAAAACTTGGATCCCTCAAAAATGCTTTCACAGTCAGAAGAATTGAACATTTCTTCCTGATGCTTTCAATAATAAATCCAAATACTACAGAGTAATATCAAGAGGAAAGTAAAAGAGGTGGTATGTGAGCCAAAGAAAGCAAGGAGGGCTTGGAGGGAGGAACGGGAATGTGGAAATGGTGTAATTATATTATAATCTGAAGAATAAAAGAAAGAAGTTTTAAACTGCTAAGGGAAGCATGTTTCATGCTTGTGTGTGCATGTGTGAGAGACAGAAGAGGAGAGGAAAGGACAGGAGAGGAGAGGAGGGGAAAAGGAAGGGAGGGGAGGTGGGGAGGGAAGAGGGGAGAGGAGGGGAGAAGAGGGGAGAGGAGAGAAAGCCCTGGTATTGGTCCTTATCTTCCACACCTTTTATATAACTTGGTACACCAGGCTATCTTCCTGGGATAGCCTGGGATTCTTTGTCTCTGTCTGACATCTCATCACAGGAGCAACAGGATGACAGACATCCATGCACTGTCATGTACAGCTTTATATGGATTCTAGGGATCTGAACTTGCATCCTTATCTTTAGGTGGCAAGTACTTTACAGTGAGCCACCTCTCCAGCCCTCCACTCTATTCCTTGAGACCAGATTTCGTGTGAACCTGGAGATCACCAATTTGCCTAAACTCGCTTGCCAGCCAGCCCTAATGATCCCTCTGCTTCTGCATTCTCAGTGTTGGCATTACAGATGTGTACTTAGCTCTTTCATGGGTTTGGGGGATTGAACTCAGGCCCACACGCTTGAGGGGCAAGGACTCTACTGATTGAGCCATCTCTCCAGCCACAGCACATTATTTGTGAAGAAGAAAATAATGTTGTCAAGAGGGGTGCAACTATTGAGAGTGTTTTTCTAGCATGATTATGCCCCTAGTTCAATCCCCATTACTGAAAATAAAATGGTAAATGATAAAATGTCCTCAAATTGGTAGGCATAGATCCACAACTCTGAGTATATTACTATTACAAGCTATTTTCTATATACTTATAAGGGATATTCCATTGCTATGTAGATTTTTTAAACTTCCAGTAATTTCAGTTTCTATTTAGTTTTTTCACACGATATATTTTGATCATATTCTTCCCCTCTTCTAACTCCTTCCAGAACCTCCTCTCCTCCCTACTTACCCAAATTTTCTGTTCTCTCAAACAAACAAACAAACAAAAAAATGAAACTCAAAAGACCAACAAGACAAAAATACCAAGTCTATTCAAAAGGACACACACACACACACAAACACACACACTCATAAAACCCCAAAACATTAGGTTTGGGTTTGTTGGCCCACTACTTCTGAGTAAGGGCCTGCCCTGAAGTGTAGTTGATATGCTGGTGTCACTGCAATGGAGAAAAGTACAAATAGCTTCTTGGTCAGGAGTGCAACTTTGTGACTACCTCTTCTTTTCAGTGCTGATTTTTTTTTCTGGTTTGAACATGTACGCACATGAACTCATGGAGACTGACAGTTAAATAACTTTTTAGTAATCACATGAAAAATAAACTTACGTATTTTGATACCCACTCTTTTATAGAACATTTGTTTGTTTTTCTGTCGATTGGTGGCTTTTTTGGGGGGAGGGGGAGTAGGGCAAGCCTTTAACTCAACGACAGCCTCCTGTCTCAGCCTCTGGAATACTTGGATTATAGGTATGAACAATAATACTCTGATTCCAGTTTTGAAAAAAATCATATGCACATGTAATTATTATTGTGAAAAATTGTTAATTTCCACGCGTGAGTTTCACCTCAATAAAAAAAAAAATAGGGTTATGAAAATGACTCAAAGGCTAGAGGAGCACTTGCCACCAAGTGTGGTGACCTAAGTTGGATCCTCAAACTCCATATGGTGGAAGAAGAGAAACAACTGTCAACTGCCACAAGTTGTCCTGTGAAGTCCACATGTACACTATGGCATTTGGGAACGCACATGCACACACAATAATTACATGCAATTTTTAAAAGAAACCACTTTATACATAGGTTCTGGAAATAAATGTTTATGTCTAGCACCTAACTACTAGTCTATTTTGTAGCAAACATTTAAAGAAAGTGGCTATAAATGGGCTCATGAATTATTATTAGATGTTGGAAAATAATTGGAGACTTGCACAGAGGATTAGCTCTTTAGTAACTCTCTCGTTTTAATGTTTAAATCTACAGAATTGTAAGTGGAACATTTTTATGAATACTCACAATTTTAATAAGTTGCTCTGGGATCCAGGAGGTTAGTTTTGTTGCATTAGATCCCAGGATAGGTTTTTGTTTTTAAAATATGTTTTGGAGTCTGGGTGTGGTGGTGTTAGTTGTAATCCCAACACTAGGGATGCTGAGCACGAGTTTGAGTCCCATCTGGGCTATGTCACAAAAGCCAGTCTCAAGCAAGCTAACAAATAAAGAAGGTGACTTTATTTTTCTTTTGTTATAAAATTATATTTTAAAGAGGTGGCTCCAAACCTGTAATTTCAACATTTGGGAAACTAAGGCAGGAGGATCACTATGCATTTGAAACTAGCCTAGGTTATGTAATGTTTAAGCTGTCCTGGGCTGAAGAATGAGACCCTGTCTCAAAACAAACAAGCAAAAGAAATAAAGAAAAACAGAGAGCAAGAGAGGGAGAGATGGGAGGGAAGGAGGGAGAGAGGGAGGAAGGAAGAAAGAAAGAAAGAAAGAAGATTGAATATTTTGTAGAAAGTGATTTGCCTGAGGCACATTAAAGGCCATTGGAGTATTTTTTAAAAAAGAAATCCACAAAAATGTAATGGTGCCAAGCTGAACACTACCCTAATGTCCTTCAATAGGAGAATGGATAAATTAACACAATGGGTAAATATACTGCAGTGAGACTAAATGCACAGCAACTCCACGCAATTATATGGGTCTCATAAGCAATGCTGCAGTGATAAAAGCCAGACATAAAAGAGCTCACACTGGATGGCTCTATTAGAGTTCAAAATAAGGAAAATTACTCTATGGTGTTAGAAGTCAGGATAATGTTTAGCATTGTTGGAGCTAGTTACTGGGATGGGTCACAGGGGGCATTGTGAAGTGTTATCTTATTTTTTTCATCTGGATGCTATTTATATGAGTGTGTTAAGATTGTGGAACCCCATCAAGATGTACACCTGTTATTTTTTTACTTCTCTACGTGCATGCTGTATTTCAATTAAAATTTATCCAAACAAGTAATCAAGCAAGTAAACAAACAAATCCCTCACACTCACATAACTTCCTACTAACGCTCCAGAACCCCTTTCCTCCACAATCACACAACCAATTTCTTGAGTCTTCTCTACTTGCTGCCTCTATTTCCCTACTTTGGTCTCCTTCTGCAGCTCACTCCGATGTGTCATTCTCTCCAGTTATCAGCAATTTCCTCTCATGTTAAACCCAAAGGCAAAAAAAAAAAAAAAAAAAAAAAAAAAAAAAAAAAAAACCCTATCTTTAATTTGCTTGATTTTCCAGCAATATTTAATACTGCTTGCCACTTCTTTGCTGTTAGAAATATTCTCTTCATATGGATTTTGTGATACAACACTTGCAGGGTACTCTTCCTAGATTTCTAATGACTCCATCTCTGTGTAGTCATTCTCCTGCTTTTGGCCATTACATGTTGGTCATCCCGTAAGCTCTCAGCTTTAGATTTTCACGTCTCATTTTATGCTCCCTCTTTAAGTGATCTCATTCATTCCTATATTTCAGCACCGTTTATATTTGACTCCCAGTTAGCAGAAGCATCCTTTGTTCCTCTAAGTTGCACACTCCCACATCTAATTACCCAACATGCATCTCCATTTGAACATTTCACAGCCATCGCTAAGCTCATTTGTTCAAGATGAAATCTTAGTTTCTTCCTGCTCCAAGTGTATCCCTTATCTGCCCTAGGAAATTCCACCAGCATTCATGCATTTGTTCAAATTGGGGACAGTTAAAGGTTCTCTGTGTGTCTTTCTGTGCCTCTCTCACTGTGTGTTCGCAAATGCACCATGGCAAGTGACCGAAGGACAGAGGACAGCTTAGGAGTCAGTTTTTCTCTTTCCACCATGAGTCCTAGGGATTGAATTCTAGTAGTCAGTATTGACAGTAGGTCCCTTTATCCACAAAGTCATCTCACTGGTCCTGGTGACATTTTTAACAGTCCCCAGTTTCTCACAGCCAAAATCTGGGAATGCTAAACTTACTTCGCACTTGGCAATTGGAGCCATGGAAGCATATGGGAAGGTAGGCTGAAAGAACTCACAGCAGCCTGTTCTGAAGCTTCCCTGAGTTGAACAAGGTAAGAAGTGACTACAGTGACTATTGCAACACACCACTTAAACTCCTCCCAGAGGCTGGAAGCAGTTATGTCTCGCTTTGGACAAGGCTCTTCACCACAGGTGACTCTGTCCGGCATTGTGACTTCTCTGGAAAGGTAACACAGTAAGTTGCATCTATCTAATGAAAGCACAAAGGCTCAAACCTCAACTTCATACAACTCAACTGAGAAGCTACCTTGGCTCCAAACTTCCCATAAGAACACTTGGGGCTTTCCACTTGTACTCCTCCCTCGCCCTAGCCCCCTTTGCTCACTTCCTTGAAGGTACTGTCAATACCAATTGTACTCCTCCAATAATACTCTGTCTACTTCCAGGAGAACTAAGATACATTTTCAAGTACATCTTATTAGATCAACAAGGAAGAGGCAGCTCTAATTGAACACAAAGGGATATATATTAACAGAAGAGTAGGATGGAAGAAGGGAAGATGCCTATAGCTCAAGGTATAATTTTAGAAGCCTGTACCTTTTAATTGTTTAAAAATTTCATACATGCATATACTATGTTTCATCAAGCTCACTGCCCATTTTTCCCCCTTTTCGCTATTCCCTCCCTATTTCATGTCTTTTCTTCTCATTCTTTTTCTCCTTTTCCTCCTTCTTCCTTACTGAGTTTACTTTGTGTTGCCAGTATGCCTGGGCTACACCATCTTTTGGAACAAGGGTAGCCTCTCAGGGGCTTCCTCAAAGAAAACTGACTTTACCTCATCCAGCACCTGACAATAATTCTGTAGATAGGGATGGAAATTCATGATCTCTTCATTCCTCCATGCTAGGATTTTGTGTGGATTATATTAGGCAGGTCTTGTACATGTTTTTACAACCACTGTGAGTTCATATGCAAAACTGCCCTGTTGTGTCTGGAAAACACAACTTTCTTGTAGTAATATTGTAGTCATCTACAACTCTGGCTCTTAAATCTTTGTGGCTCCCTCTTCCATGATGATCCTAGAGCCTTGGGTCAAGGGGGTATGATATACATGTCTCATTTAGGACTGGGAACTCCACACATGATCATGATGAGTACGGGTCTCTGTGTTAATTGATGACTACTGCAAAAAGAAGCTTTTTCTAATTAGGAAATGCTGTACTTTAAGACTGGAGCTAAGAATGATTAATCTCTGCTTGTGAGAATTTAGTTCCTAGGATGTTGATGAGTTAGGCCCATTTTTATGCATCCCGAATTACTCCTTGTTTCTTTTCCTGTTGTTTTAAAATATGTTAACATGAGTAACTTAAAGGAAAGGGGGTTTATTCTAGCTTACAGTTCAAAAGTACATACAGTCCACTGTGGTGGAGACATCAAAGTGGCAGGAGCTTAAAGCAGCTGGTCCCATCACACCACAGTCAGAAAGCACAGAAGGCTGGATGTGTGCTAGTGCTTAGCTCTCTTTGCCTATCTTAAAGGCTGGAGAGATAGCTCAATGGTTAAGGTCACTTGCTGCCCTGGCAGAGGATCTGGATTAAGTTCCAAGCACCAATATGATAATTTACAACCTCAGTAACTCCAGTTCCAGAGGGATCTGATGCCCTCTTGTGATCTCTGCAGGCACTAGGCATTCATACACATGCAGCTAAAACACACATAAATTTCCTCCATTTTATGGCATCTGGCATCTCCTACCCAGAGAATGGTCCTATCCATAATTAAGATAGGTCTTCCCACACACCACATCAATTAATGTAAACAAGACAACCCCCAAGGCATGTGCAGAAATTCCTCTCCTGGGTGATTCTAGACTCTGTTGACAGCGATCACTAACAATCATACTCCTGAATTCCTTTTCCTTATGAAAATAAACTCTTGGCATGATAAGCCTTGGAAATAGTGTTTTGCTCATAGATGTAGTGTGAAGAAGAATGGTAGTAGATGCCTCTTTATATTCTATTTCCAATAAATGCACATGCCCATGTATACTTATATTCTATTTCCAATAAATGCACATGCCCATGTATACTCTCTCTGTCTCTCTGTCTCTGTCTCTCTGTCTCTCTCTCTCACACACACACACACACACACACAGAGAGAGAGAGAGAGAGAGAGAGAGAGAGAGAGAGAGAGAGAGAGAATACTGTTCACCACAGTCAGATATATGAAATTTTTATTTTATACATCTGAGGGGAAGATATCTGTAGTCCTGAAAAATCACCAATATGGAAGACAATACTTCAAACTTAAAGAAGTAAGGACTTTTATAAATAGTTTATATACAATATTTCATAGTTTGCTTGTCATACTTAGATCTTGGGACCCATTTTGAGTTTGTTTCTATGTATGCTGTAGGTAAAGGGTTCAAATCTATTCTTTTGTGTTTGTGAGTGTGTATAGTGTATGCATGTGACTGTGAGTGTTGCAGAGGTCAGAGGAGGACATCAGCTGTCCTGTCCTGTCACTCCCCTCCTTGTTTCCAGGAGACAGTATTTCACTGAGCTAGGACCTAGGTGGGCAGCCAGTGAGCCACAGAGATGCTGCTCTTTCTGTCCCTCCCATAGTCATGGGGTGACAGACACTCAGGTGTGTGCTGATCTTCTTTTCCCCGGGGATTTGAACTCATGTTCTTTATGCTTGTATATCAAGTGCTCTTATCCATTGAACCATCTTCCCAGACCTTCAAATTCATGCTTTTGTATGTGGATATTCAGCCTTTTCGGCACCATTTGTTGAAAAGAGAATTCTTGAGCCATCCAAATGTTTCAGCACTCTTGTCAAAAATCCATTGACCATAAATGTCAGGGTTTGGATTCATTTCTTTCATTGGAAATTGTTTGTTTTGTATTTTTCTTAACACAAAGGTAATATTGCAGAAAAATACATGTAAGCCCAAACAAAGATCATATGTTGTTCCGTCAGACTCAAGGTCATACATTCTAGTACTGTCAACACTAAAAAAATAGAAATCCTTCCACACTGTTGTCTGAAGTGTAAATGTCATTCTATAATATTGATTTGTATCTTGTTTTATAAAGAGCTTCACAATGTTCTGAATGTAGTTCCATCCAATGAATATAGGTGCAATTAAAGCACTGCTTTTATTGACTTTATCATGTTTTGTAATATGGACATGACTTAATCATTTTCATCCAATTCCCTACTGTTAAACACAGTGATGTAGTTGTCATAGACATCCTTATACATATCCTGAAATGCCTGTCCAATAGTTTAGAGGTAGCAAATTGCCAACACAATAATTGATTTTTGCTAACATATGTGTTTTATTACATATCCATATATAAGTATATATAATTTTGAATTTGTATGGTTCACTTGTTTACATCCCCAGGAACAGGATTGCCGGGCCTCCTGGCATTTAGTTCTGATTCGGCAAGGTTCCGCTACTTGCTTGTCCTGGAAGGATGATTGGACTCTCTCCCTAGCCTGGTGCCATAATAAGTGGGAGGAAGACAGAGAGGATGGTGTGAGGCAAGTTTTAGAATTGTTCTCTGAGGTTACTGATGACCCAACTCCCAAAGGCATCTTTGGGGATGCAGTACATAAAACTGGAAGGACTAATGGATTAAGCATCCAGAGATCTGGATCTGCTTCTAAGTGTATTATAATATTGCTCTGTGACTTTGAGCCTGTTATTTAATCCTCCCATTGCTAGCTGGTTAATCCCTCTAAATTTCATTTCCTTACATGGTTTTCCTGAGAACCAAATGCAGTGTTGTTCAGAATGTGTTTGGAAAACCAGAATCCTGTATGATTTTATGACTGTTCTATTCATTTTAATTTCTCAGATTGTTTTATGTAGGATCAAAGATATCTAAGCTTATTGGTGTAAACAACTGTCTGCTCATAGAACCTTGTGTTTAGATATGCTTATTTCCAAGGGTAGACATGATTCTGAACTGCAAGGATCTATTTCGGTGTGCTTGTGTTCTACAATCATTTATGGATGGTTGCACACGCCAGACACTTTGGATACAGAGATGACTGTGATTAGTCCTTGTCTTTGCAGTGCTTTGTAGTTCACTAGAAAGCGACAATCTTGTGCTGAAATCATGAGGAAACAGGGGTAAGAGCTTCAAAAGAAGTGAGAGCAACCAAGAGATGCAACCACGGCCTCAAGGCACATGATCTACAGAGGCAGGCTTGAGCGGAGAGAGGACCAGGTGTGTGTATGTGTGCGTGCATGTGGGTGCCTGGTCGTCTCTGCCAGTGCAGTAAATCTGGGGCTAGACTTTATCTTAGAATCTGTGCTCATTTCTATGCATTTACATTTCTTTTTTTAGTTTTGTGTTTCTCTTCATTTTCTAGTCGAGTTCTTTTTGAAAAATGCTAATCTGGTGTTAGCTGTACTAACAGGAAAAGAGATTTGTCTACACTCTTGCCAAGAGACTTGGAGAACCCAGAGCATTCTCAAAGCCAATAGTGCTGGTAAAAGTAAAGAGCCTATTTGGAAACCGGGGAAGAGCGCCGAGGTGCTCTTTCCTCCCTGCTGCCTGCATCATCTGGCATTCTTCTTGGACCATTTCCAAGCCCATCACCTTGCAACCATTTGTCTGCTGCCACTGGCAACAACAACCACAGACTTTAGAAAAGGCCAACTAAACATCTTTCTGCCCTTTTCTCTAGACTGCCTCTCTCCCCCAGTTTGGACATCTAAGCATTTCTATTTCAAATAAAAACCAAACACAATGATTATTGAAACCAGAGGAAATGAGGGATCGTGTTCTGCTCTTAATGCTTATTAAATTTGGACTTAATCTTCTTCATCACAATTAAGCCCTTAAACCAGCCAATATACTTAAACGAGGTGAAATGAGAAGACTTACTGTAAGAGATGACAGGAGGCTCTCTGGGAAATTAAAATCTCCAGAGACTCCCAAAGTGAGAGTTACCGAGCCAAGAAAGAGAAATAAAGAAAATGACTTTTAACGCTTAATAAACAGGATGCCAATTAGGCTTTTGACTAAAAAGCTAGATGATGTCAGTATTACCAATGGGGGATGGGTTAATAGAGCCAGGGAGTTAATAAACACTGTGTTGTTTCTAGATCTTCCTCTTTGTCCTCTTCTTCTTATGGGGGTGGGGAAGAGGGGGCTAGCTTTTCGAGACAAGGTCTCTTTATGAAGTTCAGGGTACCCTGAAACTCCTTATGTAGACCAGGCTGGCCTCTAATTTACAACAATCCTGCCTCCGCCTCCAGATCCATCTTTGATTCACTTTCTTTGAAACTGGCTCAGTGTATGTACCTTTCTTTTCTTCGTTTATCTTTCCATGACTTGGGAAGCAGCACATAACACTGTGGGAATACCTGCTTGCTTATGTGAAGATGTAAAAGAGTCTTTCTTCTTTTCCATGTCTCCAGGGCTGCCTGCATAAGTGAATGCTCCATGTATTCACCCTACCATTTACGGAGGCTGGAGCTAAAGCCACCCAACAGCTCAGTGCAGACTTGAAATGAGAAAATGACCACTGTAATTCAACAAGGGTATCATTTTGTGTTATCTTTTTGGACCCAGAGCCATTTCCCAGAAGCCCTTTCTTCTTGACACTCTCTACCAGGACAGAAAAGCAGCAGCCCTAAGTCGTGGGAAGGACACCTCCCAAGTTGGGAGGGTTTCCAGGTCCCAGTTTCTACCAGCCAGAAGTTTGATTTACCGGCACCATCTGTGGGAAGACAAATGGCCCCTTCTGGCTGTGCTGGCCAGATGCAGAGAAGGAAGGAATGAAGGAAAAAAATGGAGGAAGGAAGATTAGTAAATCAATAAATATTCAAGTGACATATAACAAATGAACTAATAAAAGTCCTCCTCATAGGATGGTGGCGGATGTCCTGAGATGGTGATGTTGAATTGAAAGAGGTGACACTTTTTTTAGCTCAAGGATAATCTCTTAAATTCTGGCTACAAACAGTACAGTATAACTCTTATGGTTACCATGACAACGTGAATCCCTCTCCTCTGATGTCAGCTGGCTCTCCCTCCTCCTTTGGAATCTGGAATGCCAGTTTTCTTTCTGCTGTAAATGTTGTGCCTGGTTTCAAGGACTCAGTGATGGGCTCGCCTAATAATTCTGTCTCTCAGGACTGTTTGTTCCAGAGCCCTAAGGTCACATTTTTTATGGAGAAAAAGGGAGCTTGACATGTGGAAGACTAGACCATGGCACACAGACTGACTGTTCTAGTTACGCATGTGACCTATTTGAACTGATTTCAGGGCTAGCCTCCGACCAGTCTAATGTGTACACCTCTACTCTGTCCACCTTACCCTGATGTCACACTTGCCTTTAGGAGAGTGTGGGATTTGGACCTGTGTTTAGGGAGTATGCTGGGGACTGTGGTATATTTTGAAGTCCTTCTGCTGAAAGTCTCTTCCCCAGTTGGCTTGCCTGAAGCTCCTATTAGCAGGATCATTTTAATAGATGAAAAACTTGAAAACAGCTGCCAAATGAAAATGCTGTCTGTGCAGAGTATTAACAACTAGCTTGTAATACCCAAGAATGAATTATAAAGAGGGGACAGGGCTCTAGAGGGCCCAGGCCACAGATAGGTCAGTTTGGATGCAGGATAACACCAGGGATTCTGTAGCTACTGTCTTCATATTACTCCCAACCATATCCTCCTTTTCTTCCTAGTTCAGTCAGCTTGGAAGACATTCTTTATTATTGTTGTTGTTGTTATTTAACTACACACATTTATAAGGTGCAATTTTGACACTACTAACATCTGTAACTCTTTAATCATATTATTATTTTATTAGCATAGTAATTGTACATATTTATGAAGTGCAGTGTGATATTTCAATACATGTTTGTGACATCTGCTGATCCGATCAGGGTAATCAACACTTCCCATCTCACTATCATTATTTTATGTGTGGAGCCTTTGAGTACCTATCTCCTTGTTATTCATAAAACACACAATAGGTTATTGTGGACTGTAATTCTCCTGCTGTGCTATAGAAAATGAGAATGTATTTCATCTATCTAACTGTGTTTGGGTTCCTGTTATTCAGCCTCTTTCTATCCCTGCCTCTCGTGCCCTTCCTAACCTCTGGCAATCACTCTTCTATGCTGGAAGGCATTCTTCATACTTCCCCACACTATTCAAGTCCAACTAATTATTAAGAATGCAGGCAAGCTATTCTTCTGCTAGAGACACATTAATGGAGTCCTAATGACAGCTTACTAAGCATGGCACTCCACACATGACCTGTATCCTGTATCTCTAGCCATATGTCACACTCCCATCCCACTTCAACCCTTCTCCCACACCTGACACTTTAACCACAGTTAACTATTCCTTGTAATTTGCCAAGCATAATATGTTTCTAACTTATATACAGGGTTTGTTTCCCCTGGAACATCCTTCTATTTTTCTTGCCTTCACCTAGTTTAACTCTTATAGTCCTCAAGATTTAAGTAATATACTTCCGGGTCTTTCCTTATTTCTTCTCCCTCCTCTCAAATTAGTTACTCTTCGGCTACATGTGCACTAGCTAAATTCTATTATAATTACTTATTGACTTATCTGTATCTCCCAGTAGGCTGTTAGTTTCAGGAGGACAGGGATTATGCCCTTAGTTTTCATTATGGCTCTGGTGTCTGACAATATCTGTGAATGGACAAAACTCAGTAAATGATTGTTGAACAAATGAAAGGAACCCAGAAGGTGCATATGCTAGAGGCCTAGCTGCTCTTCTCAGTGGAGGAGAAAAGATAATAGAGAAGAAGAACCAGTAAAAAGTCATGAAAATTAGTATGGAAAGAGAATGTGATCTATCACATGTTAAAACATATTATGCTCTACAATAAAATACTTGATTTCTATAGAAAAACAGACCAATGTTTATTAAACAGTACTCAAATTTCATGTGATACATTCATTAATATGTTTTAAAGGTGGCCTATCATATTAATGGGGGAAAGTATGGACCATTCAAAAGCAGCACTTGGGCCTTAGACTAGTTGAATCCTCTAGATTACAAAGCAATCAGACATCTTAATGAGAATTCTTAAAAGTACTAAAAGTCTTGTGTGACAATACACACGTGTAACCCCCACAATCGGGAGAGGAAGGCAGGAAGCTCACGAGTTTAAGGACAGCCTGAGTTAAAGAGGGAGCTCTAGGTCAGCCTGAGCTACTGTTAAACTTTGTCTCATATAAAACAAAAGATCTAAAAGGAAATATGGGATAATTTGAAACCATACAATTCTGGAAAAGGAAGTTCTTTTAAAGCAACCTACATATGCAGATACCATAGCCAAAAAGATAAATGAGTCTGTATCAAACTTAAAAACCGTGGCAAAAATATATGAAAACAAAGTCAAAACCCAACAGACAAAGGACTAATTTCAAAAGGGCTCAAACAAATCAGCAAGAAAAACATCAACAGCCCAAAGACAAGTAAGCAAATTATTTGAATAAGGCATCTCAAAAGAAAAGAAATATGGATGTCAAGTAAACATATGAAAGATGATGAACCTTGCTTGTAATCAAAAGAATCCAAACCCAAACAGCAAGATACTATTTCTCAACAATTATTCTGGCATGTATTTAACAAAATAAGCAATATCCAATGATGATGTAGGTGAATGGGGATACATAATTTAATTACAGAATTGTTACTGCGTATGGCCTCTGATCTAGCATTGTAGTGGTATTTCATAGCTTGTTAAGAGCATCTGCTCAGGAGTCAGTCTGCCTACATTCAGGTTATGCCTCTTCAATTAGGGCTATGGGCCCTAAGAAATCCTTTCAACCTCTGGAGGCTAGGTTTTCAAATCTGCAAAATGGGCACAATGGTATTTGCATCATAGAGTTGTAAAGGTAAAATGAGATTATGACATAAAATGCTCATCACCATATCTAACACATAATAAGCATTCAAAGTTGAGTGTTTCTCTTATTCTTGTGCTCCAAGACCTTTATTCATATTTTAATTGCAATACTATTTTTGATAACCAAAACATCCTGATAGAAACAATGGAAATGTCAATATATTAAAAAAAAAATTGATCTGAGGAAAGTAGAAAGAGCAAAAGGACACCTGTGACATGAAAGCCAAAAGGAGACTTGATGGGAGGTTGCAAATTTGTGGGAGGGGCAGAAGGTGGAGTATATAGATGAGGAGGAGGGAGAATCTACTCAAACACACTTTGTCCAAAGAAAGTGACAGTGATATCTTATACCTTGTGTGTTACTTTAAAAGTGAATAAAAAGGAAAGAAATTTGTTTAGTCCATTATGATATACTTACGATTCAGCCATTAAAAGAAAAGAGATGTGTTTAGATAAAACTCCAAGCTGTGAGCTATATGAAACATATAGTCTTTCTCTCTCCATATATACAGACACAGAAAACAGTGTTTATCATTAGAGAAAGGGCCTAATAAGGATAAATGGAAGGAGAATTTTGCCTTTCATTTCATGCCATACCTTTATACACTGTTTGATGTTTAAATTATGTACCTAGATAACCTTTCTTAGGGTAAACGTAGTGTCCTTAAATCCTGAAATGACCTTGGTATCCCCACATGCAATACATAGATAACAGGTTTTCTAATGTAAGGAACTGATCTGATAAACTCAGACCCTGTCAGAGTTCATAATTCAGCAACTCCCTCCCCCACTCCAATAAATGCATCAGACCTTTCAGTGGCCTGCAAGGTCTTCCTGATCTGATCTCTTGCTCTGTCATTATCTCTCTGATATCACCTGTCTCATTCTCTTATTCATGATGCTCCAGTATTGCTGGCCTTCACTCTGATCTGCACACATGGAAGCCAGAGGCCTACTACCCTCCTTTAGACCTTTATCCATGATCCTTTCCTTTGCCTTTGAAGTTCTTCCTGCAGTTTCTTTATTCAGTCTTTATGTAGGCTCTCTGCCCATCCCTCATTTAAAATTGCATCTATTGACATCTCTCTGTCCATGTCCCGTTTTATTGTTCCATAACATTTATAACAATCAAATGTAACACCTATTTCCATTCTCACTTTTTATCCGGCTCTCCCCACTGTCACATAAGATCCACAAGAACAGATGCTTATTTTGCTGCGTTCATTTATCTGTCCCAATCACTTGCTACATACAGTAAAGACTGTAAACACAATTGTTGAAAAAAATGGGTGAACAAGTGAATGAATGAACATTCCAGGTAAGGAAGAAGCTAAGAACTCAGCTCTTCCCTTTTCCTCTCTGGAGTTCTTTCTTAATTCTTCTCCCTCCCAACTCCTTTCACGAACCTCAAAAACTATTTGTTGGATGAATGGGTTTATGCACTCTTTCTGAGGTATGAGTGGTTGATAACTTAAGTAGAGAAGCTCAGGACCATTTGCATCTTAGTTGGGATAAGACTTGCAGGTAAAGGGATGGCCTTGCTTCTTGGAGCCATTGAGGTCTCCCTCCAGTAAATGGGTATATTTGTCCCAAGCTCTGGAGATCTACCTCTTGTGTTTCCCCTTCTCACTAATTCAGTGGTCTCTATGGGCTGAATGGCTTTAAGATTGCTGTTTGATGTTCACAGTTTCCATGGTGAAATATGGTGCATAACAAGAAAAGTGTAGCATGGGTATTGTTAGAGAAATGCAAGCATATGAATGTGAATACATACACATGCCTGTAAACACATGTGTATGTTTACATATGCCCACAGTCAAAAATATATCAAGGCAAGTTCTAAGCAAGTTCCTAAACAACAATACAGCATTATATATTTAAACCCTGAAAAATCCTCAGTCTTGATCATCTCTATAGATTTACTGGTCTAGTAGATAAGGTAATCCAAGATCAAGTCACTTCCAAATTACACAAATAGGTCCTTTATTCTCCAGAAAGACAGGAGACAGGATAAGATCTGTGAGTAAGGCTATACCTGAAGATGTGTGGAAAGTTCTAGAGTCTATATGCTGAAAGGTATAATTTATACCAATGGTGTAGTATAACACTCCAGAATCCCACTGCCTCCCATACAATGTCTATAATAAACTCCTTTCTTCCTCAAGGAACAGTTCTAATCAGGTCTTGGACAGGCCAAAATTTCCTTGTGTAGACTGGTCCTCTGTGAGAGGTGGTAGTTATATATGGTATAATATAGTCAGATAGGAAGTTGGGCCATCTATGTTCTACAGCAGGACCTCTTGTAGTGGTCTCGCTTAAGAAGAGACTAGCAATAACAGCTGTAACTATGGGAGAAATCAGAGAAGAATGTTGAAGTCAAATCTGGCAGCTATACAGAACACAAAGTATTTTTCTTTTAAAAATGACCTTTATATTTTATTTTGTTTAGCTTACAAAATACTGGTTTTGTTCACAATGTTATAGTGTGTGTGTGTGTGTATGTGTGTGCCTCACAATACACACGTGCAAGTCAGAATACTAAACACACATCAGGTTCTAGGGATTGAAGACAAGTGATTAGTTTTGGCAGCAAATGTCTTTGCCCGTTGAGCCATCTCACAAGCTCAATAATTTGTTTCATTATGCCATTTTCATACATCTATATTGTTGTTTCTTGCTCATATTTATTATACCTATTACTGTCTGACTTCATGTGGAGGTCACAGGATAACTTATAGAAGTTGGTTCTTTCCTTCTATCATACAGATATCAAACTCATGTCACCATACTTGATGGCAAGCACCTTTACTTACTGAGCCAACTCGCCACAATCATGCCTGGTGTCTGAGAAAGTCAGATGAGGGTATCAGATACTTTAGAACAGAGTTGTGGGTGGTTGTGAGAGACTGAGAGCACTTAAGTTAAACAAGAGACAGTCTACTCTCTTGTTTGAACCCAATCATCTCAGCATGCATTACACTCCCCTTCTTACAGGCCCATTGGGGCTTTAGCTCATTTACAAAGAGGGATTCAAGATAGAATTTTAAGACATATCTGTCTTTCCTCTTTCTCGGTGCTTGCAGGTTTAGCTTGGTTTCGAGTTTGTTTTGTAATAAGATTTTCTTATCCCAGGGTAGTTTAAAACTCACTATATAGTGTTGGCACATCTTTCAAACTCACAGACATCTTCCTGTTTCAGCCTCATGGGTGTTTTGTGGATTGTTTACATACTAACTTGTGGTAGTTTTAGCTCACCATGAGTTATTTTTATTTATTTTTTTTTAAATTAAAGCATGCCTGCCTAACTGGTTTTGTTTTGTTCTGCTTTGTTTTGAGACAGAGAGCTAGCTTTGTATTCCAAGCTACCCTCAAGCTCATAGTGATTTGCTTGCCTGGTGCATTTTGAATCATGGCTTCACTTTGCATTTAGGTGAACTACGTAGATGATGGCCTGTCCCTTCTTCAAGCTTACATCAATCCAGAGCTCTAGGATAGCTGCTTTCTTCTTCTTCTTCTTCTTCTTTTTTTTTTTTTTTTTTTTTTTTTTTTGTTTTGTCTTTTTCTCTTTTCCAGACAGGGTTTCTCTGTATTGTTTTGGAGACTGTCCTAGAACTCACTCTGTAGACCAGGCTGGCCTCGAATTCACAGAGATTCACCTGCTTCTGCCTCCCGCGTGCTGGGTTCAAAGGTGTGCACCACCAGCACCCAGCAGAATAGCTGTTTTCTCAAGGCATACAGCATTTATTCATCTTATATGCATTTCTCAATATTGTTAATAATAATAAAAATAACAACCATTAATATCCAGAAAATGTGATTTAGCAGTTTGGATGGTGAGCAGGAGGTCTGCAGATTTCAATCCCAGGTGATATTTCCTCTCTGTGTGGGTGGCAGCAAGCAGGGTGATGGACCTAGAGAAACAAACAGTTCCAGGAGTGGCTCAAGTCCAGATCCAATAAGAGCTTCCTTTGAAGCTTTTGTATCTGAAGCAACCCATAATTCTCAGAGGAAAGGAGTATGGCTGTTTCAAAATCCAAAAGCAAACTCTCTCTAAACAGATTAAACAGTCTGCCATAGAAGCAGCAATCAATACCAGAACCTGGCCAAGGAGCCCTGCTGATGTCAACCATCAGCCAAGCAAAGGACATTTCGGACTGCACACAGGATGGGGGTATGTCCAAATCGCTTGGGTCAAACCAGCCCTTGACTGTCAGAATGAAAACTTTTCACAGTTCCACTGCTAGCGTTAATTGCATAAAGTCTTGTGTTTCATTTATGGGGGTAGTAGCTGACACACTTGATTAAGGATACATATCCTTACGTCGGTTCCATGCATGTGTCTTCACCTTCCCATGCAATGACTGCTGAACCAATTCAAATGTCCTTTGGCTGTGTGTCTATCTATAACTATATGAATTGGCCTAGCACCCCCTCCCTTTGAGCAAAGAAAAGTTTTAGGTAGGAAAA
This sequence comes from Phodopus roborovskii, assembly GCF_943737965.1. Taxonomy (NCBI): domain Eukaryota; kingdom Metazoa; phylum Chordata; class Mammalia; order Rodentia; family Cricetidae; genus Phodopus; species Phodopus roborovskii. Next base: position 205,991 of record NW_026125894.1, read on the forward strand.
GGAATGACAAGGTGACTTGAATGCTCTGGGTAGACTTTTGTGGATTCGGCTAAAGATGTTTGCGCTCTCAACCCCTCCATTTCTATGCATTTGCATGTGATTTCTAATTTCACCCTTATCTCTGGCCAGCTGAGGGATTTGTCCACAACTGGTCAGCTTAGATAGGGAAACAGTGGATTGTCAGAGGCTGGGTGTGGGGGGTGGCAGCACCCATTTCTTCGGAACTCAGAGGAAAGCCTATGCGTTTGGAAAAGAAGGAAATGAGGTGTGGAAGACAGGGGAGGAGAGCAGGCAGCTGCAGCTGCCCTTCCTGTTTAAGACTCTCCTTCCCCTTTCATTTCTGTAATAGGCATGACTGGCTACTCATTTTACATCTCAGCCCTGGCACGAACAATACCTCCTGTGCTTCTGTTTCACAGTGTTCAAAAAAGCAAAGGCCAGACAGACAGCATTGGGCCCTGGTCTTACATGTGCTGTAACATCAGATTTTAGCCATGCTTAGAGGTCTGTTTGTTCCAGGGAGCACATGAGAGGGCGTCTCCTTATAACTACTGATCCATTTACCCTCCCGTCTCCTCTCCAATAGCTACGTGTATATGTGAAAATGTGACTACAAAGGAAAGATGTCTCACAGATTTAAAAGGTGGCCTGGTGTGTGTGTGTGTGGTGGGGGGGTGTACGCCAGTGGTAGAGTGCTCACTTGCTGACTAAGCTGTTGCAAGGTGTTGAGTTCAGTACCCAGTGCTGGAAAAAAAAAGTGTGGAGACTTCATTGAGAGGTTCTGGGAACCTATGAAGTGGTATTTAAGAAATTCTTGTAGCCAAATCTGCATGTCACCTCAGCTTTTGAACTTTCATTATAACAAAAATCCTTTGGGTAGCTTCCTTTAGTCAAACAAATGAAGGGCAGTGTGCACCTGTATGTAAGGAGAAGGGCACAGCAGGGGCAGGACCATTTGCCTGGTACTGCTCCATTTCTCTTAAACAGAGCTTCAGGGGTGTTGGGGGTGTTCCCGGAAAAATAAGAACAGGCTGCTGACCAAGTCTATGGGCCTGACCATAGTGTCCTGGCAGGAAAGGACTCTGAAGGGCATGAGAGACAGCTCCCTATGATAAATAGGGAGCCCACCATTCTGTAGGGCTTCTCTTCGTCCGCTCCCTACTCAGTCTCCAGCTTCTACTGGTTTGGTTTCCCCTCCCATCACAATCAGGAGGTACAATCTCTCTCTCCCACCCTCCCCCCTCTCTCCCCCTCTCCCTCTCCCTACCCCCCTCTTGTGTGTCCTTTCTCTCTGCATCTCTATTTCTGTCACTCTCCGTGTGTGTGTGTGTGTGTGTGTGTGTGTGTGTGTGTGTGTTGTGTGTGTGTGTGTGTGTGTGTGTGTGTGTGTGTGTGTGTGTGTGTGTGTGTGTATGTGTGTGGAATGCTGAACCTCAGTCCCTGACCAACCAAGGTAAATACTGCACCACCAAGTCACACCCTTAGCTTCTTAGTCTCTGTTTTGATTTCCAAAAGAAATCTGCTTAGACCTGGTATTCAGCTGGTCTGGATGGATTTTGTGGATGTTTAGGAGGCTAACAGGGAGGAGTCACTGCCAAACTCCTTACATTCTCATTCTTCTTCATCCTCTGCTCATTTTACCATCCTCCACCCTGGATTCTGTTTCCACCCCACCTGAAATTTCTGCCCCCTCTACTAGAGCCTCTAACAAATCAATCCATTATGTCTTCAGCAGAACTATGAATCTTTTCTTTTTGTACCAATAGCTGCCCTGTTTAGAAGGATGTGGGACTATAAATAGCTATTTATTTTTTTGCCATATCATTTATCCCCATACTTTTTTATGAGAAAGATGTGGAAATACAAAAGTATCATAGGATCCATATAGCAATCCAGTATCAGATACAAGGTTTCTGTCCAGCAGGAGGGCTCATTTTCCTACAGGGTAGTCTGTTTTTCTTTAAAGTCAGAATTCAAGCTATGTAAATTCTAACATGTAATTTGGGGGAGGGGGAGAGGTGGTCCTGTTGTTATCCCCAAGGCTCCATGTTTCCCTAGCATCACAGGATCAAACACTCCCTCCCCAAGAGTCCTGCAATCTTGGAATTATGCCAGAGACCCTTCCATGGCCTAGGAGAGTTGTCTAGAATTTGTTGGAGGAGATTGTTTGGCACTTTTCAAAGCCTACTTCCCTGCTGTCAGACAGGGCCAGATTTTGATGAGAGATGCCTGTAAATAGCTGAGAAAAGCACAGTGCCACAGGCAACCTTGCAAAAGCCAAATAGACACCCACCACTGTGATCAAGGCCGTGAACCAAATGCTGGGCCTGTTCAGGGCCCACACATTTCTCCCTCTGCACAAAGAATAATGCCTGCTTCAGAATTTGGTATGCAGGGAGACACAGTTGAGCTGAGGCAGGCCCACGGAGATAGTGAATGCAGATGTGGTTCATGAGGTCCAGGAGACTATTAGAGCCCACTTGAGGCTTTGAAAGAGGTATGTTTAGAAAAACACAAATCAATATGATTTTATGCAACAGGAAACAAATATATGGAATTCATTATCCTGAAGAGTAAGTGGAAGCTAAAACTATGTATAAATACCTTTCAGAAAGGGTTAGATGCATTCATAAATTTATGCAAAGCTGGTTACTAAGGGCAACTAGAATGTTTTCATAGGAAGCTGGAAACAGAAGAGACTTGAGATATTAGCAAATCTCAAGCCCTCCACCTCTGCAGTGAGGAAGCATCAGTACCTCCTGGAGTTAAACAGGAGACTAGTTGAGAAATGGGTGATTACTGGTGATCTCCTGGATAATCTCCTGCAAACCTAACAGCTTTCTTTAGCATTAGATTTTAGGAAAGAGAGGGACTAGTCAAGATTAAAAGCCTCTAATTGCCTGGAGGAGCCTCATGGACTACCTGGGGCTAGAGAAAGGGAAGAGGAAATGATATGCAAATACGGATAAGAAAAAAAGAGCCTATACTTCTGGTGCAGTTTGTTTCCTGTTACTGTGATAAACACTAACTGAAAGTGCATTAGGGAGGAATGGGTTTATTTCAGCTTTCTGGTCACAGGTCAGTCATCAAGGGAAGGCAGGGTAGTAGCTCAAGGCAGGGACCCAGAAGGCAGAAGCTGTTGCAGAGGTCATGAAGGAGTGCTATTTACAAGTTTGCTTGCCCAGCCTGCTTTCTTATTGCACCTAGGGCCACAAGCCCATGGATGTCACTGCCCACCACAGTGGGCTAGCCCCTCCTATACTAACTAGCAGTAAGAAATTCCTCAGAGACATGGTCAGTGGCCAGTCTGATTCAGGCAATTCCGCAATTGAGTTTCCCTCTTCCCAGGTGAGTCTGGGTTGTATCAAATAGACAGCTGAGCTAATTATGACACCTGCCTTTCAGGAGATTGTAGCCTGGTAAGGGAAAGAAGTGAGCATATTATGAGTTTGTGTATAGCACAATGAAGTATACAGTAAAGATGGAAAAGGTGGGAGCATATTAAATTCACTGCTAGGTGTGAGAGGAAGCCTGAAGAGCAAGGATCACTTAGCTTACACACATTAAAAGGGGAACAGTCATCCCCATCATTAACGAGCCAGACCTTCAGAGTCAGTTTTGATCCCAAATTCCTTTAGGTTTAACATGAATAGTATCTCCTGGAATTGTGTGACTCCACAGCCTTGTCAAAATCCAAATACACAAACACCTGCGTCAATGGAGGTCTGAAGAATGAATGAGTGATCTCTTTGGGTTCCAGAGCTACTTCCACTCAGAGTGGATCTGTCCACTCCTGCCACCATATTATTTTACCATGGTGAGTGGATTATAAATGTCAGCCCAATCCTAGAGACTCCCTCATCCGGGCTACAGCTAACCAATACACATTAGAATTAAACACAGTTCATTAACTGAAATTAGAAATACTTCTCTCTCTGAATGTGAAAAAAAAAAAGGGCATCCCTTCCCCTAGGCAGTTGCAAACCCTTTACAAGGAGCTCTGTGACTAAATATGGTGGTCCATGCCTGCAAAGCCAGCCATTGGGAAGCTGAAATGGATAATCCAGGAAAGCCTCTGGTGCTTCTTTTCAGAATGACTTAAGACTATGCCTGTTTGATGATGTCCACAACCTGCAACCTATTAACTGGCAATGCATCCCTGTGTCTGATCTCTCTATCAGGCCAAAGAAGCAGGGCTGACTGCTTAGGATACACTGGAATTGAGGAGGTGACCAGAATTTCAACATTATAAGATTCTGCTAAGGGGAAAGACAGCTGAATGAGTTGTTTGTTCAACAGGCACTAAAAATAAAGTTTGGCACCTCATTTAAGAACTTCCAGCAGCGTGGAGGAAGCTGATTCATTTTTTTCTAATAAAACTTAATTGTCATAGTGTTTATTTAATAGTGAGATAATAGCATCTTATGTTTATGAACTGTCTTATAGCCAGTGGGAGTCCATACCACTTCAAAGTCTTCAAAAGAAACTGGGACCATCTTCTACCCCTTGAACTGCCAACAGCTGGGGTATTGGAGGAAAAGCAGGAAAGGATTGACACCAGAAGTGACAAAGCCTTTACAACAAATTGATCCTGGTGCAAGCCCATCCCGGAAGTCCCCAGCAGTGGGTTTCTTGCTTACTGTGTGGGGAAAAGGATCTTTGCTTCTCAAGGGAGTCTGGCCAAACTGCTGGGTGCTTCAGAATGCCAGGTGAAGAAAAGAGGACCCAAGGGAATGAGGTTGGTAGAGGAGGAGTTAAATGATTGCAGAGGTGGTCCCTTTCCAAATCAAATTCAGAGGTAGGATATTTCATCTCCTGCCCATCAAAGCAGGAAGTCTTAGAAGTAAAAGAGAATCTAATTATTTTAGGACAGTTAGGTTCTGGTAGTTGTACTTGGGTCTGGCCTCAGAGTTGATGGAGAGGGTCAGGTCCCTAAGGGGCTTGGCCTCTAACCCTAGCTTTCTTGAAAACCCACAACTTACCTTCATTCCCAGAGTGTTTCTTAAAGTTGTGTGAGCATCAGTATCACATGGGAGTTCATTCAGAATCACATGGGAGCTCCTTTTACAAGCACTGCTCTGTTTTATTTGAGACAGGGTCTCACTTATGTAGCCCTGGCTGACCTGGAGTTTGCTATGTAGACTAGGCTGGCCTTGAAATCACAGAGAATGTTTTTGCTTCTGTCTCTCAAGTGCTGTGATAAGATTAAAAGAGAGCACCACCACACCTGACATCTGCTCTTATTCAGATTGAGGTGGATTCTAAGAATATGTTATCTCTCCATCATCCATCCATCCATCCATCTATTGTGGTATTGCGGATGGTATTCAGGGTCTTGCCCATTATAGGCAAGGACCCAACCATTGTGCTACAAGCCCAGCCCTAAGAATCAAATTTATTTTCAAGCTTTCCAAGTGCTATAGATTGATACTTTTCTAGGCACACTTCAAGAAACAGTGATTTTAGAGTTACCTTCACAGAGGTTGGGACTCTCTGGACTTTGGTTTGCAGCCCCAAAAGTCAGTTCAATAAAAAATGTGTCTTGACTTTTAGTGTTGCTTTGCTGTCTGCAAAGACTCCAGGAAAATTGGAGATCTCAGTGCTTTGCCCTCTTGCACTGAGGAGGGGTTCTTGCCATGTAAATGTCAGTACTAAAGGGAATGCATACCATAGTTCCCTCTAAGAAGTGCATGGGCAACACCAAGTCTGTTAGGAATTGGGGTAGTCACCAGCTACCCCAATTTCTCTTTCCTCTCCTTCTTCACAAAGCGCTAATGGAATAACTTTCTTCCCTTGGAGTCAATGGCATAGTATGTTCTATAGGTCTTTCAGGTCTAGATAGATAGGTTAGGTTTGAAGAGAACATTTTAATTGAAGGAGGAATGAAACAGGGTTATTATTTTGGAAGCTGTCTTGGCATAAAAGGAAAAGGTTTCACTCAGCATGATATTTTCTGAAAATGGTTTGGTTTATGCTTACCATTAAATATTATCTTGCATATAGGTAATAGAAATAAGAGGGAACCAAGGACTCTATTAACTCAGTATTATAGCAACCTACAATGAGATTAATAATTATCCAAAGGATGGACATAGGTGTTAATGTTTCATATTTGGCCTATGCCACTTGTCTGGCTCTCAAATCATCCATCAGAATTGTGTCAAGCCAAGTGAAAACTCTCCACGATGAACTAGCAATGCTTCCTCTCCTAATGTTTCTCAACTTCTTGTGGCTTAGAAGGTAGATTGAGCACAAGCTTAAGGGAACATTTTCCCTGCTCACTGGCTCTGCCATTCACTAGATCTTGGGATTCTTCCATGAGTCTGCTTCCTTTGTAACATGTGACTCAAGCACACCAAACTAATTACAAACAATTCTGATGGAAAGAACACTTGCATCAGTTGCCAAACTACAGTATGAATGTGTTTGGTATATCTTTTCCTATGAACTAGATGAATGTGCCCTTCAAGATATATTCAAATACACAATGCTTTGATGCAATGGAAGAATGCCACCAAAGTCAGCTGTAAAATGAGTGAAATGTTGTCATTAGTTCTTTCCACTAGTGGAATTTTTTCCCTTCCTTTCCCTCTCTCTCCTTCATTTCTTTCTGTCTTTCCCTTCTTTCCTCTTTCATTCCTGCTCTTGGTAGAGCTGTCTTTGTCCAATTATATTGCTATAACAAAACACCACAGACTATATAGGGCACAATATGTCTGTTTATAGTTCCATCTCCTTGAGAGGATGGGACACGAAGATCACTTGAGGCCAAGAGTTTGGTGCCAGTGTGGGCAATATATCAAGAGCCTGTTTTAATCAATCATATAAACAATGTATCACTGGTAGAATGCATGCTTAAGATCAATCCCAATCCCCACACTAAAACACACACACACACACACACACAGAGTAATAAAAATTGGATTTTCTTTTTACATTACATTTTATTTATTTGTGTGTATGTGTATGTTTATTCACACATGTGCATGTATCAGTCAGTAGAAAACTTTCAGGAATCATTTTTCTCCTACTGTATGGATCCCAGGATTGCACATAGGTTTTCAAGCTTGGTGGCAAGTGTCTTTTACCCATTGAGCCATCTCAGAATAAGAGGTATCAATTCACTCATTTATATATTTTTACCTGTTTCATCAGAATTTATTCAGATATATTTTGTACTTATTTTGTTAGTTTCTGTCAGAATATTTAATTTGGGGGTATTATTATAAATAATGTTGTATTTTAAATGTATTTTTCCAATTGTTCATTGCCAGAATATAGGAGAGCAATTTATTTTTGTATATTAAACTGGGTACTCTAAAACCTTGTTTTAATTGCTTATTGATTCCAGGAGGAATTATTTGTTGTTGGTGGTGATAGTGGTGGTTCTTTGATAGTTTTTTAAATAAAGCATCATTGTATTTGAAAAGACTTTTATTTTTTCCTTCCCAATATGCATCCCTTTTATTGCCTTTTTATTGTCTTGATGCAATACCTAGAACTTCTAGTATGCTGCTGGATAAAAGAGCTGTGAAGCAGTTATGTCTCTGATTTTTTCTCAACCATTGAGTGAAACTTCCAGTTGGTGTGTGTGTTTGTGTGCTGAGTATGTTAGCTGTAGCTTTTGTGCATGTTCTTTAGTAGGTTAAGGGATTCCTTCTCCATTCCAAATTTGTTTGGAATCTTTGTTGTAGATGGCCATTATATTTTGTCAAATGCTTGTCCTGCATCTATTAGAATGGCCATTCAATTCTCTCCCACCCCCACCCCTGTCTATAGTATGCCAATGTGATCTGTTATATCAATTGCATTTTGGATAATGGAGCTGTCATTACCACTGGAGTAAATCTCACTTGGCCATAGGGTACCGTTCTTTTTATATGTTGTTGGATTTGGCTTGCTAGTGTTTGGTTAATGATTTTGTGGAAAGGTTTGTGAGGCTGTGGTTTTCTCTTTTTAAAGTGTCTTTGTCAGGCCATAGCATTAGGGCAATTCTGGCCTCTTGAAATGGGTTAGGAAGTATTTCCTCTGCTTCTATTTTACAGAACAGATTGCAGAAAATTGGTATTATTTCTTCCTGAAGTGTTTCATCTTGGAGTCTGCCACTGAGCCATTCTGGGCCCCGATGTTTTATCTTAGTGTGTGTTCAATATATTTAATGGATATGGGTCTATTCAGATGATCTTTTGTTGTTGAGTTTTTCAAAATGTGCCTCTTAAGAAATTAGTCTGCTTCATCTAATCTTCCTGTTGGTGGGCGCAGAGTTCTTGATGATATTCCTTTATTTTCTTTTATAAGTTTATGGAATATCAGCCACTTTGTATCTATTAATTCATTCAAAAATATTTCAACTATTTACTATTAAGAAATTTTCCAGGTGTAGTCCTGCAGTTCAAGTACTTAGGAGGATATAGTCTGAGGAATGCCAGGAGTTCCAGGAGAGCTTAGGCTACACGAAAACAAAATGATTGACACATACCTGTTAGATGCCTATTATGTACCAAATACTTTGCAATAGCTGAGGCTATGGTGACACTGATTTCTTGGAAATTACATTCTTATGAGGAAGATCAACATTGAATCAATAAACAACAGACACATTTACAAGTTGCAGTTGCAGTTAGTGCTAGCAAAGAAATAAATAGTATGAGAAAACACTTCTTAGCAAGTGTGGGAAGGGAAAGCCTTTCTAAGGAGGTGACATTTTCGCTGAGAACTAAAAACTGAGAAAGTCTAGCCCTGTTTAAAACTCTCTCTCTCTCTCTCTCTCTCTCTGGGAAAGAGCATTCCAAACAAAGTAGCCACATGAGCAGACACTCAATAAAAGGAAGGGCTCCACATGTGGGAAGAAACAAAATACATCCAGTGTGCCTGGAACACAGTCAGCGTGGGAGACAGTAGGCTCCAGGGAGATACAAGAAGTGGCCAAGGGTCAGATCCTGTAGGACTTTATAAGCCATGATAAGGAGTTTGGATTCCGCTCTAAGTTAAATGAAATTTTCAAAAGACTTTAAACAAAAGAGTGACTTGCTGTGATTTACATGTAAACAGTAGTGGGATCTTTCCTGACTGCTGTGAGGAAAATATGTCAGAAGAGAGCAAGCATGAGAGCACAGAGCCCAAGACATACTGTAGTAGTCTGGACAGGAGGAGTTGGGTCCTTAAACTAGGGCAAGAGGGCAGTAACAATGAAAATGGAAAGATGTAAAGTAGAATGAATGAGAATTTATTTTGTTTTAACCAGGCACTAGGTTCAGCATTTATAAGCAGAATTTATTGGACAATCTCATTGACTTTATTCAGCCGTGGGAAGTTGCTTTCCCCCACTTTCAGTTTAAAATAGTCTTCCTTGAGAACATCAATTACTCAGGAGCTACATAATCATCCCATTGGCTCATCATTTTATCCCAGTGAACTCTGAGAGGGACTATTACAGTTCGCCAGGTCTGTCAGCAGCATATGTTTGAGGTACCATGGTCTCCATTCCAAACAGGTGTTTCTACATTCTGGGCACATCCTTAGTAGCACACACTCTGATGATCATTGTTCTCATCTTTCCCAGGTGGGTGACATTTAGAATGACTATTGTTCAGCAGTACTCAGGATTGCACTAAATGGTATGACAGAAGGAAGAACTTTGACTATCAGGGTGATTAGAAAGTGGAATGGATTGCCAGAGGAGGTTAGGAAGGTTCCTTCAGCCAGACAAGCTGCTGAAATATGAAGGCATGATATAGCAACGTGTGCAGCATTTCTATATTCTATAGAAAAAGCAATTCAAGTGACAAGGGAAGTAAGATGAAATGATGCTGTCAATGCTAGGTCATGGGTGGCTGCCAAGCAATGCGAGTCAGGACTCATAGCCTAGGTGGGCCAGCAGGTAAATAGGAGAACTTGAGAACAAATTACCAGGAGATAGTTACAGTGAATTATGAAGATACAAAGCCAAGGTCTGAATTCAGGGTGTAAGGCCACACTGGGGAATACAAGCAGGACCTAGGGTCTGAATGTGTAGTCAAGAGTGAAGCTGCAGAGATATGAGGCAGGCAGGAGAGCTAAGTTGAGTCAAAAGAAAATCTTACTAATGATGTTGGTCTATGGCTGGGCTTTAAGCCAGGATGAGGGAAAGAGGTAGATATAAAATCAGAGGCAAAATATATGTCTTGAACACCATAGCTCAGCCATGGTATTTCAGTGCATTGTGGAACTGGCACCCACATGCCCAAGTTTTGCTTTCAAGCTTTGCAGAGAGAGGCAATTTCACAGATTTTCGTGACTTCAGCACAGTTCTGCACCCTCTAGGGACTGCAGCATTGCTGGATGATGCACCACTCCTGGGCCTTGGATTTCTGTGGTCAGTGAATGTCCTTGTGAACTTGAAAACTGGCTTTAAACAGAATCGAGTTCACAATCAAAGAAATTTCTCTGTTCTTCCCCCTCCCAGTCCATATTGTCCTTCCTCAAAACATTCCACCAACCCAACTATTTCTCTGAGTCCCCCAGAGAGGTCTGTCGCATGGGTTCATTAGCAGAGTCCTTTCACCTCCCCAGTGGCTTGTACCACCAACTCCCTGGGGAGGATAATCTGCTGCCAAAGCTTCTAATGCCATAACAAAGGCATTGATGCATTGAGGTGGCTGCTGCTGCTGCTCCTGCTGCTGTCACAAAGCTGCCTCCCTCCCAAAGGAAAATACTAAAGCCAGCGCTTCTGATGTGGCCTTCTGTATTCAATGCCCCACAGAGATTTTAGTGAACCGGTCCTTTAAACTGGTACTTACTCTTACAAAGCTCTCTCTACTTAGAACTTAGTTTTGAGACTAGGAAGCTGGATCAGAAGATAACTAGGATAGAGGCCCCTGGTGGGTATTATTTTGATGAATTGATTTGTTTGTTTGCTTGCTTTTGGGTCTTCTCAGCAAGGTTTCCATCTTCCTTCAATAGCTTACAGACTGTACTCTGGACCTTAAGGCTAAGTATGTGAACTACATTTGCCGAATCACAGAATATTCTTTCTCCTAGCAACAGTGATTGAACTAAATGATGGGCATATGACCAAGAAAGACCAATCAGCATTGTTTCTTAGACAACATCTGTTTGACTTACCTTTTCTCATTGCTTTGACAAGATACTTGACAAAAGCAGCATAATAAAGGCAAGGTTTCTTTTAGCTCACAGCTAAAAGAGAGAGAGGGAGAGGCTTGGTGGCAGGAGGATGAAGCAGTTGTTCACATTGCATGCACAGTCAGGAAGGAGGGACAGATGAGTGCTGGTATTCAGCTTACTTTTTCATTTTTATCCAGTCTGGAATCTCAGCCTGTAGTATCGTTCCACTTGTGTTCATATTCACTTTTTGCTCCTGTGGCTGTTTGAAAGAAAATGGTCCCCAAAGGGACTGGCACTATTAGGCCATGTGACCTTGTTGGTGGAAGTGTGTCACTGTGGAGGCAGGCTTTGAAGTCTCAAGGCATGCCCAGCGTCTGAGACCACTTCCTGTTGCTTTGGAACTCTGAGCTACTTCTCCTGCACCATGTCTGCCTGCATGCCTCCATGTCCTGCCATAATGGTAATGGACAAAGCCTCTGAACTGTAAACCACCCCAATGAAATGTTTTCTTTGTAAGAGTTGCGGTGGGCCGGGCGGTGGTGGCACACACTATGAATCCCAGCAATCAGAAGGCATAGGCAAGAGGATCTTTGTGAATTCGAAGCCAGCCTGGGCTACAGAGTGAGTGCCAGGAAAGGCTCCAAAACTACACAGAGAAACCCTGTCTTGAAAAACAAAACAAACAAACAAAAACAAAACTAAACAAAAAAAAAGTTGCCGTCGTCATGCTGTCTCTTCACAGTGATGGAAACTCTAAGACACCTCCTCAGTTAAACCTGTCTGAAAATTCCCTCAAAAAACACTCAGAGACGTGTATCTTAGGTAATTCTAAACCTAGTGAAATTGGAATGACAACATCCAAAGACCTTGAGAAACTGAAATGGGTTATGGTAAGCTTTGTGAGTCATGTCCCCTGTAATATGGAGACGAGTTTCCATCAGTAGAAACATAACAAATGAGAAAAAGAGATACAGAAATTAACAGAGAGGGTGGTTCCAACAATGTCCATTCCAAAATTCCTCATCCCTAAGCACTAAGAGGAACTCTGGGTGGCTTTTCTTCCTTCCAATTATGATACAATCCTTTCTGAGAGGCTCCTTGAGCTAGTAAGCAATCAGTTCCCACTTGGGCTCACCTTCTCCACCTTCCAGAGAGACTCAAGAGTTACATGAATATTAAGGCATATCCAACTTAGGCTTCCAAGTTGGATCATTTCATATAATCATTCATTTAACAAATATTCACATTCTTGCTCCATGACAAGCACCGCTATAGGAGATGAGAATATAGAAGTGAATGATCAAAAATTTCTATTCTCACGCAGCTTACATTCTAATGGGAAACTGTTTACAAACAAACAATTATACGCATAAGCTAATCTCATAAGGGAGGGGAGAAAAATAGAGCATACGTATAGGACAGAAAGTAATGAAGTCAGGATGCCATTTTAGGTATTCTGGTAAAGGAAGGCCTCCTATGGAGGAACATACAGACCTCAGTTAAGTGAAATCACGAGAATGTTTGGGGGCAGAAATACTGTAGGCTAACAGTACAAGTGTGTGTGTTTGGGGATGATTTAGTTGGCAACAGCAAGGAGGTCAGTGAAATAAGGAAAGAAGCAAAAGAAGACTATTTGAAAATTAGGTCAATGCGGTGGTGAAGAGACAAATCACACAAGGACCTTGGAGCCTGGGATATAAACTACATTGTTCTCTAATTGTGATAGAGTCATTAGAGTATTTTGATATAAGCACTGACTGGATCAGATTTACCATTTAAGGGTCATCTCCTGAATAGAGAATCAAGTGTAGGAGATAAGAATAGAGGCAGGGGCCAGAGAGCTGGTTCAGTGGTAAAATCACTGGCAGCACAAGGCTAAGTTGGATCCCTGGAAGTTTCGTAAAATCCCAGTGCAGTGAATCTGTTATTCTACAACAGAAACCAGAGCCATGCTCAGAACAAAGTGGGGGAGAGAGAGTGACAATTCCAAAAGAGTTGTCGCCTGTTTTGCACATGTGTACCATGGCACAAACCTGCCCCCACATATACACTAAGTAAATAAACATTTTAAAGAACAGAGCCAAGCAGAGATTGTCATACCAAGCCAATTACATCAGTTTCAAAAAGATAAATATTGGCTGTTTTCTTTCGTTTGTGGAACTTAGATTATAGTAGATATAAAAAATCATGTATGTATATAGAAAGCAAGAAAATAGAAGCAAACCTGGGAGGGAAAAGAAGAAGAACATGGGAGAGCAAAGTGTGTTACACACACACACACACACACACACACACACACACACACACACACACGTCTTTATGAAACCCAATTCTACATACAATGACTATATGCTGGTTAAGTATTTAAAAATGGACGGTATTTGGGAGATCAGGTGAGAGACTACTGTTTTAGTTCAGGCTAAACACTATGGGACTAACAACTAAGGAAAGCAGTGGAAAATAGGAAGACTGAATTCTTAAAATGTGAACTTTGATTTCAAAGGTAAAGCCAGTTAAACCTAGTATAGTTTGCTCATGGGTGACACATGGAATGTGGGTGCCAGGATGACTCCAGCTGTTTTAGCCTCAGCAATCAGATAAATCTGCAAGATACTTATCAAGATGGTGACAAACAGCAAAGTCATGGGTTTGGAGATTGGAATCTGGTGAGCTTGAAATGCCAATTAAATTTCCAAATAGTATGGCAAAATCAGGAGCAGAAAATTTATGGGATACAAAGGAGTACAAAGTGCTAGAATGGAAAGGGGTTCCCAGGAAACAACAAGCGGCCTATCCACATCCACACAGGGAGCATCACACTGTCAATAATTGAGGGAGAGCATGTATTTATACTACTAGCCCATCATAGGTGCTCACTAAGGGCTCACTGATTTTGTTCAAAGCTGTTGAAAGAGTCATCCAAATAGTATAGAACAAGGGTCACATAAAGGAACAGTGAACAGAATACAGAGTAAGCAAAGAGAAGACATTGTATCTCTGAAGGGTAGGGATTGTAACTATGCTTGGAGGAGGAATACGCTGCAAGTGAAGAAGAGAAAAAGGGAAGCTAATCAAAGATGAAAGTTTATCCTCATAAAAGGAGGGTAGAGTTGAGCAAGTTTTGGCCGCCAGCTTTCTGACCCGACTCTGCCAACAGGGCGTGCAGCTTTGTTGATGAAGACCTTTTCTAGGCCCTGAGCAACAATAGAGCGAGCACCAAAGAAAACTCAGTTTCAGCATTCAGAGGTCGCAAGCAGCCAGGAGTGGGGACAGTAGCCAGCCTTGATCAATGCAGAATCGATTTACAATTTAGTGCTTTTGTGTTTCAAAGTAAGATAGCAGAAGAGGACAAGTAGGGGGAGGGCAGATTTCCAATTCCTTCTGCTAACACTGAAACCCTAAGGGGAGGGAAGCCATGTCACTGCAAGCAGGATATATAGTACTGCGAAAGGGCGACCCCGTGAAAGGGCATGGCAAAGAAGAGGGCAAAGACCTAACTAAAGGGAAGGCTGGGAAAGTGATACACAAAGAAATATGAAGAGGGTTAGGCTCATGAAATAGAAATTGATAGATTAGGGCACGAGGACATTAAAAAGATCTTTAAGAGGCTTCAGGGAATGAAAGAATGAGGGTCAAACAGAGATATCTGTCGGAACAGCTTCTTGACAAGCAGCTCTTGCCAAAGCCAATATATAACTAGATGAGAAGAAGGGCGAGCTTGAGGCAGGGGGAGGCTGCTGCAGCACTTGCTGTCTGAATGTAAATCAAGAGTGGAAATTCTGTTTACACAAGACAGTACAGTCTTGTGAAAACAGAAAGATGCTGTGGAACCTCCTTTTATATGAAGAGGACATTGACACAGTCGAGACTAAGCATTAGTGTCAACAGAGTGGCACAAGCACCTCTAAATTAAAAAAAAAAAACTGCTTTAAGAGTAAGGTGCAACTTTGCTTTTTTAAAATTTCTTTTCTTTTTTTATTAATTTATGTTTTACATTCCAATTTCAGTCCCCCCATCCTCCTCTCCTCCCGTTCCCTCACTCCACTCTCCCTCCCATCTGCTCTTTGGAGAGGATAAGCCTCCCATAGGGATTCTACTAAGTCTCTCCCATCATCTCATTGAGGCAGGACCAAGGCACCTCTCCATCTCCCACACCCCTGTGTCTAGGATGGACAAGGCATCTCTTCATATAGAATGGGCTCCACCAAGTTAGAGGTAGATCTGGGACCCACTGTCGGCAGCCTCATATATTGTCCCAGTTACATCGTTGTTACCTATATTAAGGGAGTCTACTTTGGTCTTATGCAAGTTCCCCATTTGTCAGACAGGAGTCAATGATCTCTCACTAGGTCGGGTCAGCTGATTCTGTGGGTTTCCACATCGTGGTCTTGACTCCTTTATTCATATTATCGCTCCTCCCTCACTTTGGTTGTACTCCAGGAGCTTGACCCATTGGTTAGTTGTGGATTTCTGCATCTACTTCCATCCATTTCTGGAAGAGGGTTCAAGTTTCTCCGGGGTTGTGGATTGTAGGTTGGGTATCTTTTGCGTTTTTGCTTTTTACTTCCGAGGCTTTGTTTCTTTAATTGTGACATGGGAGTAATAATAATAAAAAACAAATCATGGTCATAGCAAACAGTCCATGAACAGTGAATGCCCTGCACATAGGAGGCAAACAATGTTATTATTAATGGCATTATTATTACAACTGCTTTTGCTATAAAAGTACAACCCCTCTACTGGGTATGTTTGTGTATATATGTGTATCTACACAACATGATGCAATGTTCTCTGTGTATGTGTGTGTGTGTGTGAGAGAGAGAGTAAGTGTGTGTGTGTGTTTGTGTGTGGAGAGAGGGGAGAGAGAGTAATGGTTAAGAAATAAAATAAAATGAACAAGCCACATTGAAGATTATCTAATCCATAAGAAGAGATTTTCTTTTCAAGGTAAAGAAACAATCAGGGGGTCTGGAGAGATGGCTCAGCGGTTAAGAGCATCAGCTGCTCTTCCGGAGGACTTAGGTTCAATTCCCAGTACCCTCATGGCAGCTCACAATTGTTTGGAGTTCTGACACCTACGGCAAAACAACAAAGTACATAAAATAAAGTTTAAAAATTAAAAAGTCAAAAAAGAAACAATCAGAGGAAGAAGGGCAGAAAGCATGATCTTGCATATGAATCGCATGCAACTAGGAGAATGTTGGTATATATATGTAGGTAGAGCAGAGTCAGGGCAGGGATAAGCATGTATTTAACGAAAGGTGGAGGATAGGATGAAGAGTACAGTATGCCTATTGAAAACTGATATTGATCATTTATGGCACACTGTTTGGAACCAACAAATGAACTGCAGAGGGCCAGAGTAGTCTCTCTCATTTATAACTGAAATTCTTATGTTGTGGCTTTCCCTGCAGCTTCTTAAAGATTACCTCTGGTCTGTGCAGATCCTGGACATGCTGGGAAAGAATCAGCTTAGCTCTTTCTGCTTCCCTCCTCTTCCATGCCAGCCCCCACCATCATTCAAACGCCCCAGAACCTGAGAGCTAAGCTTGTCCACACTCTGATGAAACTCTCTCCTGGTAGAGCCTGGGTGGTGTCTTTTCTTTTCTTGGCATGCATCTTATTTTAGTAACAAGCAACAAGCAATACAGAAGATGCTCAGACTGAGGAGGAAGAGGACAAGATGGACAATCATCACAGCTACAGAATACGTGTGTGCTTGGGGGACAAGGAAGAATAGCACCCACAGATGAGTGTGTGCCTTTCTTCAATGATTCTGGAGAGGAAAGGAACTCCAGGTGTGGGGAGGGGCAGAGCGTGGAACAAGCCAAAAAACCTGCAGAATTGAAGAGCTATCAGGATGAAGAGCAAGACTTACAGTAGCCGCCTGACCAACAAAGAGAAAGCAGAGATGAAGGGGCAGTCCCTCCACTGGTACTCTGATGGCCTGGCTTGGGCTCAGGGGCAATCCCCAAGAATGTTCTAGAAGGACCAAGATTCAGTGCAAAACAATAATATGCTATACTTTGGTTTAAAATTATTAACAATGTTAAGACATTAAGAATAGTAATCCAAGCAGTTATGGCATATGTTTATTTGGTCAGCGCCTCAGGGCCGAGGTTGGTCTGGAACTTGCTATGTAGCCCAGCTGGACAGAACTTGCAACTCTCCTGCCCCAGCCTCTGCAGTTGGGATTAAAAGCATGAATCAGCACACCCATCTTCTCACCTGTCTTTCTGAATATGAGGTCCTTATGGCATAGAGCCCCACAACTGTGAAGCTGTCCTGCCTAGGAACATGGTTTATCCTTAGATCCAGGTTCTTTGTTTTATTTAGCAAATCAAAATGGTAGAACTAGAATAAATTGCTATCTCATTCTGAGTCTTATTTTGTGAATTTTAAGTGTTTTTATTTCATTGTATATTTAGCACATACCATATTCAAGACGATACAATAGGATCCACATAGCAGCAAATGAAGAGACAGTATCTGACATTTACAGATTTGTGTGAATGCCAATATCTGTCTTTCAAACGGGTGATGTTTCCTCTTCCCTTTCGTTTCCCTGGCCTGGTGTGGTTTTGATTGAAGCTCTGAAAAATGAAGAAAAAAGGCAAGAGAAACTGTTTCCAGGACTCTGCTCCTCCCAGCCCTGCATTGCTCTAAATATCCTCATTCTGGGCTTTTCTCCCAGCTCCCCTCCCTCCCAAATCTTTCCCTGAGCTCTTTAATGTTCTTTCCGCTTATTTGTCACCCCTTGTGGCAGCTATTAAACCAAATCCTTACTTTGAGAATTGGTAATTAAAGGGAAAGAATTAAGCATTTATCCTGCCTTTCCAGTAGGAACTATATTTCAGTATAATCAAATAGCCATAGTTTTGCTCTTTATTTATTTAACACTTACATAGCGTTTACCGTGCAGCAGGCCTTATTCTGATAGCTTTACCAATATTACCTCTTTTTCGTTCTCGTTACAACCACATTTTACAGATAAGGAACTGAAGCCCTGAGGAGGAAAGTGACTTAATAACACAGGTCGCAAGAGATAGAACTAACATTCAAATTCAGATCGTTGCCAAACTCCACGCTCTTCCAGACATAGTAAGTCACCCTGTAATGCATAAGGTAAGTTCTACTTTTTTGAGCATGATGGCTAGCAAAAGCACACTGCCTGAATTCTCCAAACTATTTTAATGGCTGAGGATAATGCTCAGTGGATACTTGACTAACATAGCAGAGTCCCTATGTTAAAATCCCTAGCAGTGAAATAAAAATCAGTTTTGAACCTAACATGAATTTAGACAAGAGGTACCACATACAATTAAAACTGTTAGGTGAATAACTTGTGGGGAGTGGCTCATAAGGTACCAACTTACCAGCACATAGACTGCTTCCTGATACCAAGAGGAAAGTTACTATAGAGTATTGGCGAAATGGGTAATGTGTCTCCTGTACAGGCATGAGGACTTGAGTTTGAGTCCTCTGTACCCATGAAAATATCAGGTGTTGTCATATATGCGTGTAGCCCCAGCTCTGGGAGTGCAACACAAGAGGATGACAAAGGCTCACTGGCCAAAGGCTCACTGGCCAAAGGCTCACTGGCCAAAGGCTCACTGGCCAAAGGATCACTGGCCAAAGCCTCACTGGCTAAGCAATCCATTCGAATTGGTGAGCTTCGGGTTCAGAGAGAGACCTTGCCTCAAAAACTAAAGTGGAAACAGCTAGAGGAAGATCATTGAGGTCGACCTCTGGCCTCCATATGCACCCTTCAGGTGAGTGCACCCCACCTCAACACACACACACACACACACACACACACACACACACACACACACACACACACACACACCACAGCCCCCATCATCACACTGTCAATCAAACATGATTAAGTTTCAGCTACTTATAGAAGTAACTTTTGAGGGGGCGTGTGTGGAGACAGGGTTTCTCTGTGTAGCTTTGGAGCCTGTCCTGGACCTCACTCTGTAGATCAGGCTGGCCTTGAACTCGCAGAGATCCACCTGCCTCTGCCTCCCGAGTACTGGGATTAAAAGCGTGCACCACCACTACCTGGCTGCAGTAACTTACTTTAAAATACACACTTTCAATTGGCTTTTATCTGTCTTCTGTCTCACTCCATGAGTTCTTTGTGTTTCTTGCAACCATCTCCCAAACAATGTAGGATGGAAACTCTTACCTCAAAGAGTCTGCTTTGGAGATAATCCAGACTAAACAAACCACACACACGCACACACACACACCACAAACAAAAATAAAAAAAAAATCTCAAAAGCAAGTGTACAAATAATTTTGCTGCCAGTTCAAACAGTATTATAAATGTAGACAACCACATACCATTATGTGTCTTCAGATACTCTGCAGTCTTCAATGCATGCTGTGTTGATGTATTTTAGCCAATGGCATTTAACTTGAATGTATCAAGCGTTCGGGTCCAAATTCCAATTTTCAGGGAATTTACGAGGTTGAGAAACCCACAAATAAGTGTCTAGGCAGTCTAAAAAGTGGACCATCTTTCAGAACAACTGGTCTCTTTTCTTTCGTTAGTCAGTGCACTGAAAAATAGAAAAAAAATGTTATTCTCAAGTTCTAGAAATAGAAGGGTTGTAACCAGATCAAAGCACATTTTTGGACTGAATGTAGTCTGGGACAGACCAGCTGCAGAAGACATTTCTAGTGTTGTTGAGAAAGTTTATTGTGATTGGGGTACATTGAAGGAAAGAATTAGCAAAACGTATTTTATTTTATTTTATTTTAGAATGTGGTGCTTCTGTTCCTTTTAAAATTAATGTTTTTAAATTAAAAGCAATCTTATTTTACACACCAATGCCAGTTCCCTCTCCCTCCCATCCTTCCATGTACCCCCTGACCCCCATCCCACCCTATCCACTCCTCAGGGAGGGTGAGGCCTCCCATGGGGGATCATCAATGTCTGTCATATCATTTGGGGTGGGACTTAGCCTCCCCCACCCATGTATCTAGTCTGAGAGAGTGTCCCTCCATAGAGAATGGGGTCCCAAAGCCCATTGGTGCACTAGGGATAAATACTGGTTCCACTGCCAGTGGCCCCATAGACTGCCCAAGGCCCCCAGCTGACACCCAGGTTCAGGGGGCCTGGTTTGGTCCTATGCTGTTTCCCCAGCTCTCAGAGTGGAATCTGTGAGTTCCCACTTGCTCAGGTCAGCTGTTTCTTAGGTTTCTCCAGCACGGTCTTGATCCCTTTGCTCATCACTCCTCCCTGTCTGCAACTGGATTCCAGGAGTTCGGCTCAGAGTTTAGCTGTGGGTGTCTGCTTCTTCTTCCATCAGCTACTGGATGAAGGAAGGCTCTAGGATGGAATATAAGGTAGTCACCAATCTTATTATCGGGAAGGGCATCAAAGTCAGCCTCTCCACTACTATCTAGATTCTTAGTTAGGACAAAACATATTTTAAATGCCTGTTCCAAAGTAAATTAGGTCTTTCACTGTCACCGTTCCTTGCAATATGGTTTACCTGTTTTACTCTGAATAAACCTATGTGCTTTCCCTATACTTTGATTCCTGTAGTAGATATTGCTACACCCATCTTTCTTGATAAGGATGGCAAATACCATTTCTACCCATGTCAGCTTGGCTGCTAATCACTAGTGTCTGTACCTCTTTGACTGGAGTTTTTTTATCTGGCTTCCAGGGCCCTCTTTGCGTAGACTCAGCGGAGTCCAAAAGCAACAGGGGTGTTGAATTCCCTAGGGCAGCTCTGAAGTAATAACTGTAATATGAAGGTGTTATTCCTCAGGGGGATAATTCAGAGATGCGTGTTCTCCCCCTCTTTCTAGAGTTCTCCAACACTTTTAAGATCCAGCTGCTTTTAGTGGGAACTTGCTTTAAGCACATCTCTAATTGGCTTTCATCCCTGTCTCACTTCCTTACTGCTTTGTATTTTTGTAGTTTCAACCCAAACAAACTATGTACCTACACCAGCGGCTCATCTCAGATCTGCTTTTGGGATAACCCAGACTATCATCCATTCCCTGGGGCCCTCTTCTGTGGAAATGTTTTTTTCTCTTCACCTGAGAGCAAGAAATAGCATTAGACTTTTCTAGTGTCCTGCTTTCATGCTCATTCAACATTCCTTTCTTCCTCTTTACCCTGTACAGGATCATTTATCAGCAACCCATTTACTCTCTCATCTTCATAGAAGGTTCTAGTGAACCCCTCTGATACCAATCCTGTCATTAGTTGCAGGTTCCCACATGGAAGTCTCATACCCCTAGTCTTACCTCAAATATTACTTTTTTGCTGTTTGTTTGTGGGTGTTTTATTTTTTTGAGACTAAGTATTTCCAGCTGGCCTCAAACTCATAACCATGCTCTGCTTCAGTCTCCAAAGTGTTGGGATTATGGCATGTTTTCAACACATGCAGCTCTCATCTCATCTTCATCTAGGCTCTAGCTCAGTCACAATGTGAATCCCATCACCGCCCCCCCACGACTCCTTTATGTATCGTCATAGTAAGTGATGCCATTTTTCATCTCTATTACTCTTTTGACACATATTCTTGGACCTGACTGCCCCTGCCCTGCAAGCTTCCATCCCAAAGCAGTTCCATGTCTTACCTGCCTTCGGTGCTGCTGAGGTCTGGTATTGAAGATCATCTATACTTTAGATTGTTGACATGCTTTAAAAGCATAATTTCTTTATTGATTATTTGGGATTTCACATCAGGCACCCTAATTCCACTCACCTCCCAGTCACCCTATATCTTCCCCTCACCCTTGCAGTGCCATCCCCCAAAAGAAAATTTAAAAAAAATCAAACCAATCAAACAAACAAAAACAAGATAACAAAACAAACAAAAAAAAAACACCTCTTCATTTCTCCTTCTTTCCAGCCTCTCCAACACCTCTTCATTTGTCCTGGTAGCATTGGGAGTGGTGTGTCACACAGTGTACCCTTTCGTCCAATCAGCTTTATTAGCAAATGTTCATTGCAATGTGTCACTGATCTCTTTCAAGGCCTCTTGTTTCTGGCACATCATCATCACTGGATCCTTACAGAGACTCTTCTAGGATATCTTGCAGCTGCCTCGAGGCATGGAGATTCTGTTGGTATCATTCCATCAGTTCCAGTCGGTCATAGATTAGGTAGATGTTAGGGTGGGTCAACCCAAGGGCGGCTGTGGACCTGGGTGGTAGCTGAGCTGGGTATTCTGGGCCACCGAGGCCACCTGTGAGGGGGCAAAGCCAGCTCCTCTATGCTCATGCCATCAGGGTCCAGCAGGGCCAGCTTTCCCTGAACCAGTGAAAAGTGAGTTGGGTTCAGGATGGCCCTCTGATTTCATCAAGACCAGTT
Organism: Phodopus roborovskii; assembly: GCF_943737965.1. NCBI lineage: Eukaryota > Metazoa > Chordata > Mammalia > Rodentia > Cricetidae > Phodopus > Phodopus roborovskii. Next base: position 228,441 of record NW_026125894.1, read on the forward strand.
CCTATGGCCCCCTGAGGTATCATGGTCCACAGACATCAACACAGCTTCAGATGGTGCTGGGACCAGGCCAATATGAGTAGCATGCACCGCCACCTGGTGCAATGGTGACATCCAGACATGGCTGCTGCCAAGGACCATGTCTGGATCCATGGTCCTACTGCAGCTAAGGTCTGTGCCAACATTCAAGTCCTGTATTGCCACCAGAGGTCACATAGAACCCTGGGCTTGGGGCCTCAACCTGAAGCATTGGTGTCTGGGGGCCATGCCACCTCCAGAACCCTCCCAATCTGACTGGCCAATGCTTCCACCCAGAGTCAGGATATCATCCTGGACCCAAGCTGCTGCAAGGGCCGTGTCTGGGTCAGTGGTCCTGCTGCAGCTGGGGCCTGTATTGACACACTCCACTGCTAGCTGATCCTTTGCTTACCATCAAGCAGCCATATCTCCCTCCCTTCAGTAATGTTCTTGATAGTTTTCTAGGCCCCTTTTCATTTGTTATCAGCAACCCCATTTCTAGTTGGGTTTTTATCTTGCTTCTAAACCTTGAATTTGTACTTTTTAATTTGAAAATTCTTCCTTTGTCTTGGCTTAAGTGAGCATGCACAGTATTCTCTCTATCTGTTGTGTGAAGACTTTAGCTCTATTACTAGCCTCCGACTAGCAACCCTACTAGGACCCTCCCTATGAATTTATTGCTCCCCAATTATCAAGAGGAGATTCAGAGAAGTTCAGTTTTATGGCTCACCATTTTAACAGATATTATTGCATAACTATTAACCCCAGGGCTTATATATTGTGTCAGAAGCTGTGCTAAGTGCTAGAATACAATGACACGAGGCTGTTAACATCTTGGACTTGCACAGTTGTGATAAAACTATAGAAGGAAACCAAATGGAATAGCAAGAAGGAGCATTAGATGGGGTAGTCAGAGAATATCTCTGTAAAGATGTAGTACTTTATTCAAGATCTGAAGGCAAAAAGGTAGCCAAACATGTGAAAACTCCAGTGGGAGAGTATTTCAGGCAGGCAAAACTACAAATATGAGTTCTAAAGTGTGAAAAATGTCCCTCATAGAATAATCATGAAACCAATGTGGGTGCAACATATCAAGTTGAAGGGATAAGAGGAGAGCAGCTGACATAAGAATGGACCAAGGATCATACAGCCCATGGATTTAAATCATGGAGAGCTTTTCAGAGCATATTTATGAACCTTTAAAGTGTGATGGGAAGGCACTAGAGGATTTAAAATATACATTTAATTATTTTTTTTTATTTGTATAGGTCTTTTACCTGAATGTGTGTATCTGCGCATTGTGTGTTCAGTGTCCATAGAGGCCAGAAGAGGGCGCCAAATCCTTTGCAACTAGAGTTAGAGATACTAGTGCGCTGCTAGTGAGTGCTAGAAATTGAAGCCTGGGTGCTAGAAATCGAAGCCAGGTGCTCTATAAGAACAAAAAGTAAGCACTTTAAACCACTATGTCATCTCTCTAGACCATACACTAGAACAGTGCTTTTCAACCTTCCTAATGCTGTGACTCTTTATAATACAGTTCACCATGCTGTGGTAACCCCCAAACATAAAATTATGTCTGTTGCTACTTCGTATCCATAATTTTCTTGACATAAATATGTGTGTTTTCTGATGGTCTTATTCGACCCCCCTGAAAGAGACATTCACTCCAAGGAGTCTCAACCCACAGGTTTTGAATCATTTTTTTTAATTTAAATTTATTTATTTTTTTATTTTATTTTACATGTCAATCCCAGTTCCCTCTCCCTCCCTCCGTCCCCCCCTCCCTCTTACCCTCTTTCCCCCCTCACATGCACCCTGACCACCCCCCCGTCCCATCCTCACCCCCACTCCACATGTATTTTTAGATTGGGAAAATAGCATAACATGGATCTTCTTTTTAAAAGAACTTTATTGGGATGTTTAATCTTCATTATCACTGAATTTAGAGTCATCTAGGAACCCCACTTCTGAGTGTGTTTTTGCATCTAAAGAGGTTTAACTAAGGAGGGAAGACCCTAAATGTAGTGGCAACATCTTATGAGCCAAGATCCCAAACTAAATAAAAGGTTAAGGAGTAACCTAGCACTCACATTTCTCTACTTCCTGACTATAGATACAACATGACCAGCTAGGTGCAATGTGATCAACTCCCTCACAACTCCCCTACCACACCCCACTAAGACAGACTGTGGCCCCTCTTAAAAAACAAAACAAAGTAAATCTGTCTTTCCTTAAGTTGATCATATCACACGAATGAGAAAAGTAACTGATACAGAAAATTGGTCCTACAAAGGGGGCTATCAATGTAATAATCTTAACCATATGGTTTGTAGGCCTTTGAAACTGGTTTGTGGGAGGAATGTGTAAGGGTTTGGAGATATGGGCTATAAAAGGCATAAAATAATATATGAAGACCTTAGTGGAACATCATAGTGGCAGTTTGGAAGACCAGAATGTCTGGATAAATGTACACAGTGGTGCCTGGCTTAAGGGGAACAAGGATTTGGCTATAAACTGGGCTGTTACATTCTGGCAAAGAATCTAGCTGACTTCTGCTCTGCTCACATCTTTAAAATTTGAGTGAGGCTGAATTTAAAAGCTGTAGATTATACTGTTTGGAAATTTTAAGACAGAGCAACAACTTGCCCATTGTATCGAAAACTGATCATTGATCTTAAATGTGGATATACATGGAAAGACTGCAGAAAGATAGAAAATTTACAGTGTGGTGAACAAAGAAGTGTGAACAAGTTTAAAGCTACAGACAAGGCAGATAGGAGAAGGCAGTTATAAATTGTTAAAGACATTAGCACCAATAAAGACAAAATTCCAATTATGCTTTGGGACATTAGGAAAGGTGCTCTGGGGGAAATATCCTGCCCTTTAAGAGTTCCAGTTTGGGAAGATGAAAATTTATATTAACGGAGAAACCCTGGACTGAGAATTTCATTGAAGAGGTTCCCTGCTGGAAAACAACTGCTAAGGGAAGTGGATTCCCAAGTTCTACCACCAAGGCACAAAATGAGTCTGTACGCTGAAGGTGACAGAACTAGAGGGCTGGGGGCTAGCCAAGATGTTTTAGATGATGCCTTCAGAACCCCCAGATGGCAGGGCATGGAGATGCAGGGTATGGTGTTTGCTCTGCCGGGATGTGATCTTATTTTGACCCATTCTTCCTTATTAGAATGAGAATGTTTATTCTGTGTCATTGTATTATGGGCGTGTATAACTTATTTTTTTCTTCTGTAGGGATTCGAGGTTAAGGACTTTAGAAAAGACTTTCACTTCTGAACACCGTTGGGACTATTAAAGAATATAGGGACTTTTGAAGTTGGAATAAATGCAGTTTGCATTATAATATGACCATGAACCTTTGAAGACTAGGGGTTGAATGCTGCAGTTTAAATGTAATATATTTGAGTGCCATATCCACAAATGGTAGACTCATGAAAGTTAATCGTAAAGGCCAACTTGACAGGATGATTTGGAATCCCTTAGGAGCCATGTTTGGGCATGTCTAAGCCACTCCCTACATGTGAATAGTAGTACCCTAGGGGCTGGGGTACTAAAATGAGTTTTCTAAAGAGGAGAAAGCCAACTGAGCACCAGCATTATCTCACTTTTACCCAGCTGCATCATACCATGCCTTTTTGTTAGGATGGACTATAGCCCTCAAGACAAAAGCCAAAATAAATCTGGCTTTTGCCAGGTATTTTGTCATAGCAATGGAAGAAGTAATTGATGTACCCACATTGCAATCTGGACAAGAGATAAAGGCCTTTTCTAGTAATAGTGGGTATGGGAAGAATTGTTAAACAGACACTAATATTGAGTGAAGAATGTTCAAAATGTGCTGGTAAGTTGGATTTTGGGAGTGAGAGAGAAAGAGTAATCAAGGACCACTAACAGCTTTGCTAATTCTATTTTTGTAAGGTTGGAAAGACGGGGAGGAACCTTTCTGTTTTGTATGTGCTACATATTATGTTAATTTGTTTTATCTTGCTGTGTGTGTGTTCATGTATATGTATGTAAACATGTATAGATATAAATGTGTGTGCATATATGTGAAAGTCAAAGGAAAATCATGGGTGCCATTCTCAGTTGCCAGCTACCTCTTTGTTATTATGGTCAGCCTGGAATTTTGCTAAGTAGAGTAGGTTGATTGACTATGAAGTTCCAAGATCTATGTGTCTCTGCCTCTCAGTGCTGGGATTATAAACAGGTACCATCCTGTCCACTTGTGTAGGTTCTGAGGATTAAACTAAGGCCCTCATTATTTCCCTTTTTTGAGACAGGATCTCACTCTGTAGCCCTACCTGGCCTCAAACTAAGTATGTAGACCAGGCTGGCTTTGAACTCACAGAGACCTGGGTTGCTCTGCCTTCTGAATACTGGGATTACAGATGAGCATCACCATAGCTGGCTCAGATTTTCAGTCTTGCAAGTCAAGTTTTACTGGATGAACTAAGCCCCTAGTCTTGTTTTGTAGTTATTATATTAGAGACATCTAATAAATATTCAAGTGGTGATTTTAAATAGGCATTTAGACATGTGGCTATCCACTTAGAATCCTCTCAGGGTCTTCTCTAGGTGTTATTGGTATAAATATGGTGCTGAAAGCCATAGGAATAGAGGAAATTACTCAAGAAAGGATTTGTGAAAGAGAAGTCTCAGAGTAGAATATGAATAATTTGAATGTTTAGATTCAAGTAGAAAATACTGAGAAAGAGCAGTAACAGTGTGGCATTAACAAATCTAGGCCAGGAAATGTTTTAAAGAAATACTTTTTAAAGGATTTTAAAGACCATCTATGTCAAATGCTGTTGAGAGGGCTATTAAATTCAGGACAGAAGTGTGATAATTGGATTTGGCAACACAGAGGACTCTAGGGGATTGTGACAAGAGAGTTTTTAGTGGATTGATGAGTATGGAACCCAGCCCGGAGTAGATTGGAGAATGAATAGGAGGTGAGGAAGACGATTTTGCATGTGTAGATAATTCTTTGGAGAATATTTGCTGTTAATGGGTGTTAAAATATGTTCAAAGAAAAGTTTATTTTGGGGATAGTAAAAGCTAAAATAAGTGTGTGATAGTAAGAATTGCTGGTAGAGAGTGTTAAAAATTATTAAGAGTGAAAGAAGTAATGATGTGGTAGATTTCTCTGTCTTCTCTTCCACAATAATAAAATTCCCAGTTCATAGCTGGCCTTGTGCTACAAGTATTATCCATCTTGCTGCTAGAAGTGGCCTTGTAACTACTTCTGGCCTATAAGATATATACAGAAGTATCCTGTGCCTGCTCTTGGGAACCTCCTTTGGTTCTTTCTTTTGTCCCTTCTCCATCCTCTTGCCTGAATTTTGAATGTAATAACCAGAACTCTATATACCATCTTGGAGCTGGAAGACAAAGATGTGAACTTTGAGGTGCGTGCACTTCCAAAGACTTTGGAGATCTGGGTCATCATATCAACCTCAGACTACCTACCTCTTTTGTGTCAGGCAATAAATGCTGTCATCTCACCCACTATAATTTTGAATCTCTATTGGTCTCAGATGAACTCAATCCTAATGGATCGAAATGACTTCTGGAGAACCAGTGGAAGCAATGACTGTTAACAGCGGACAATTCATCCAACATATAATAGAAACCAATGATAAAGATAGAGATAGGTGACAGTGGATTGGAATTCTCTGTTCAGTGGTTCTCTCTCTCTCTCTCTCTCTCTCTCTCTCTCTCTCTCTCTCTCTCTCTCTCTCTCTATTTTCCAGTGAGGTGGCAAGTGAAGGGCTTCAGCTGAGAGTGGAGGTGGATGACTATCTTAATTATTTTTTTCATAGCTGTGATAAAAAAAAACATGAAAAGAGGCAAATTAAGGAAGGGGTTCTTTAGATTAAAGTATGGGGGAATACAGTTGATTGTGGACGAGATGACTAGTCTCATTGCATCTGTCTACAATCAGGAAGTACAACACAGTTAAGGAAGTAGGGTCAGGTGATAAATCTTAAAGGCCTGTTCCAATAATCTAGTATACTTAATATTTCATTCAATAAGGTTCAACCTTGTAAAACATCGAGAAACTTTCAAACCAGCACCATCAACTAGAGGCCACAGTTTTAATCATGTAAGCCCATGAGAAATGCTTCCCATTCAGGCCACAACAGTGGTAGATTGCATATAGACGACAGAAGGTAGTACATGGACTCCTGAAGAGCTAGAAGGATGGAAAGGAATCCATGACACCTGAGAGCAACTCTATTACTGGTCTTAAATAATTTTCTGACCGTTTCTAGCAGCCCCATTCTCCTGGGCTCTTTACTTTTGCATGCTTTATTTTCTACACAGGACTCTGCTCTGACGGTCTCACGATTTTTCATCCTATATTTCTCAAGCTGTGCCTTCCTTCTTAGTTCCCAAGATAGGATCGCCTGGAATCTCAGCACTTTCCTAAAAGAACTAGATTTACCATGCTTTTTTATAGTGCTGGGGATGGAACCCAGGGCCTTGCACATGCTTGCCACCGAACTGCATCCCCAGCCTTTGCCAGAGTTTTGTTGGCACTCACCCCCCTCCAATCTGGCAATCCACACTTCTGCATTCCTGATTTGCCTTCTACTCCTAGATTTCGCTTTATAAAGCAAACTCTAGCCATAAAGTGACACTTCCTCTACTTCTTGTCCTAGTTTCCAGTTTTCCCACCATTCAAGGTCCACCTCGGGCCTCATTGTCTTCAAGAAGTTTTTGCTATTTCAGTCTACCATAATGTTGTAAATATTAAGTGATGAAGTTGACACCATGTGACCTAAAAACCCATACATAAGAATCCATACAGTGATAATCTGTATCTCAAAGTTGAACATTTGTAACATATGGTCCTCCTCTCTCATGTAGTATATGTGACATATGGAAATGCCTTCCTCCACTCTGAGCTACCTTTTTTATACTTTTATACCATACCCCTTTACTACTAAGAACTGGTGCTTCATAATTAAATTAAAAATTCTGTCACTAAAGGGTATACACAGTATGCCACATTATATGAAGTCACCAGACAAACAAGCTAAACAAGATTTTGTTCTTTTTAAAATGAAAAGCTGTGGATTCCTTCCAGACTAATGTGGTTTGATCACGCCAGACCACCTGAAACAGAGTACAAGCTAATCCTACATTCAAAACAGCTGGACAAAACAGCCCTACAGACTACAGCCAGGATATCTGAATCTTCTTCGAATCCCCCCAAGACAGCGCCCCTTACCAGCAGGAAGTAGTTTGGAAAGAACAACGCCCAAATTCCCAAATATTGTGTATAAATGTTTGTTTTCATTTAATTGGACTTTGTTATATAAAGTTAAATAAAAAAGAAAGAAAAAATATTTAACAAAAATAAAAAATATCAGAAAACCAAAAAAAAAAAAAAAAGATTTTGTTCTTTTTCAGAGACAAGAACGTATATAGCAAACAGTAAAGAAAAACAATGAGACGAATAATTAAAAAGTCAATCAAAGTTTGTCTCCCAGGAAGAGAACTGTCACTGAGAGGGGAGTGCCATATAGCTTTATCTTATGGACATCCCTTTCCACTTTTTTGCAGAAGTTTTTTTTTCATTTTTTATGTATGTGCAGTGTGTGTGTGTGTGTGTGTGTGTGTGTGTGTGTGTGTGTGTGTGTGTGAGTAGAGATACATGCATGCAGAGTCTAAAAGACAGCATCTGATTCCCTGGAGTTGGAGTTACAGGTACAGGCAGTCAGCACCTGATGTAGGTGCTTTCTCTCCAACCTCTGCAGTTCTTTTATCACTATTTTTAAAATTTATACATAAGTACCATGCACACTTTTCTTGTATCCCCATGTCACAATAAAAGCTCCTAAGGGTACTTTTCTAGGTCCTGATCAGGCCTATTGTACCTGCATTATTAGTGGTGCATGTGGTTCCTGAACTGCATTTTCATTTGATACCCAAGGTAGTTCTGAAACCTTTAAGGGACCCATGGTATCTAAAGAATGTCGCCTGAATCTTGCTGATAGAGGCAGGAACCTGAGGATGGGAACGAGAAAAACAAAAGGCCCATGGGTAAGGAGAAAGACATCATGGACAGAAGGATCTGCCCCTTTGACGTGACCTCTGTGTGGTCTGCTAGAGACCCCTAAATCATGGTAAGAAAAAAAATCAAGAAATTGTTTTTATATCCATTGACCTCATCTTAATTGTGATTGGTGATAATTATTTTTCTGGAGGCAAAAAAAAAATCTATGTGCATATAGCCTTCCAGATACTATCTGGATAGAAGATGTGTTTTTTGTTTTTTTGTTTTTGTTTTTTTTTTTTGTTTTTTTTTTTTTTTTTTTGTTTTTTTTTTGCAGATTACCACAAACTCAGATATATATATATAGCTTTGCTGGGGACTGCCTTAGCAAAATTACAGAGACTGGAAGCATCACCAAAAGACATGCATTCTCTTACACTTTTGGAGGCTGTGTGTTTAAGGGTAGGGATTTTTCAGGGTTCGTTTCTCATGGTATCTCTGTGTTTTGCTTATACATGTTGCCGCTTCCCTTTGTTTCACAGACATATGTGATGACTTCTGTCTGTGCCTTTATCTCATTTTAGAAGAGTGCCACACATACTGGGTTCAAGTCTAGCTGGTGGATATCATTTTAACTTCACACTGTGCTGGGAGTTAATGCTTCAGCCTTTCAATTAGAAGAGGGGCACAAATGAGCCCATAACAGTATGGAATCCATACAGTGCTTTTATTTGTTTATTTTGATATGAGCGTCATCATCTTGTGCACTGAGCTGAGCATATCATTGGTGTCTCGGTATATAGCTCATGTTCATTGATTGACTAGCAACTGGCTGAAAATCTTGTTGAGAAAGAAGCTACAGAGTGATGAGTAAAATGGATGAATGCATCTTCAGAGTTGACTGTGGTCGTCTTATGTTTACCAGATTGACAACCCAAATAAGCAATTTTCGATTCTAAATAACCCAGGCATTAAGAATCCAGGAGACACTCATGCACAACATTGTGAAGCATTAAGCTGCTTGAAGCCTGAACTCTTTTAACAGTTTGACATTTCCTTTAAAAGCTGTTGGAATCCCTCTCTCCAGGAAGCCCAGTCAGAAGGAGCTGCGTGTTTTACTTATCCAAGTCTTTGCAGCAATGAATTAAACATGTACTGAAAAGGGAGGTGCCAAATTTCATAGCATCTTCCTCTCCCATGCTGAGTTGCGCATCCCAAGGGCAAGGCCCATCAGCCTCGTCATGGAACAGCGGAGGCAGACAGATTTATTGAAGAGAAAGAAAAAAAGAAAAAGAAAATCCTTTCCTTGGCAAACAAAGAACCTTTGATTTCTCAGCTCATCATCTGAGACAGAGATGCTGAGGTTGTACCTTCAGTTTGCACTGCTCCTGACCTTTGGGGAGCTTGCAGCATGTGGGGACTGGGAATGAGGAAGGAAAGGAGGCAGGCGGTAGATTCTGTTGTCACAAGATGTAGAGAAAAGAGACATGGGCAAATCTAGCTAGACCCTAGAAATAGCTGTGCATTCTGCTTGCTGTACACTTTTCACTTTCCAGATTACCTGCACAAGACTCCCACACCATCAGATCTGTAAAGATTCCCTCACCCGCTGACGCTGACATCTATTGCTTTCATTTCACCCTCACGGCCACCTTGGAAAAGAGAGCTAAGCCAGGCAGTTTTCCCTTGGTTATAGATGATAAACAAGAAGCCCAGAGAAGAGATGTGTATAGCAGGTTGGTGGTAGACCTGAGACTAGAATCCACGATTGTGGCCTCTAAACTTCAGGGCCCTTTGCAGCTTTCCTCTTCCCAGTTTCAGAGGATGGGGTACCCTCTTCTCTAAGGCTTAACACTGTCAGTTCATCATGGACCTAGTTTCCCTTCCTTCCTATCCCTGCTAAATTAGATTCTTCTCTCCTCTCCTTCTGTCCCCTCCCTTCTCCTCCCCTCCCCTCTTTTCCTCTCCCATCCCCCTACCCTTCCCTCCTCCCCTCCCTTCCTCTCTTCCCCTCCCCTTTCCTTTCCCTCCCTCTCTCTTTCCCAACAGGGTTCTTTCTTTTAATATACAAATTCATGCTTCCCTCTAAAAAAATAAAACAAAATTAAAGCAAAACCTCCACTGCTCTCTCTGCCTTCCCAGTGCATTTTCCTCTGCTCATCATCAAATTCTTTTTCAAGAGTATCTGACACTGGCTGCCTACTTATTATTTTTTTTATACAATTTGCGGCCAAGTTCAACCTAATTTAGTTCTCCTATCACTCCATTAAATGGTTTAACTAAAATCACCAGTTATCCATTAACTTTCAACTCTGTGGACCTGGTGTAGTCCTGATCAGATCAACCTGCAATTTTTGATGCTTGTGATCACTCATCTAAAGAAAACAAACAACAATGAAATAAGAAGATAACTTTGCTTTCATGGCCAGTGCTTTCTTGTTACCATCTTATGTCCTTCCCTCTGCCTGTCTTCTCTCCACCTACACACACACACACACACACACACACACACACACACACACACACACACACACACACACACGTGCTCCTGCTGATGATTTTAGCCCACATTCTTTTATTTATTTATTTTTTTCCTGAGGGATCTCTCCCTGGTAACTCTTTTGTTTGGAAAAGCAAATAGCATCACTTGTATTATTCTCAGATGACTGGCCTTCAAACTGAGACCACACAGACAAGAGGTGGCAGCTCTATCAGGTAGTGGAGCTGCTTTGATAATTGGAAAACTGCTCTGTCTTTTTCACAGCCTAGTCGACTCCTTTGTCTGGCTTTGTTTCTTTTGCTCCACTCTCTCGTCTGTTCTTCCCTTTGTACCATCTCCAATTCTCTGTTTACCCACAGATTGCATCCCCCCCTTCTTACTTGAGCTTCAAATGGCCTCAGCCACCCATGTCTCAACTTTCAACAGTCTTCTGACTTAAACTCTGACGGTAAGTAATCTGGTACTTCTGTATTTCTTAGTTCAAAACCCTGAGAGGGATCCTAATTGGCCCAGCTCATCTCTCAACTCTCAAAATCCCAGGTAGGTATCTCCTCTTATATAGCTCGTAGACATCTTCAACTCATATGTCCAAAAGAAGAATTCTCTATTTTTTTTTCAAACTAGCACAACCACCTGAATCCTTGAGTCTTTGGACAGTTTATAGACTGGCTTCCTTTGAACTGGTGACAGACTATATGTTGTTAGTTGAAACAAAAGCAAGTGGGAGGAATAGGGAGAATATATTAAGGAGAGCAAACCATGACTATGTGGGCAGCTGACAGCACATCAGATGAAGCAATTCTCTTAGTGATGCTGTGAACCTAGCAGGCTCTGACAGACATCCCTCTCCAGAGCTCTATAGTCTGAAAACCCCTGCTAGGCATCTCCCATTGTATATTGCATAGGCATGTTCAATTCTCATGTCCATGAGAGAAATTCTCCATTATATTCTGAACTAGAACTTGCTGCTGGATCCTTTGTTGTGGTTGATGAAACCACTATTCTCAAAAATATCTCATTACTTCCACTATTATTCCTATCTGCATATCAAAAGAGCAAAGTGTCATTCTTAATATCTCTATCACTCATATCATTTATCACCATTCATCACAAAGACCTACAGATTTTATCACCTGATTATTTTATTAATTCAATTTTAACCTTTCCTGTTCTAGTTTCAGTCACCATCATCTCTCACTTGAATGGCAGCAACAGCTCCCCTCCCCTGATGTGATGTTGTTTCTGTATAACCCATCTTTCATACCACTGGAAAGTGATAGTGATCTGCATTCATAAAACCATACATGATGTCAGTTTTTGTGTCACATGCCTTTACTCCTATCAGTTGGGGAGTGGAGGCAGGAAGATCTGCTTGAGTTCCAGGCCAACATGTATTTCATACTACTCAAGGCTACCCTGTCTCAAAAAGACACATACATAACTATTCTTTTGTTCTCCTCTAGATGATTTAATAACCTTCCATCAATGACTGGCCAAAGACCAAGCTACTAAAGTGACATACATGGATCTACTCTTCCTTTTGCTACAGCTTGGCAGCTGTTACTTGTCATCTCAATACCAACACTTTATGTTTCTGCTACATAGTAGGGCCTCTCTCTTGCCCCTATATGTTTGCTTAGGCTGCTCCTTCTGCTTAAAATACCTTCTTCTCAGTAATTCTCATAAATACCCTGTGACATGATAAAATTAAAATTCTGTTCTGGCATAATTTCCTTACAGGAACTTTCTTGATGTTCTTCCTTGTTTCTAATTGGAATACACATGTCTGATGGATTGTCATTATATATCCTGATCTTATCTCTACTATTATATTTCTTCCTTATAAGTAGTTGAGCTAGTTTACAGATGGAGCATGTGTTTTCCTCATTTGTATACTTCCGACACCTAGCAGAGGTCCAGTCATACAGTGGTATTAATTTTTTTGAATGCAGATAAAGGAAGTGAAGAGAAAGATGAAGCAATAAAAACAAGGGGATAAATATTAAAGGGATGGAGATAGAAGAGACAAAGAAGGAAAAAGAGACACTGAGAGATGGGGTAAGGGGTGGGAGATAAAGTATAGGTCCCACATTGGGTTGAAATCAACTTTACTATGATGTCATTTAGAGAGACTAGCCAGAGGTCTGGGTCCTTGGTCATCTTCATTTTCTCCCATAAAGGCTGGCAGAATTATGCCAAGTGATGGGCTGAAGAAACCCTTGGAGACAACTAGAAATGCAGGCTAAGAGACAGTCAGCTGGGCACTATTGGCAGCTAGACTTTAAGAGGTTGAGAGCCTGCTAGACTGCTGGAACCAGAGATGGTAGAACCATAAGTTCTTAACAACCATAACCAGGCCACAGGGGCTCACACAAGTGACTGCTTCCAAATGGCTAGGCTTCTCCTTTCACACAAGCTGCTGCTTTCCACACTGTGGGTAGTAGTGCCATTCCCAGAATGAAAGCAGAGCCCTATCAGTCTCAGAAAAAACAGGCAAATGGTAAGCAGCTTTGAAATAAGAGGCTGAAAGGCTAGAAATTACGAGCGCAGAAAGAGGACCTTCTTTTCTAAAGAGGCAGCTGTTCCATCCTCCTGTCCCCACCAAGTCACTTCAGGGCTAGCTTTCATTATTTTGGTCAAGAGTGTCAACAACGTCTCAGTCACCACACTCTGCCTTACTAACTCCCATACATTAGTCAAGACTTCTTCCTTCTACAAAAATCATAGCTTCCATCAGTAGCTGATGGAAAAGAAGCAGACACCCACAGCTAAACACTGAGCCAAACTCCTGGAATCCAGTTACAGAGAGGGAGGAGTGATAATCAAAGGGGTCAAGGCTAGGGAAACTCACAGAGACAGCTGAACTGAGCAAATGGAATGCTCATGGACTCCAGTCTAACAGCTGGGGAACCAGTATAGTACCAAACCAGGCTCTCTGAAAATGGGTGTCAGTTAGGAGGCCTGGGCAGTCTATGGGACCTCTAAGAGTGGAACGAGCATTTATCCCTAGTGCAAGAATGGACTTTGGGAGCCCATTCCCACTGGACGGATACTATTTCAGCCCAGAGACACAGGAGTGCCTAGAGACTTTGATGATCCTCCATGGAAAACCTCACCCTCTCTGGGGAATGGATGGGGTTGGGATGGGGATTGGCAGGGAGGATGGAAAGGAGAGGGAATTGGGATTGATATGTAAAATAAGATTATTTTTAATTTACATAAAATTTATTTAAAAAAGAAATTCACACTGCAGATCTAGAGGTCTCTTTCTAGTTTTGTGTTTTGTTTGTGTGCTTGTTTCTGAAATGAGAGAGAAGGCCTTAATCTAATACCAGGATGGTCTTGAACTTGGGGTTCCCTGACTCTGCCTCAAGTGCTGCAATTATGGGTGTTAGTCATCATGCTAGCATTATAACTTGTTTCCTGAAGTTCTAGGGATAAAACCCAGAGCCCTGCTCTTTATAGTCCAGGGTAGTCAGTATATAGTTTAGAATGTTCTAAAACTTGAGCCAATCTTCTTGTGTCAGCCTCCCAAGTGCTAGAGTTATAGGAGCATACTATCACACCTAGCTCTTCCCACTTTTAACTCTCTCTAGCATGGACAGTTTACCTTTGCCTTTTTGGAAATCGCAATCCTCTGACTACCCGCCCCCCCCCCTCAGGCTCTCCTAAGTGTGGGTCTGATGGGATATTCCTACCACTGACATAATTTTTGCCAGTTTCTCCCCCTAGTGTACTACAGTGGTAAGTACTAGTAAAAGCATCCTTAGAGTCAAGTCTACAGGTCTCCTTTACTATTAGTGGGATTTGGGGGCAAGCTATAGCTTCAGTTTTCACATGCAGAAGTCAGAGAACAACTTCTCTCTTTCCAACACATGGGTCTCAGGTATTGAACTCAGGTTGTCAGGCTTGGCAGATTCTTTAATCCACTGAGCTATCCTGCCAGCCCAGTAGAAAACATTATTGGGAGTAGCCGATTGCTCATCAAACCAGTGATAGTACTGGATGTCGAGTGCAGAAAATGATCAGGGACCAACAGAGGTTATATAGAATGACTACAAACTAGCTTACTCCTCAGGGTACCATTTCACTGTACTCGCATTTGTTTTTTAATGATCCCTCAAGATTTGGAATCTTGAGAAGAGCATTACTTTGGCCAAATGTGTGGCATATGCTCATGCCCTAGTTCCTAGGGAGATAGAAAAGAGAAGAGAATCAGGAAATATCTGCCCATCTGCCTTCACTGATTCACACACACACACACACACACACACACACACACACACACATACACACACACCCATTCACATACAACATGGCACTTGTGTAAACACTCAATGAATAGTAGCTTTCGTATTAAAACTTCATCATCCTTCATGGCTCAACTTAATAACAGCAACAATAAAATCCTTCCACCATTGTAGTGTTCAGTGCCCTTAAATATTGGACATTTCACATGATTCTTCGAAGCATTTTGTCAGACAGAAAGATAATCCAGCTGGGGCAAGGTATATTTGTCCTAGGAATACATAGCTAATAAATGAAAGATTGGAATCTAAGCTTGTTGTCCCTAAAAAGTACAAACTGTAAAATTTATGAAGTAACTCCTATGTAAATATCATTGTTTTGTCCCAGATTCAGATGAGGCAACCAAGGAATGGAGAGATTTAGTATTGTGTGAAGATCATGTAGCTTTTATGCTCTGGATAGAGCCTCTCCTGTTAAGTGTAACAGCCACTTTGGTTTCAGTGCCTAAGCTCTTACCTCCTCCACTCTACTACATTGCCAGCCTTGAATCTTCTTTTATGCAGACTATCTTTCTTTACTGATCACTTTCATCATTCAAATTAGAAGTTATGCTACACACCTGGGTCATCTCTCACCTTAATGAGGTGGATGCATGTCCTTTATATGATGTTATGTTCTTTGAGGGCAGGTTACCATACCCCTTACAGCACCTTTCAGTAACTGTTCAGAAAGTGAATGAGTGAAGCAATAGAAGAATGAAGGAAGGAAAAATGGCAAATTGCTTCAACTATGAAGAAATGGACAGTTAGCCTGAGATAAGAGGAAGAGGATGGTTATGACTCTGATGAAGTGTCTGGGGCTCAGTTTATTAAGGCAGAGATTGTCTGAAGGTAACCCAGGCATCTCAAAGTTGAACTGTGATTGGAGTCTGTGGTGGTTTGAATGACACAGGCCTCCATAGGCTAATATTCTTGACTTTTTGGTCTCCAGTTAGTAAAACTGTCTGGGAAAGAATAGGAGGTGTGGCTTGTTGGAGGGGTGTCAGTTTGGGTGGGTTTTCGGGTTTCAAAAACTCACACCAGGCCCAGTCTTTCTTTCTCTGCCTCCTGTCTGGGGCTATATTCTACCATGATGATTATGGACTCACCCTCTGAAAACTGTAAGCAAGCCCCTAATTAAATGCTTCCTTTTATAAGTTGCCTTGCTCATGGAGTTTCATCACAGTAATAGAGCAAAACAATAACTAAGACAGTCTCTACCTTTGTTTCCTGGAGCTATCATAACAAAATATAACCGACAGAGTAGTTTAAATAATCAAAATTGATTCCTCCTTAATAATGAAAGCTAGCTGTCTAAGATCAAAATGCTGGCAGGGTTAGTTTCCGGCATAGCCTCTCTTCTGACTGGTAAATGGCTGCCCTCTTGCTCTCTCTTTACATGATAATCCCTCTATGCATGGGTGCCCCTGGTGTCTCTTTTGTGTGTCCAATTTTCTTATCTTGTAGGACACCAGAGAAATTGGATTAGAGCTCACCCTAATGGCCTTGTTTTAATTTAACTATCTCCTTAAAGGCCTGATCTTCATATACAGTCACATTTCTGCAATACTGATTGGTTAGGGCTTCAGCATATGAATTTTGGGTTAGCACAATTCATCTAATAACAGACCTTAAGTTGCATTTTCTTTTGGCTTTCTCCCAACTAGGGTAGGAGGGCTATGGGTGTGGAGTGAGTGACCTACAAGTGGCCAAGTGTATATTTTGAGACTGCACTTAAGGTTAAAGAGGACAATGCTGGCACTTTGTACTTCCCTTGCAGATATACACAAGATGAAAGTTGTGCCATCTGGCTTTTAATATTCCACTCGGGTGCTGTCTATTTAGTTAATAAAAGAAAACCCTAATCACTGTCCTTTGCTAAGTGAGCTGTTATAACATCTGTGTGAAACCCCCACATATGAGTAATTAAATCAGCACAGTGTCCTTTGGGTATGAGGCAGGGAAGTCATGGTTACATTCCCAAAGTTCTCCAGCTGTACAATTCATGTCCCAGAGTGATGGTCCATTCAGCAACAGTTTCCTGTGGAATGTGATCGGAACAGAGACAGATACAACACAGTTGTTACCCTTAAGAAGTGCAGGATTCATAAAGCTGATAGTCAGACAAGACCGATAAAGCAGGACCACTGCCATGACAGAATATGGTGCCGGTGACTATGTAAAATTAGAAGAGGCATACCTCAGTCATTTTTGGGAGCAGAGGTGATTCCAGAAGGAAGGGATGATGTAAGAATGTATGCTATAAAGAGAAATAGAAACAAGAGAGTTACAAGTTGGCAGGATGAGGCAGGGAGGTGACCAGATGCTATTAAGTGGAAGACTGTGTTGCATAAGTCCTTAGAGCACCATTAATTCTTGTCATTAATAATGAAAACAGTGTCCTGGAAAGTTGTGTGACTCAATGACTCAAAGGATTTAGCCTCTCAGTTTTGTGGCAAACCTTTAAAAAGTTAGGTTGTAAACATAGACAAGGTCATAAGCCAAGTGCAAAAACAGGAGAGGGCTGTAGCAGGAAAGACGTTTTTTAAGTGGGATTTGGCAGATAAGTTGACATCTCAGATTTCTGCTAAATGTATTTCAACATTCTGCTAGACCCCCAAACAAGACTGGTACATGGATAGATAAAGTGATGCTGTTGGGATGAAAATCTGGAGAATGCCATAACCAGGAACACTAGTAGACTTTAATTGTGCTTACTAAAAACTGAATCTCATATTTTATAAACTAGAACTGACAATTCTTATAAATTCACTTCAGTAGAGGACACCTCTGAGCAAAGCTATAAAAAAGTGTACTGCTATGCCTTTTCAATGCCACTGCACCTAGTACTCTGTATAAGATCTTGTTGTCGTTTTAATTGAGCCTTAAAACAACTCTCTGGCAGGTAGAACAGGTGTAGTGGGATATTCACTTTGTCTCCTTCTGTGGCACTGACAACACCCATTGGGGAGTGGAGCCAGGGGCAGAAGTGACCTGTGGAACTAGGTCTGAGGAGGAGCCTGGGAATGCTCTCTTGCTGGGGGGACATGGAGAGGAGAGCATCTGGTGGAAATTGCTAGTGTTCATCTGTCTAGGTTGTAAATTATTTCTCCCTGAATAAACATCTATTCGGCTTATCTGTTTATCCTGATCCTTATTAAACAGCAATAAACGGGGGCTGCCATTCAGATGAAGAAAACAAGAATCAGAAAAGTCATTACTTCAAATTGAAAGTACCCTGATGTGCATCACTCAAGCTAGAATTCAGGTCCTTTGCGATTTGACCCATGCATTCTTGTAAGCAACAACCCTCCACCATTTCCAGGGGGTTGTATTCCAAGACATTCAGTAGAGGCTTGAAACCATGGAGCGTTCTGAACCATATCTGTGATCCCTGTTAAATCATGACAGTATCCCTGATACCTAAAAAGGCTACTACGTGGCTGTGGCACATCTAAAGAATGCATATGTCACTCAGACTGATGTGTAATTTTAAACATAGTAATGATTTATTTCTGGTATTTTCATTTAATGTTTTCAGTGCACAGGTACCTGTGA
Organism: Phodopus roborovskii; assembly: GCF_943737965.1. Classification (NCBI taxonomy): domain Eukaryota; kingdom Metazoa; phylum Chordata; class Mammalia; order Rodentia; family Cricetidae; genus Phodopus; species Phodopus roborovskii. Next base: position 246,820 of record NW_026125894.1, read on the forward strand.
ATAACTGAAAGTATGGCAAAGGAAACTGTGGTTAGGGGAGAGGGCCTATTATTACATGGAGAAAAGCTAATTTTTAATAACTTTTTACCATCTTCTTTGCGCATGTTTTTCTTGCCTTGATATACTCTGGTCCTTCTATTTACTCTCTAGGAACCTTTGCCTCCCTCTTTTCAGATCTGTCTTGTACAAGTCACAGTCTACTATCTGTACCTAGACGTTTCTTGATCCCAAGAATATTTTCATGCAGAGGAGGTGTTTAAGGTTCTATCCCAGTGCAGTGGAAGGGTTAATGGGTGAAACTTCCATCAACAAATGGAGAAGGTATCTCTCCCATGTGTGCCCTTGGTCTTCTTTCTGTTCTGAGATCTGTTTGCTTTCTCTGTGTCCTCACAACCAGACTTGAAATCAAAGTTGTAAAGCACACCACGTCAGTGGCTGTAATGAAACTGCTTTAAATCTCTGTTTGAAGTGTTTATTTATATTATATTCCAAATGTTCTGTTTGGGATGCCAAAGCTTTTTCCAGTAGCAACGAGCCACTGGAGAAATAAGCACTAAGTGCAAATCAAACTAGATCAGCCACCAGCCTGATTCAACATCATTGGTCAGGACATAAATCCAAAGTAAAGTGGAAAAGGAGTGCCTTCTAATTAGGAAGTGTGGCATTAGAAACCCTCTCCATCAGTGTGTTTCTGTCTTCTGTGATTTCTTCTGTGTAGTAAAGGAAAAAATTGCCAGAAAATGTGAAGATGAAGAAGCAAATTATAGGCTGGCATGGTGGTCCATGACTGTAGTTCTAGCACCTGGGAGGTAGAGGCAGGAGGATCGGGGGTCCAGGGTCATCCTTGGTTGTATAGCAAGTTCCAAGCCATCTGGAGCTACACAACACATTGTCTCAAAGGCCTTCTCTCTCTCCCCCTCAAAGCAAGCAAATTGCAGCCACCCCGTGCCTGTAATCTTATTTGTGCAATCTGTCCCTGGACCCCTATCGGAATCATCTCAAGTGGTGTGGGGAGGGTCTGAGAATGTGCATTTGTGACATAGTCCCCCAGGTGGTGCAGGTGCTATTGGTCTGGTGTAAACATGTTGAGAACCATAGCCTTAAGGGCTGTGCTGAAAAGGCATGAAGGTCAAGGGTCTCTGGATCCAGAGGCAAGGAGGAGGTCCTAGCCAGCCACAGGCAGGGCTCAGCTGCCTCTTCCTGGGTCTCAGTAGCTACAAAGTGAACAAACTAAATCCAAGGCCTCATGGCAAAAGCCCTGCCCTTTCTGGTGTTTTTGTTGTTGCTGTTTTATGGGTTTTTTTAACCCCTGCTGTCATGTCTTGCTCTTCCTACATGAGAGTGTGGAGGGAACTGAGGCACTAATTATCCCCAGAGTCAGTGAACTATGCTGAGCCCTGAGTTCCAGAGCAGTGGCAATTGGGAATGACCTAGAGCAACTCAGCCTGCTGGCCCCACACCTGGTGGATGAGAATGCACTTCCTTGAAATGCCCAAGTGATGCTGACTAAGGTTTCCTGACAGTAATCTGTGTTCTGTGGGGCCTGTGCCAAAAAGAGACAGGCAGACCAGGGGCAGCTTGAGCATATACTGGGCATTTTGTTGTCATGGGGAGGATTTTGGAGTGGCTTCATTTTTCTAGAGTTATGAGTCAGCAAGAGCTATTCCAACTTACATCCAGCATGTCTTCTTCATTGAAAACTAGTTGTCAAACCATTGTTTGGATGATGTAGTGGTGTTTAGAGAAGAGAACTAAGAGTTACTGTTAGGTCTCAAACCCAGGATAAAAGGCTAAGTGGGGGGGGTTATTTAACACATAAAAGTAGACCTGACCACCAGGTTCTCCCAGCATCCCTAGGTCCCTACTTGTTACTGGGCATGGCTGGCACCCCCTGCCATCTCTACCCTGAACTCTGCACTCCAGAGCCTGGGCTGCACTTCCGCCAGAAGCTCCTCCCTCTCTAATCTAGTTTTTGGTTATCTGACTCCTTTTCACCGTTTGTCCTCTTTGCTGCACCTGGTCCTCCTCTATCCCCTTTCCCCTCTCTCCTCAATGGCTCAGGGTCATGTTCACTCTGGACTCTCCCAGATGTCCCTGCCTCTGGCTATGCTCTCCCTTTTATCTACAATCAACATTCTCCTCCACCATACCTAGGAGCAATCATGCCCTTCCTTTTTCATTAAACCTCCCCCCCCTTTTTTTTTTAATTCATTCACTCAATTCTATGAAACTTTGCAGGGGGCATTTACCCAATATTACCTCATTTGCTCCTCCAAAAAACCCTGTGGGGAAGACATCAATAACCATTTCTTGTGACAAACAGTCTCAGAGAATTGAAGTCAGCCAGCTGCTTGCCCATTGCCCTACTGCTTCTCAAAGCTGGACCTGGATTCCAGCTGAGGTCTGGCTCCAAAGCCCTTCTCCCACACCTGCTCAGAAGTGCAGAAAACACATGTTTTTGTTTGAAAGAACAGGGGGAAAGAAGGGAGATTTCAGGGAAAACATGATGGGAACAGACTCTTCATCCTATAGCGTATGCAATGAAGTTTGAGGCTGAAGGGAGGAGATAACACTGTGTTCAGAGTGCACCCCTTTCTCCTTGCGTTCTCCTACTTATAAAGCTCTGGCTCAGTCTATTCTCCTGGGAACACAGCATGTGGCAAGTCCCTAATCTCACAGGCTAATTCAGGGGAAGAGCAGGGACAGGAACTCACAGCTTTTCAACCAAACCTGGCAGGTCATTCAGTTTGCTACCTCTAGGGTTTTAGCATGTCCGTTCACAAAGTGGGGCTACAAGACTTTAGAGAGTGGGTCAAATACCTTTGTGTGTGGCTCTTCAGGGCAGTCCTCTCAGCTTTTGACCCTAAGAGTTGGACAGCTGTAAATGGCAAAGGTTCTGGTGATGGTTCAGAGTTTACAGCCCAAGGCCTTGGAGCAGGAGGAAGCTGGTCTTTATGCCTATAGCTTTGCTCCGGGTCAGTAGCTAGGAGAGATTCTCCAGAGCTCAGCCACATGCTACAGAAGCACTTCCTGGTCCCAACAGAGCAGCAAACTGAGGCTTTCACCAGGCAACCCTTTCTCCAGAATTCATCTTCCTTAAGCCCAGGCTTTGGGTTTTTATTTTCATTTTGTTTTGGTGGAGGGGATAGTAAATCTCATACTATGGCTTCAATTTTTTTTTTATAAAAAAGTATTGTATGCACATAAGTGTTTTGCCTCCATGTATGTTTGTGTACCTCTTGTGTGTCTGGTGCCCATGGAGGCTAGAAGAACACACTGAGTCTCCTTGAACTGGAGTTACAGATGATTGTGGATGCTGGGAATCGAACCTGGGCCCTCTCTGACAGTATCCAGCATTCTTAAATGTAGAACCCTCTCTCCAGCCCCAAATTATGGCTTTCCCCCTTTTCAACTCCTCGCTTATCCTAAACTTCCTCTAGCTCATGGCTTCCCTCTCCCTAGCTACTCATTTTCCTTATAATCGTGTTATTCTTGCTTTGTTTTCTCTATGTTCTGTCTCGCTTCTCCCTGTTTTCTATCCTCTGTTATTATCCACTCTCTTGCAGATAGCCCTGGCCACTTCTAATCTGTTGGCCATGGTCATTCTACTCTTTTCTCCCTCCACTCTTCACTCTGGACTCTTTCAGATGCCTCTCTCTCTCTCTCTCTCTCTCTCTCTCTCTCTCTCTCTCTCTCTCTCTCTCTCTCTCTCATTTCTACAATGAAAACCTTCCCCTTAACCATACCATGTAGAGGTCTTGTTGTCAGCTTATGAAGTTATAAGCCACCATGTATCAGTTAGGCACTGAACCAAGGTTATCTATAAGAGCACCAAATGCTCTTATCTACTGAATCTCATCTCTCTAGCCTACTCCACTTTTATATAACTCATTGAATCTAGTTTGTGCTGCCCTCATACTCAAGGGGGTGGGACTATCCATTGGAGTGTTGTGGAATGTTTGGGCCACACCCTAAAAGAAAACTGACTCCCCCTCCTCCAGAAGCCATCACTTGGCAAAAGATCCTCAGCTAGGGGTGAAGCTTTATGAGCTCCTCATCTCTGTCCAGGAAGTTGACTGGCTTAATTTTGGTCAGGAAACCACAGCTGTTTTGAGTTCATGAGTGCAATGGTTACTGCCTGATCTTGAAGACACTGTTTAACTTCAATCCTCCCTGACCTCTGACTCTTACAATCTTTCCACTCGTCCTTTTGCAATGATCTTTGAGCCTTAGGGGAGGGAGTATGATATAAATATCTCATTTGTGGTTGAAAATTCCACAGACTTAGTCTCTGCACTATGCCTACTTGTGAATTTCTGTTATAAGGATCATGCACTGCATGAAGAAACTTTGTTGATGAAATCTGAACTGCACTAATGTGTGAGTGTAGAAAAATACAGATTAAGAAGGGAGTCTGCTACTTTGTCCATTTAGAAAAGTAATAAAAGTAGGTTCATTTCTATGTCCTATATGAGCTTCCCAACTACATGTTTGGTCATATTTACAGTATCAGTCATACATTTCCCTGGAGAAGGAAATTAAATCAACCCAAAAGCTGTTAGTTACTCTAATAACATTCATGCCACTATTGCACTCATGGGTATATCTTGCCATGCCGGTAGTTATTATAACGTACCATGCTCACATTTGGGTAAGACTGTTGATGACCTCCTCCTCTCTATGAAAGCTAGCCAGTACAGTAGAAGATTCCTGGCCACCACTAATCTGATTTCTCCAAATCCTACAACCGAAGTATGTGGTACCTTCAGCAATAGGGTCTTACCATCAAGTTTTGATGAGCAACCAAGAGCAATGGCTATAGCCTATAATGTTTTATTGGGATCTCTGGGACCCCCTAGTCAAAAAGTTAGTGGATGTATCCCACAACTGGCACTGGACTTTTTATTTGGAAACATGTCTTCTGGGGGGGGGGGTAACATTCTCCTTTATGTACTACAAGTAAACTCTTCTATATGAACATGTGTGAGTGTGTGTGTGTGTGTGTGTGTGTGTGTGTGTGTGTAGCTTGTGAAATAGATTTCCATATGGATTTTCAAACATCTTTAGTGTTGGTTATTCCTTCCTCTGCTCTGATCTCCTTGCCCCCTCCCCACTTAAACTTCCCTTCCCACTGTTATCCTTCATATCACACTTCCTTAATATATTTTCCCCTCCCCCGAAATGGTCTCTTTCTAATTTCCTGAATTCTTTATGTTCCCCCAGATTAAACACACACTACACACACACACACACACACACACACACACACACACACACACACTCCCCTAAATGTTTAATGTTAAGATCTAATTGAGAGAGAACATGCAGCCTTTGTCCTGGGTCTGTGTTAACCTCACTCAGTACATTTCCAGTTCCATCTATTTACCTGCAAATTTCATAATTTCACTTTTCTTCATGGCTAAATAAAATTCCATAATGTACAGGTACCAGATGTCCTAACTACTGTGAATAGAGCATCTATGAAAATAAATGTGCAAAGCACCCATTGTTTAAAATCACCATGTTTAAGATTTATCTCCTTGCCATGTGGTGGTGGTGCACTCCTTTAGTCACAGCACTTGGGAGGCAGAGGCAGGTGGATCTTATGAGTCAAAACCAGCCTGGTCTGCAAAATGAGCTCCAGGACAGCCAGGACTGTTATACAGAGAAACCCTGTCTAGAAAACAAAATCAAAAAAAGAATTACCTCCCTTTGACTCATTCCTATCTAATTTCTTATTCCAAGGCAATCATAATCTGAAGTTAGTTTATCAATCCTAGGGTACAAAAGCCTTTTTTAAATCTCTATTCATCTATATTCATCAATATTGAAGTGCAAAAACTCAACTTCCTTGCAAATCATCCTTATTATCCATTGACTCTTAATTTCGTAGTTGTTTCTTGTCAACTTTGCATCTTGCAGTTTTTTTACTCTATCATTACTGGAGGACTCACTTTTTGAATGTTTATTTTGCTCTAAAGGAGAAATAAAAAAAACAGTTAAAATAGTAAAGAGTCCAAATGCAAGTCTATTTGCTCTGTCTCTGTGACCTTAAACACTCACCTCCCTTCTGTGGGTTTCTTTCATGAATCTGTAAGATGGGGCAACATCAGATTGCTATGAGATCTGGAAAGATTGGAGTTCATCAATCCCAAGTATGCAAAGTCATCATCAATGTAGAACCCACAACCACCACAAGTTTTGGAACTCAGAACACCACTTGGTGTACTTGAGCTTATTTGGCTGGTTTATTGATTATATAGTATTGTCTGATTTGCTGGCTTTGCTCCATGTACACAAATAAGACTCATCTTCTCAGAAAAACTGTGTGTGTACTCAGAGAAAAAAAAGTGAGACACACAAAATAACAATATATTTATCATAAGAACCAAGACTATTTGTGACAGCAGGGGTCAGATATTATTAATAATTGTACCAGACCTTAGCATAAGCTAGGGCAGTCCCTGGGAAAACAGGACATGTGGTCACCCTTATATATGTACCTTCAGAATCTTTCCCAAATCATATCCTAAGTAGAGAATAGGGACTTGCTCAGTCAATACTTGTGGAGCAGAATGGAAGAACTGGCAGGCTCAAAAGTCAGCAAACATGGCTAATCTCATATAGCTCATCCCTTCCTCCCTGTGTGTCTTGTACACCCTTCTCCTTATTCAGCACTAATGTCACCCCCAAATGGCACATTCATCATCCCAAATTAGCTATTATTAAAGTCATCCATTTGCAGGGCTGCAGCTAAAATGAATTGTGTTATTATTTCAGTTACGGCAATGAATGGCTGAGCATCAAAAGCCATTTTGATTTTGCAGCAAGAAGGCAATCAATTATTGTGTCTTGCCAGCTTGTCCAAAGCTCCATCCAGCTTGCTGTTAGTGAGAACAAACCTTCCTTCCTACTGACACCCCTTGCTATACAAACACACACACACACTCCAGGCCTCAGGCACTGGAGAACTCAGGACAGTTCCCTTCTCACAGTCTTGTTGAGCACTTTCTCATGACCTGAGGTACCATTTTTATTTGGTTCAGTTTTATTTTGTGAGACAAGGTCTTACTATGTAGCTCAGGCTGGTCTTGAACTCACTATGTAACCAGGAACTTGTGACCTTCCTTCCTCTGCCTCTTGAGTGTTGATATTACAGGATTATGGCATCATTTGTAGCTTGGATGTATCTTCCTGACTTTGAACATTAGGATACTCCTCCCGACTCACCGTGTCCCCTCTCTCCTACTCCGGCTTCCTATATTCTGGGACATTGGGCCAATCTGGATTGCAATCTTGGTTCTGTCCTCTCCACTGCTCAGCTACCTGCCCTCCAGATTGGTCTTGTCAAGTTGTGAGGTCTTGTGCCCCAGCACCCTCATTTCTGACCTCTCTGTTTTAAATAACTGATTTTTCTGGAGCAAAAGCACACAACAACAAAACAAAACAAACAAACCCCCACATGCCTAGTGCTGCCCCCAGCCCCAGAAATCTGTTGTATAAGAAAGGCTTGAGATAGTTCATCTCCCATAAAGCATTTGTATCTTAGCAGAATTTGTACCGCTTTATCTCCAAACAGTGGATTTAGGTCCCCAGAACACAGCACTGTAGATGAGAAGGCAGAAGCGAAGGTAGAGACTGCATCCACAGGGGCCTGGAGGATGGATCGATCAGCAGGCCCTTTCAGTGCAGGCAATTATGACGATGCTGCTGAGAATGACAGCGGCGCCTGCCTTTTCACTGTTTATACCATGTTAGCAGTTCAGCCTGTTCCAACTCCTGTGATGCTTCTCCTCCAACTAGTGGGAAGATTATGTGAGCTAAGGTGTTATGATCCTGCAATGTGTATTTCCTGAGGGCTGCATGGGGTGAGGTGCTGGAAGCCCTGCTGCCCCCACCCCCATCACATCCCACTGCAGCTGTACTCCTAGTCAGAGCAATACATCTGCTTGTAACCTGCTTTGTTTTCGAAGTCAAGACTGGAAGTAAAATAGCAAACATGCGCATGGTAGAGTCAATTCCCCAGGCCTCTTTCCACACCAGCAGGTAGAGGGTGACCAGGGCCGTTTTAATTAGCTGAAATTAAGTTCTGTCAGCTGGATAATGTCCCCATGGGCCACCAGTATAGAATCTATTCAATTGTACCCAGTGACAGAATTTACAAAATCCCTGACATTTCTTTCAAGCCCCCAAAACAGACTGTCAGCCTATGGCTCTCTGGGCATCATCTCACCAATACTTTCTCCTTCCCTCCCCCTTGATGACATTTTCTGAGGAGATTCTTATATGATGTTTGGATTGCTTCTAGACACATGAGATCATGAAGCAATTTATAGAGATTATTGTTGTTATTTGTATTTTTTTAAGGGGCTGAAGAGATTGCCCAATGGTTAAGAGCACTGGCTACTCTTCCAGAGGACTTTGGTTTCAATCTCTGTATCTACAAGGCAGCTCAAAACTATCTGTAACTTCTGATCTTGGAGATCTGACATCCTTTCCTGGCCATCAAACTTGTGATGCACAGATACACACGAAGGCAAAACACCCATACCCATAGAATAAAAATAAATAAATCTCTAAACTTTAAAAAATATCTCAATCCCCTTCTTGGTAATAGCAAGAAGAGGAATGTTACACCATATTTTCCCATTTACAGACAAGATAACAAATATGATAAATAAGCAACTTTTCAAAATCATATGGAAAATCAGATAATGCATTGGAATAATAAATACAACCTAATAATTTTGGGTTTGATTCTTCATCTGCAAGGAATCTCTGAATATTGATTGGGTCAAGAAGATCGAAAGGTTACTTATGACCCTGCAAGTGTCCTACCAAGTAAGATTCAAGTTAATTTTTCATTCTAATCTCTTTTCTACCAACAAATTAAAAAATACAAATACAAAAACCACTCCTCTAAATTGTCTTCTTTTTTTCATAATATAACAGGTATCTCAGATATTTTAAAACTAAAGATGGGCCAAAATATATACAACCTGTAGTTTGACCATATACAGTTAACTACTGTATAATGGTACATTTCATTTTGGTTCTTTTTTTTTTCTTTGTGTGTGTGCATCTGTATTTTATACTTTATATATATTCATTATTTATAATATATTTACTGTATATTATATCATATGTGCTACATTGCATACTGCATTTCCTTCATTCTAATCTTCCTATCTAAAGTTAGTATACATCTCATAATGGCTGTCAAATGTGACCAGAAAATTACAAAGTAGTGGAATCTATTTGATATTATTGTCATTGCTTGTAGGTATGCAGACTTAACTGTACTGAGAGGGAATCTGCCCATCTTATTGTCACTTCAATGGAGTTATTTGAGTTGGTAGGTCTACTCAAGATTAAATTTTTAACTTAAATGTATCTTTCTCCCTAATTTCCATCCATACTATCATCCATACTATGATGCATCATTGAAATGAAAAATGATTGTGTCTATGGAAGATTTCTTGTCATACACCAGAGAATGCAATGAAATGCAGTAGAAATTGTCAACTCTCTTGGAATATGGCATAAAAATTTCAAAGCCAGGAAAGGTTGGTGTGACCCCTGCATGCACTGTGACTTAGTACCATTCAAGCACCTAATATTTATTTGTCAGAAGCCTCTGGATGATGTTCAAGAATAACAGACTGATTTACTAATATAACTGAATAATAATAAAAAAAAGACAAAGGAAAGAAAATAAACTACGAGTGAGTTAAACCGAACTGGGATTCTACTGCATGCTTTGATATAATTTTGTCATATCATCACAAGTCAGAGTTATGAGAAGCAGCCACATACCACCTCAGTGAAGTGAATCAATTCTGAAAAAATTTTTTTCAACCCTAAGATGTGAAGAAAACTTAAGACTCTACCTTTAGTGGTGTTGCTGAAGAAGAAAGTGGAATGTAATAATATGTATGTATGTATATATATATATATATATATATATATAATATATATATACAAATATATGTTACTATCAGCAGAATAAAACTTGGATACATTAAATATTTTTATGTTGTGTGGTTGTGGTACACACCTTTAATCCTAGCAATCAGGAGGCAGAAGGAGGCAGTTTTCTATGAATTCAAGGCCAGCCTGGTCTACAAATCGCGTTTCAGGAAAGCCAAGGGTACACAGAAAAACCCTGTCTCAAAAAAAAAAAAAAAAAAAGCTTTGGATACACCCCCACGCTTCACAATCTCTATCATAGTTGGATTAAAAAAATAATCAAGGCCCTAACATTGCATTGTGACTTTAATTCAACATTATAATGTGAGCATTTTCAGAGCCATGGGATATTTAAAAAGATTAGATTGCTGTATTGAAAACTTGCTTTTCAGAAAGGTTGTGCCAATCGACAATCTCATTTACAGTTAATGAAAGTGCACCCCATTCAATATATGGGTTTATTCATTAAAATTACCCTTTTGCTCCTCTGACAGGCAAAAAATATTATCTCATCTTTATTAACAATTTATTGATTGCTATCAAGGGTAAGTGTTTAAAATTTTAATTCTTGGTCATTTGTATGTATTGTGTACAATTTAGCAGGCCATGTTTTTGATTATTTGTCTATTGTATCCTCAGGATGCATCGTATTTGTCTATAATAATGCACTAAACACTGTAGATGGCCTACCATTTACTCACTTGGCCCACTTCCTACATCAGTTTCCATCACCACCACACTCTCCCATTTCAAGAGGTTAGACTCTGTTCTTTTGCTGAGGGTTTTTCTAACCAACTCAAGGTTTTTGAGTTACAACCAGTTACAACTTGGAAGTGTAAGAATGTCAGTGTCACACCACCCCAAGGGCTGAGGACTGACCGTCAAATACTGGGAATGGAACTCTAAGTACCATAAACTCTCCATCATTCCATGGAATGATTCTAATATTTCAACACAGATTCTCAGCATGCATGGTAGGTCCGAGTCTCACTTGCCCACAGGCTAACCCACTCATCAACACATCCATCATTAACTCCCCCATTTTGTTTCAGTTTCCCTGTTTCCTTCTTGTGCTTCAGAGGTTACATCCCAACAATATCTACTTGTGTCTAAATCTTTTACTTAGAGTCTGCTTTTGAGAGTTGAAAGTACAAAAAAAAAAAAAAAAAAAAAAAAAAAAAAAAAAAGAAGAAGAAGAAGAAGAAGAAGAAAAGAAAGAAACATGTTTTTTGGTTTTTTTGTCCACTCAACACTTTTTGTCATTTTTTAATTTATTTTACATACCAACATCTCCTTCTGTTCCCTTCCCCTGCCTCTCTTCTATACTCCCCTCATCCACTCTTCCTCCATCTCCATTCAGTTGGGGTGAGGCCTCCCATGGAAATCAACAAAGCCTGACATCACAAGTTGAGGCAGAACCAAGCTCCCCCAGCCCCTGCATCAAGGCTGAATAAGGCATCCCACCATAGGGAATGAGTTCCAAGGAGCCAGCTCATGCATCTGGGACAGGTCCTGGTCCTACTGCTAGGGGCTCCACAAAAGACAAAGCTACACAACTGTCACACACATGTAGAGGGCCTAAATCAGTCCCATGCCAACTCTCTAGCTTCTGGTCTAGAGTCTGAGCTCCCACAAGCTCAGGTTAGCTGTCTCTGTGGGTTTTCCCTGTCACAATATTGACCATCTTTGCTTATATAATCCCCCTACCCTCTCTTCAACTGGACGAGCTCCGCCTAGTGCTTGGCTGTGAATCTCTGCATCTGCTTCTATCAGATACTGGATTGATAAAGACTCTCTGATGACAATTAAGGTCGTCACTAATCTCATTACAGGGGAGGGCCAGTTCTGGTACCATCTCCACTATTACTAGGAGTCTTAGCTGGAGTCATCTTTGTAGGTTCCTGGGAGTTTCCCTAATACCAGGTTTCTCCCTAACTCCATAATGGCTCCCTCTATCAAGATATTTCTTTCGTTACTCTCCCCCTCCATCCTGACCCCAACTTGACCATCCTGATACCTCATGTTCATTCCACTCACCTTTTAAAGGCAATATTCATCCTCTCTCAAATTTAACTGTCTAATTCAGATATATTGGAAAATGCTCTGAAAAGTGACCATTATCCCTCCAGTAAAGTTGGAGCAGAGGCTTTGGCAATACTGAGGCTTCATTCATCTGGGGAATGCTAGTTGACTCCTGGAAATTTTGAAGGAGATTGCCAGTCTCTCAATATGGAAATAAAAATGAAGTTCTGAGTTGTAAGGCTAAAGAGCAGAGCCTGAACCAAGTACATTTAATAAAATAGGCTCATATGTCTGTTTGATATATAGAGACCTGTTTTTATGTTTGCATTCATATACTTGCACTTTGTCTATTGTCAAGATATATATATGGAATCTCTGAATGTATACACATCATTGCCAGTTTATTAATTTAAAATGAGAAATGAAATTTTTGAGCAGGCCAAAATGCTTAAATAGTCAGGTCAGTGTGCTCTTTCCTTGTAGGCAAGTTGTGTGGTGAGCCAAGTAAATTATGTACAGATTGCTTGGTGAGCATAAAGTCAGAACAGGGAGAATTAGTTGTTCTTAAGAATGGCCTCTCAGCTTAGGTAACTTAAAGCACTCTCATCAACTTCAAGGCCAGCCTTGCCAAGAAACCCATAATGTTGAGTTCACTTAGCCAAGATCATTCTGTTGGATGGAGTTTGGCTTGTAACTTTGCATTTAGCTGGCCAACTACTTTCTATTCATTGCAAGCACTCTATAATACAATTAATTTGGTCTCTATTTACAAAATCACAACTGCATTGCAATCCTGTCTCTCCAGATTTGCCTTAGCTCACCTTGAGTAGAGTTGTGAGGGTCCTCAAAACTTCCAGTCACACATACCCAAAGTTGTGGTTAATGTACATAAAAAAGTAAGTCTCCAAAAACTGGTAACAGTTAACTCTTGACTTTGTTCCCTTTCTATGAGATGGAAGTGTTATACAGTTGTCATCTTCCTTTAAAGATGGATGGAAATTACTTTCAACTTGACAGAGATCTTTCTTTTCCAACTTTGCCTACTAGCATCGTCCTCCCATGCTCTAGTACACTTGCCATCTCCAGAATTTCCCCTGTTCTCTTTCTTCCATACTTCACAATGCTAGAATATCTTCCTTCCCTTACTTCTTAATGGAGACACAACTTAATGGCCATCTCACCTCACCTAATGTTCCAACACCAAAAAAAAGGGATTTTTTTTTTTTTTGCTTTCATGCTTCTACAGCACTTAATTCAACTGTCACAGCACCTACCCAATTTCAGTCTCATCACTAACATGTTTGTTCCCCACTAAACTATGGATTCTCAAGGCCAGAGGCTGTAGCCTTATTTACTTTTCTCTGAGATTAGCATAGTACCTTATTGTCAATAAATGTGTGAATACGTGAATTACCCGAAGTTCTGGAGACAAATATCCAGGAACTGTCACTAAAAACAACAACAAAATCCCTGTGGTCTTGACATTTAGTCAAGCTTAAAGTTAGCTAATGTTTGATTGATTGATTGATACATTCATTCGTTCATTCAATAAATATTTGTTGAGTACCTACAAATGGCCAAACATTGGTAACCAAGTAATTAGCAATGTGCATTAGACCACTACGTTGATGAAGTTTACATTCTCCTCTGCTAAACAGTCAAGAAGCACACAATAAAAACAATTCCTAGTTGTAGCAACTGTTACAAAGAAAATGAAACAGGATAACATCAAAGTAAGAGTCTGGAGTCAAAAGGTATTTTCAATTTTGGATTGCATAGTCAGGAAAAGACTTTTTAAAAGAACAGCATTTGGTATGCTATGTAAATAATGAGAAGAAGCCAGCCATAAAAGGATCTGAGAACGCACTATGCAGAAAAGCCCAAGTACGAAGCAGATACTGGGCATGGCCTAAGTCAAGTGAGGTAAAAATGGGTTCAGGGTGCTGAGAACACCAAGTTCTGTGCATCTGAGGAATTTGGAAATGCTGGAGGCATGGTGCAAGGTGAGATCAGAAAGGTAGGCAGAGTCAGGGCAAGTCCCTGGATCCTCTTCAGTTTACAACAGAAAGACCCTGGAGGGTTTTCAGTAGGAGTGTGATCAGTTTTGATTTATGTTTTTCAAAGCTCATTAGATGGTTACAAACTTGTAAACCAGAATTCCTATCAGTAACACAAATTGAAAGCTATCACCCATTTCTGCTACTGTGGCAACAGTCAGGGTTGTGAGACACTAATACACAAAGAACAAAGATTGCAGCATATCTCCCAGAAAGGCTTGCACTCCATTCCAGGAGGCCATGGAAACCACGCCCCTTTAAAAAGAGGCCTTTAACCTAAAGTATGAAGCCCGATCCCAGATGGATACTTAAAAATAGGGGCGGGAAGAGGAGCAGTCCACAAATGGACTAGAATCGTTTTTCAGAACTAAGGTATAATTAACTTTCTGCTCACTTCTACTGGCCAACAATCTATGCTGAAAATTCTCTTTCAACTGCCCAAGATTTGGGAGTTTGGAAGAGAAAAGACTATGCAGAAAGATGTCCACAGTGTATCTCCTTTTCCCTCTCTAAAAGTCACAACAGAAAAACCAGTCCAGCAACTTGGTCTTATTCTTCACGTTTCTCCACCAGGCACGACTTGGACAAGCCTGTGCATCCTATGAGGCTACATGGGAGTTTTCTTAAATAAAACTTAGGAATGATGGGAATGGAGTCCTATTGGAACACTGCTTTTAGTGTTAACGATTTTTGCTTGGAGTAAACCAAAATGACAGTTTTCTTCTGAAACGAAAGCAGGACAGGATAACATCACCAAAGAGGGAGAATGCTGGAGAGAGCCAGGTATGGAGACAGTGTGCCCCCACCCCAACCCCTGGCCCCAGAGGGGGCAGGTGCATTGGATGAGTAAAGGGGCTAAGGACATGTAGACTTTAGACTGTGGATAAAGGGAAGCAAGCCCTGAAAAATAAGAGTTTGAAAACAATAATTAGGAGACCTAGGGTACGTGCTGAAAAATGCCAGGAATCTATGGTAATAGGTTGTAAAAACATGCACTGGTGATACTTGTATGATATGTTTCCCAACTTTATGTTGGGAAAAAAAAGCAAAACGGCCATGCTTGGGGCTGCCTTCTAAAAGCAGGGGGATATTAATATTTTACCCCTCCAAAGACACTTAGAATTCAGGATGCTGCCAGGCAGTGGTGGCACATGCCTTTAATTCCTGTCTTGAGACCCTCCCCCGCCAAAAAAAAATAATTCATTATGATGCTGGGCAAAGAGTTTAGGGTGTACCGGGAAAGATGAGGGACTGGTTTAACACTCATTTCTTTACCAGATACACAAAATGAAGCCACCATTCAGGCTGTGAATGCAATTAAAATGTTAGGTGAAGGAACTGAAGTTACTTTTTAGGGGAGTGAAGTCAACTTACCAGAGTTTGGCCACATGATTAAATTCATCACACAAGGACCTTAACCTGTAATCTAGCATCTATCTGAAGTTTTAAAAAAGGACCTCCTGGAAAGAGGTTCTGCTGGTCCCCCAAGCGAAAAGGAGCCCCAAGAAGAGGGCAGGAAGAGAGCAGAATGTAGAAGCTACATGCTGTGAGTAAAATGGTCTACCTAGTGAGAAGCTAATGGCAGTGTGTGGGAAGGGCTGATTAATGAACTGAATTGTATGGAAGGACATAATTATAAGTGCCCCACAATTCTATCACAGTAGCTACAGTGGGGACAGCCATCTCCTTCTTAGCCCTTGAGCACCTGAAGCAAAGCAAGCTTGCACATGGTGCTCCTTCCCCTCTATATAGGAAACCATCCTCCCCAATTGTCTGAAGATAATTTCAGATGAACCTGAGCTGTACTCACTCTACTGTCCGAATCCAGATACTGGTGGCTTGAAGGGCCAAAGGACAGAACAATGACCTTCATGTGAAGAGACCATTTTGGAAGCTATGGGTGGACTGGCCAGGCATTTTCCTCTGCCCCGAAGGTCAGCATGAAGAGCTGTTGAGAAAAGACCTGTATCAAGGCAACAGGTCCCCTCCCCGGGCATGCACAGCAGAGCTTTAGCTCCTGTAGGCCAGGAAACATGACACCCAGTGAACTGTTGGGAAAGCCAGAACAAGTGGAAGAGAAGCTGTGTGCAGGCTGGATGCAGGGTTTTAGGGAAAGGAGAGAATGTCAGAGCTCTGACAGGGGCACATCACAAATGAGTCCGTTTTTATTACAGGGTTTGTCCTGACGTGTTGGAAATAGAGCTAACTGTCCGACTGTGTGTCACTTGAAAGATTCTGGCCTGACAGTTCCAGAGCCCTTCAATACGGTTGGCATTTCATTTAGAAAAAAAAAAATATGACCATTGGCAGAGGAGATACAAAGCTGAAAGAGATCCCAGGGACAGTTAGGCAAAGCTCTCTTGGACTTTTGCTCAACCTTGGAAGGAAATGTTAAGGCAAAAATCACGTTGCATTTGCAAGGGGGCCGCAGGGGGCGAAACAGGGACAGAGCAAGGGTGCCATGTGAGGGGCTTAACCTCTCAGAGCAGCATTTTTACCCTGCCACCTCAATGACCTTAGAGGGTTGGTTTGAAGGTCAGCTGAGGAAAAAAAGAAAAACTAGATGAGCCTAAAGTAGAAATGCTTAATGTAATATAAAGGCTTGCTGTTTGCCATTACCTAAGGCCAGTGGCAGCAATTATGTTTTTACAGTAAAAGGATAGATAGTAGATAATGTTGGTGCCTTTTTGGGGGCCCTCATAAGGTCTGTGCCAGAAAGCCTCATTGCCTTTAACCACCATTGAAAGGGTTAAAACCTTTTCAGTTCATAGGCCTTATGATGCAAGCCACTGGACTGGCTTGGCTTGCAGGCTGTAGATTGTCCACCTTTGGCCTAGGTTATTAACATAGTTTGGAACTGATTATCTGCTCTCTCCATATCTGTAAAGATTCCCTTTGTCAGAAGATCTCCCATCTCACCTGTGCAATCAGGAGAGTCCCCTGTATCTTTACACAGCACCTGGCGTAAAACACACATGAAGTCTATAGAATACTTGAATGAAAAGCTTTATGAATCCTATCTTTTTTTTACAACCAAAATATGCCAATTAAAACTTTTAAACTTTTTCACAAGATGTTCTTTACTTTGTCCACACTGAAGGGTGCAAGTCCAGTGGCTTCCTGGATAGTTTTGATGTTATGCAACGATCCAGACTCATTCCAGAATGATTTGCTCACCCACCAAATAAACCCATAGGTCTAAGCAATTGCTCTCAATTTTCTCTTCTTGCAGCCTGGCTCAGCCCACCCCCTCCCCACCAAGGGGCACACCCTCTCTAAAGCCTTGCCTCTTCTGAACATCTTAACAGAAACACACAGTCCATGTCTTCTTTGTGTCTGGAGTCCTTTCCTTTTCATAATAGTTTCAAGATTCATCAATGCTGTTTTAGATACTATTTATGAAAATATATATATATGTGTGTGTGTGTGTGTGTAACAGCCCTTTTAAAGTGTAAATTAGGTTCCGTTTTGTGGACATTTTGTTCGTCTATTAATTAACTGATGGATATTTGTACTGTTTCCAGTTTGGGGATATGAAAGTACCATTTCTGGCCGGGGATAAGGCTCACTGATAGAATGCCTGCCTAACACGAAAAGGAGATTCTTGGGTTCAGTCTTCAGCATCACAAAATCAACACTGAACCAAACCAAACTGATGTGTACCCAGATGAGCATTCTGTACCCATTTTCATGTGAGCATATGTTTTCTTCTTTCAAAAATACTTCATTTTTTTTATTTTTCTTTTACATATCGATCCCAGTTCCCTCTCCCTCCCTCCCTCCTACCCTCCCATGACCCCGACCACCCTCTCCTCCCATCCCCCCTCACTCCACATGTAGGGTGATGCCTTCCAGGGGGTCATCTAAAACTGTCAAGTCATTTGGAGTAGGAACTAGGCCTTCCCTCCTGCCTCTAGGTTAAGGCAGTATCCCTCCATGGGGAATGTGCTTCCAAAAGTCATTTTGTGCACCAGGAATACATCCTGGTTCCACTGACAGATATCCCTTAGACTGCCCAGGCCTTCTAACTGAGACCCATGTTCAGGCGGTCTGAGTCGGACTGATGCTGGATTTACAGCTATCAGTCTTGGGGCCCATTAGCTCCTCCTTGTTCAGTTCAGCTGTCTCTATGCGTTTCTGTAGCCTGGTCTTGTCCTCCCTCTCTGCATCTGGATTCCAATTCAGCTGAGTGTTTAGTTGTGGGTGTCTGCTTCTGTTTCCATCAGCTACTAGATGAGGGCTCTATGATGGTGGATGAGTTAGTCATCAATCTCATTATCAGGGAAGGGCATTTATGGTAGCCTCTCCACTGTTGCTCAAATTGTTAGTTGGTGGCAGTCTTGTAGGTCTCTGGACATTTCTCTAGGTTCAGTTTTCTCTTCAAACCTATAATGGCTCTATCTTTTAAGGTCTCTCTCTCTCTCTCTCTCTCTCTCTCTCTCTCTCTCTCTCTCTCTCTCTCTTCTCTAGTCTATTCCTTGCCTGACTCCATGTTCCTACTCCCACATGCTTTCCTCTCCTCCCCTTCTCTTTCTCCCAGCTCCCTCTCTATTCACTGTCCCCCTCCACTCCCCATGTGCTCTGGAGATCTTGTTCCCTTCCCCTTCTATGAGGGACCTTATATGAATCTCTTAGAATCCTCCTTGTATCCTAGTTCCTCTGGCGGTGTGAAATTTATTTTTATTCCATTTGCATTGGTGTTTTGCCTGGATGTATGTCTATAGGGTGTCAGATTCCCTGGAGCTGAAGTTATTGATACTTGTGAGTTGCCATGTGGTTGCTGGGAATTCAACCCAGGTCCTCTGGAATAGCAGCCAGCTCTCTTAACCCCTGAGCCATCTCTTCAGTCCACAAACATATGCTTTCATTTATCTTCGAAATCCACAGGAGAGAGGAAAGCAGGGTATCCCCAGGATCTGCTGAGTCCGCTGGGAATGGGCACAGAGAGTGAGAAGAGACTGAGAGGTTGAACTTGGAGGAATGGAGGAAGGGATGAAACTCTGCAGTTAGCTTATCTGTTTCCCTGGCCAGGGTGTCCTGTGGGTTCCCAGAAAATGCTGCCTGAGTTGACATTTTAACCCTCCCCGTTGCATTATTCGCTATCTGGCCTAAGCTGGCCTCAAATTCTCACTCCCCCTGCCTCCCTTTCTCCAGTTCTGGGATTACAGGCACATTCCCACCACATCTGGGTCTGAATGGCTGTTAAGACTGCATTGCTTAATTGCCACATATTTTCCAATTTTCTTTTTGTTACTGATTTCTACTTCGATTTTGTTCTGGTCAGAAAAAAAAAAGTTGTACTTGGTTTCCATTTCATTGTAGCCAGGAATATTTTCGAGTGTTTCTATCCTGACTATGGCTTCTATGAACAGAGAGACCTCCAAGACCAAATTACAAAAATCACAAAAGTTGAGTTCTTTCTTACAATTTTGCAAGAGCAATGGAAACTGCTATAAGCCACATGCCACCATGTTTTTGTTTTTGTTCTTAGCTGCTCCAGGCATTTAAATTAGGCCACTCTGGGTGAGACAAAAGGCAAGGAAGACACAGGTCCCTTAGGGTAGCACCCTGAAACACTGCATACCCACTCAATTCCTTCTCCCATGGACCCAAGTTATCTATCTTCATGTTGAGCTGCTCTTGAAAGAGGGGTTGGCTCAGGAAGTGAAATTGCTCTTCTCACTAATTACTTGTGTAAGCGTGGCTGTCCATTGTTTTGTGCTCTTCTAGAATAGCACATTTGACGACTTGTTTTGTTTATCGTTTGGCTCGGGTTTTGAGACAGGATCTGATTATGTATGGCAAGTTGGCCTGCCTTACTATCGTACTTACGTACTATACTTACTGTCCTACCTGTCCTAGCCTCCAGAGTTCTGAGATTTGTGTGCTATTACATTCAACCAGGTAGGTGTCATAACAACTTGGTTAAATTATAGACTTCTCACAAGGACACACACACACACACACACACACACACACACACACACACACACACCATAGTTAAATCGATGTTTTGGGAGAGGACTGGGATATCCTATCTCACTATTCTGCTGATGTCACTTGAATCCTATTCTCTTTTCTTTTTTGAGTTGATTCAAAGTCTTTCTCTGTTAAAAACAATGTTTGAGCACCCACCGGAATGGCTTCTATTTGTTTCTTTTTCCTTTGGCATGGATCCTACTAGTATGTTTCTTTGTATTTCTTGTTAAAAATTGGACATTTTAAGTTTGATGTGATAATTATGAGAATCATACTGTTCCTCATTTTCATGGTTTGTTGCTGCTTCTTGTGACTGTTCTTAATTGTGTTTTAGAGTTTGGCAAGTCTATACTTTCTGTTGTAGCAAGCAATGAAAAGCTCTGTTAAGTTAGTTTGATGTTCAGTTAGTGAAGAAAAATATCTTTAGGCTCTCCTTTCGAGATCCAGCCACTTTCTCTTCATTAAACACCAGCCTGGTTGCTATTTATGAGAACTCAATTAATTTCCTGAGCTCCAACAAAGTTACTTATGATAGCTTTCCAGTTTTTCATTGTTCTTCGTCTATGGAGGGAAAGAGCCATTAGAGTTCCTGTTCTGCCATTTTCACTGTCATTATCTGAATCTTAGTTTTGAAAAATCTATTGTGAATATTTAAATGTCTGGAGTTTTCAGGTTGGATAAGTCATTGAAATGAGGCTGTCTATGAAAAAAAACAAAACTGCCTTTAATTAGCCAAAATTTCTTCTCTGTTCACACAGCACATGGGAAGGATACAACTTATTCCTCCAGGTTGTTCTGAAAACTAAGCAGTGCAGTCTAGAAATGTGTTCCTGTTAAGATCTAAGCACAAATTACTAATCTATGCAGAAGGCAGAATTTGAGAGAAACGTGATACAGGACAGGTAAATTGCGTTAGTTAGAGGACAACTGGGATGCTAATCCTTATCTCTCCTATACCAGGAACAATACTAACACACCACACTTTGAAGAGGTAAGATGAGAAGACAAGTAAAAAAGTTTTTCACTTTACAATCTTGTCCTTGATCAGTGGCCATAATTTATGACCCCACTTAATAGAGAACATTTCAGATACATACACAAGGAGCTCGAGATATTTTTTTGTTTGATTAATTGGAAAGCATTTAGTTCCTACATTTTCTTCAACAGTTTCAGACTTGTCCAAACAACAAGAATTTCTCTCTCATTTACCCTTTTATTTGTATCACTAGTTTGCCATTAAATTATAAATTGTGTTTTTCACTGTTGTAAATTTTGTGTATGTGTGGTTCACCCTGTATGTTTTTTCATTACTGTCCTACAATGTTCTTGAGAACCTTTTTTACATATGTATCATATTTGTTATCACGTTCAATGTCACATTGTGCATGTAGTAGGTATCTATATTTTCTTGGGTATTTGAGGAAATGCCTGACAAAAGTAACTTAAGGAAGGAAAGTTTGAGAATATACAGTCTGTTGTGGCAGGGAAATCATAGAGTCAAGTGTTTGAAGATGAAGTTCCCTTTCTCTTTTCTCTTCAGTCAAGGACTGCAGCCCTTGAAACAGTGGCATCTATCTTTAGGGTGGATCTTCTCTGATCAGTTAGACCTTTCTAGAAACATCCTCATAGACACATGGACATGTGTTTCCACAGTAATCCTGAATTCTGCCAGGTTGACAATGAAAATTAACCAAAATACACAAATTTGTGAAATTCTTCCAGAATTTTCATATAAAGGCAAATCATTAGTCCTGTAGATTCTTTTACAGGCTTTAACATGCTTCAGCATAGAACCAAGTCCTAAATAATGCTTACAGTGGAGTAAGATTTTTAACCTAAATAAAATTCATTCTTTTGAATAAGAATTCCTCCATCTCCAAATTCTATTATTCTTTTATTAACCCATTGATGCCTTCTGCTAAATCAAAATTTCTAGAAGCGTTGCAGCTCAAAGAACCCCAGATTCAAAGTCAAATGGCCTAGTACATTTAAGTGTTGATTCTCCACCTCTGACCTTACAGAATGAAGCATAAACTTTGCACTTAGCATTTTTCTACAGCCTTTCAAGTCAGTAAACTTGGGGACACATCACCCCACTCCTCCAGTTTGTGGACTGACAGAGTGATTGTTAATGATAGAGATTCCTCCCCAGTCCATTGGGTTTTTTTTCTCCCCCTTTTGATTATATAGGGCAACCTGGCCCATTCTACAGGGCTTCTTCCTGCCATCACGATATTGGTCCTTAATTATGAAAGCTTTTGCCTGGAAAGCTGTGTCAGAGGTTAATGTGACTATTTTTTCCTTCTCTACAGATGCACTTTACTGGAAGCTAACTCCCCAGAATGAGGCTTAGAGAGTTATTTATCTTTCTAATTTGAAAAGGCCATGCTCATGCTCCGGTTGACTCTGGTTTGAATCTTACTATTGTTATTTTTCCTCTGTCACCTCCCACCAGTCTCATCAGCTAAAAGATCCAAAACAGACTGCAAGAGAGAGTAGGTCAATAGCATGCAGGCTTGGTCTTCTAAAGGGCACGGCTTTTTGTCTCTTCCCCCAAAAAATGGTTTGTCAGTTGATGCTAGAAGACAAGGACATGGATGGCTCTTCAGGGCTTTTCCATCTTGAATTTGAACGAGCCTGGCTGCTCTGAATCAATAACAATCTTCACTTCATGCTTTTCAGCTACCCTAATGTGCTATTCAGATCATCACTGTTAAAACACGAGGTGGAGAGCACACTCTTTGTGTTGCAAAGGTAGTCACATTTTCATCCCAGTGCCTTTTAGTGTCTGACTCAGAATCTCTATTTAGTGCTTTTGCTGAGGCTTGGGGATGGTAAGGATAGGGGATAAGAGTAAGTGGTTTATATCCTACACTTCAGAAACCAGAAAGCAGCTTCTTTGCGGATGCTCCCCTTTATCTGGAAGAACCTACATCTTGGACATGAGAGACACAAACAGATGAATGAGGGGCAATGTTTAGGCCAGTCTCGAAGCTGGGTTCAAAGGCTATTTCTTCTGGGAAGAATTAATGCTTCTTTTCTTTTTCCATCTTGACCCCAGCATCCTACAGCCCTCTCTAGAGCAACCCCTGTAATCAGTTTGGTATATATCCCTCAAGACTTTCTTTATACCTCTCCATACACACATCTACATATATATATATATATATATATATATATATATATATATATATATATATATAGAAAATACACAACTTTAAAAATATAAACACTATCACATTTCATTCTGCAGCATTTCCTGCTTCTAAAAAAACAGTGGTTTTTAAATGTTAGCGTGCATCAGAAATACCTGGGAGACTTACTTGCTAAATCACAGGTTTCTTCTTTTTATTTTGAAAATTACATTGATTTACTTGGTGTGTGTGGGTGTGTGTATGTCAGAGAGGGGAGGGAGGGAGGGGAGGAGGTAGAGAGGGAGGGAGGGAGGAAGGGAGGGAGGAAGGGAGGGAGAGAATTTGTATCACAGAATGTGTGAAAATCAGAGGACAAATTGGGGGAGTCAGTTCTCTTCATCCACCATGTGAGTCCCAGGGATAGACCTCAGGCTCTCAGGCTTGGCATCAGGCATCTCCATCCAATTTGCTGTCTTGCCAGTTCTAAAGCTGTTCTCACTTCTACAGTTTCTGATTCAGTGGGTCTAGGCTGGGGCTCAAGAATGGACTTTTCTGAAATATTCACAGGTAACTTGAAGCTGCTGGTGCAAGGACTATATTTGCAGAAAGTCAACTAATCTAAACAATATACTTGAAGATTTTTCTGTGACTCCATTTCATTGTTATAACGTCTATGTAGCATTCACAGTAGGTTTTTATGCATACTCATGCTATCGTATTTACCTTGTGTTAGTCGGGTAGCAATCTTCTCTCCACCATTTGCTTTTTATTACCCCCACCCCACATGCTCACAATTAATTGAGCTTTACATGAGAAAATATTGAATCTTTTGTCTTTCTGTCCCCAGAGAGCAGCTTGTACATAACACACACTCAATGAAAGAGTGACTGAGAGGGTGAATAGACCATTTGATGCTGAGTGGGGCATATGGTTTTGAGGGGAGGTTCAGGGAGATTTCTAACTATCTGAGACCTCCAGATATGATGCTAGTGTTATATTGATAGGCAGTGTGTGATGGAGTGGGGATGGGAGGTAAATACTTGTGGGAAAAGGCTTGTAAAATGACTCCTAGATTTCCCCTACCTCTTCTTCCCCCTCCATCTATCGCTGTCTCCACAGCATTAACAAAAAAATATCAGTTACTACATGATGGCAAAAGAGATTCTGGTAAGATGCTGATGATTTAATGCTTACATGTTACCAGAGACAGAAATCAGTCATATTGAACATTAATATTATTATCTGAAAAACAGAATCATATTGGGAATGGCTGCACATGAGAATCCATATTCCAAAATCCTGAAATCTGACATGCTCTAAAACCCAAAACTGCTTGCTTGCACAACGATATGAGGTTCCTAAGCCTGTGCGATTATTGCAAAATCTGAAACACTTCTGGTCTCATGCATTTTGGAAAAGGGGTACTAAACCTGTACTTATTTTACACTTTGAATTTAGCATTTTTCATTTGAGAAGCATAAGGCATTCTTATCACTTTGGTCCTTATCTCTTCTGCCTAGAGTGTGATAGTTTGCTCTCAGAGAAACATTTGCTGTAGTCATATGCAGATACCAGACATAACTCTATTAAGTTTGCAATATGTTTTCTTCTGATCAGTCACATTTCTTTACTAAGGCATGAGTTATAATTCTCTGCTCATGGAATGCAGCAATGGAAATCACATATCCTTAGAATTACTATTAGTATGGTGCCATACTAAAATCTGAGGGTCACAGAAGAATTTTAAGGTGATGTTTCTGTTCATGAGAAGTTTATATGTTAGGTGTGAACATTTGGCATTTACAAACAAACCGTTCTAGCTATGATACATAGTGATAAATCATTAGATGTCCATAAGTATAGCATAAATCTATCAGATCTACAGTCGCCACCTTCCACATCAGATGCTAACAAAGTTCCTCTGCTTGCAAAACTGTAGACAAGATCCTGAACCCCTCAGCCCATTTGCAAACTACCAGCAAAGTAAGCTGGTAATTCTAGTATCTGGTCATCATCAGCAAGAATCCTGTTAGGTTGGTTTGGCCAGAATCCTTTGGATCTCTGATAATTCTGCTTAGTAATTTTCTATCCACTGTCCCTTGCTGTGTTCTTCAGCTAAAAATTCTCAGGCTGTATATGGAATCAAACCTAATCTCTCTCTCCCACTGAAAAAAATCCCCTTATACCAGACTATACTTTCACAAATGACCTTATGTTTTAAAAAGATCCATCATCATCATTACTATTTAATTGTGTGTGTGTGTGTGTGTGTGTGTGTGTGTGTGTGTGTGTGTGTGTGTGTGTGTGTTTATGCAGGTGCCTTCATTATCTAGAAGAAGGTATCTCCCTTAGAGCTAGACTTGCACAATGTGGATGATGGGAACTGAACTCAGGTCATCTACAAGAGCAGTGCATTCTTATAAATACTGAGCTATTTCTTCAGCCTCAACCACTAAACTGTTAAACAATAAGGTAACTACTTTCAGTAAAAAATATACTATAAAACGTGCATGTTTTCTTAGACTTAGAGTAAATAAATAAACATAGAAATATCTCATTAAGAATTTGTATATTGCCTGGCAGTGATGGCACATGCCTTTAATCCCAGCACTCAGGAGGCAGAGGCAAGTGGATCGAGACCAGCCTGGTCTACAAGAGCTAGTTCCAGGACAACCTCCCTGTCTTGAAAAACAATAAAACAAAAACAAAAAAATCAAACAAAAGAAAGAAAGAAAAATATTTGCATATTGCCTGGTAGTGTGACAGCGTTGTTTAGGAAGCTGAGACAGGAAGACCAGGAGTTTGAAGACAGCCTTGGTTACCTAATAGGTTCAATGATAGTCTGAACTACATGGTGAGAATTTTTCATTTTAAAAAAAGCTATGAGTATAGCTCAATAGTAAAGTGCTTGCCTAGCATATACATAGCCCTCCACTGAATTCCCATAACGACAAAAGAGGCATTTGTATTAATTATATGCTAAAATGGTAATTTTCAATATATTAGATTAAATAAAATATGGTGTTAAATTTATTCCACCTATCTTTTAACTTTAAAATGTTGTTATTAGATAAGTTGGAGATATATGGCTCATATTATCATCCTGTTGAACAGAGCTAGTGTAAATAATGGGTTATAAGTATTCATATAAAGAAAAGTCTGCTGAACTGGGCTAATCCCAGAGGAGATGGGACTCTTGCTCACAAATGATGCAAACAGTACTCAGACTAACTTAATGAAACACGCATGCATATGTGTACACAAAGATGGGAGACTTTATTGGCTCACATAACTGGGACCTCTATATAACATTTGAAACTGTCAGAAGCCACCTCAAACACCAGGTCCAACCAAGAGGAGAGAACAGCCTGAGTGCTCCTGATTCTGTTTGAGCCCTGGACTCACAGTGCCCTAGGCAAGTGAGCCAAACAGTAAAACCAGGCATTCATTTTCCCTCTAGCTTCAGTAGAAAATTCCAAAAGAGAATCCTAATTGGCCTGGTAATACCTGTGGCTGTGGAGGCTAGAGCTCTCTAATTGCAAGCTTTTCTATAGTCACCT
The DNA here is from genome assembly GCF_943737965.1 of Phodopus roborovskii. Classification (NCBI taxonomy): domain Eukaryota; kingdom Metazoa; phylum Chordata; class Mammalia; order Rodentia; family Cricetidae; genus Phodopus; species Phodopus roborovskii. The sequence continues at coordinate 273,541 of NW_026125894.1, forward strand.
AGAGAGGGGAAAATGTGTTCCAGTGGAACTAGAAGAGGGGAATTAGAAACCCATATGGGAAAGGCAAAAATAAGTATGTACAGTACAGCAGGAATTATACATATGTAAATGTAATTAAGATAAAAATATAAATGCACTTTAGATAAGTTAATGTGCTACATAATGCCAAGGACCTTTTTCCCCCCTTTGGATTAAGGCTTTTTCTGTTTAGTTGAAGAAATATTTTTAAGGTTTTACCTCATGGAGAGATGGTCCAGCTATAAAAGGCCTTACTATTTCAGAGGAGGGGTAGGTTTGGAGGATATAAGAGGGGAGTGGGAGGTGGGAGGTGGGAGCGGAAACTGGTTGGTAAGTAAGATAAGAAAAGAAATAAAACAAAAAATTATAGGGTCACAATCAAAAACATAAGAAATATTTTTAAAGTTTTGCCTCATTCCCTCTCTCTGGCACAATATCTTATCCCCTTTAGTGAGAGCCAGTGTGGTGTATGGGGGAACATACGATTTATATTTAGCTCAAGCCAACACTTAATAAGAGCTTTGCCATTTGCCTGATAGTAAACACTGATAAAGTACTTGAGGGTTTGAATCTTAGTTTCCTCATCTACAATATGGGTAGAATAACATCTATCTTGCAAATCTGTCAGAAGAATTATGTGCAACAGCCTAACTAATAGGTACCTGATAAATCCCTCATACTTTGAAACATTTTGAGATATTATATTAAAATTATGTCTTTTATCCCTCAAAACCCTCCCATCCATGTACCCTGTCTTGGTCTCTTTCAAACTCATGGCCTCATATTCTTTAATTGCTATTGTTGTTGTTATTGGTGGTGGTGAAGATAGTGTGTGTGTGTGTGTGTGTGTGTGTGTGTGTGTTCCTAAGCATAAAAGCATAAACTGCTCTTTCTGTGTAATGTTACCTGTATGTATATGATCTCAGGGTTGACAATTTGGTATTAGATAATTGATTGGTATGCTCTACCAAGGAGGAAACAATTTCTCCTGCTTTTAGCATTCTTTTGCTACCTCTAGCTCTTTGTCTAGGGTTGTTGAGTCCTTGCAAGCTTTCTGTTGTCCATGTTAGCAAGTCTCTTGGTATATTCTACATTCTTGCTTGGGCCTAATGATAGGGAATATCACTATTCTGGGATGAAATGCACGGCAATGCAGCAACTAATTTCTTGGACTTAAAAAAGTAAAGTGTTCTGATGTGCAGAGTTTGTCAATTTCCATGTTGTAAATTCTGTCACCCTGGGGGATTACAAATTCCCAATGTCTTGTCACTAAACACAGAATTGGTATACGCATGCTGCTAAAGTGAACACAGAGCACAGAGTTGGAAATAGGTGCAAGTAATCAATTCTCATCTCTCCATGTCTGTACTCCAGATTTCTCCTGGGTCATCACTATCAGACTGCTGGGCCCTTAAAGAACAGAATGTAAAACTTATTATTTGCAAATATTGTTCCAGAAATTCTCTCTCTCCATTCCTTGTTTAGCTTCCTTATGTTTCTTAGCTTTTCTGTTGTCTTGGGTGAAGGTAAGTAATTGCTTTGTGGTTTTAGGGCAACTGACTCCCAGGTGAACAAAGATCTCTTATTGCAAAAGTTCAAAATGGTTTTCCAGGCAAAACTGGTTTGGAGGAGCTTAAATTGAAAACAATATGAGATCTTAATCTGAAGAAATTTCAAAATAGTTTCTCCTCATTAGTTTGTGTCTGTTAAAAATATCATTGTTTTCACTACATACCTAGCAAAATAACTAACATAAACTGCAAAATACTGGAAAGGCCAGAGAGAAACTGGATCACTCATTTATTTCTGGGAGGGATGTACAATGGTTCAGCCATTTTGGACAATTATTTATCAGTTTTATTAAAATACAACCAGGGAAAAAGTGTTCGCGGGGAATAGGAAGGGGATATGAGAGGGCAATTGGGATGTAAAAAGGATCAAAACCAAATTCTAAGTATGTATGTGTGCACAAAATTATCAAAGATTTAACAACAAAAACCCATCTAAGTATGCAACCGCAATGCCATCATTCCTGGACATTTATCCCAGTGAAATGAAACGTTATATTCACATAGAACCTGAACACAAATGCTCAGCCCAACTTTTATCATAGCAGTCATGTGTTTATAAGGCTCCCAAATTCATATGTTGAAACCATGATTTTAGGAGGTATGGAGTCTTTGGTCATGAGTGTAGTGCCCAAATAAATAAGATGCATGCACTCCAGAGAACTTCCTTGCCTTCTTACATGCCTACGGGATTACATGAAGTTGGCAGTGTTTGATATGGAAGAGGGTCTCTCTCAGCGCCTGGTGATCTGGCTAGCCTTATCTCAGATTTCCAGGCTCAAGGATAGTGGGGACTAATTTTCTGTTGCTTATAAAGCACCAACTTTGCCTGTTTTGTGCTATTACAAAATTGCCCAGACTGTGTAACATGGAAATAATAGATTTACTTCTCATTACTGGAGATTCATAGACCTACAAAAGTTACAGGACCGTGGCATGCAACACAAGCACACATAGTGATTACAAGTAAAATGGGAAAGCAAAGAAAGGTAAGTCTTATATCAATGTTGAGGTTGGATACCACATCTTTGCAAGTTGTTACCATTTGGAGAAACTGGACAAAATACGTGTGATCTCTGTCTTATTTGCTTATAACTATATACAAATCTATGCTTTTCAATTAAACTTTCAGCAAAAAGAAAATGTTAGAAAAGCACTGTAAAAAAAAAAATAGGAAATGGGGAGGAAGATCCTGGATCCCATTTGACTCTAGCATTCTTAAGTAATCAGTCTTATTCTACTGGGGACCTTTAATTGCCTCACTTCCTCCAGACCTCCTCATGCTTCAGCACTGATTACTTTCTCCACTAATTTCTTGGTTTTAATTCCCACGCTTTCCCATGTTACTCTGACTTGCTACTGCGTGTTGAATGCACTTTTGAAAAATCATCTTCTCATTTCCCTTGTCTCATACACTTTTTTGACTGTTGCTATTCTTACTGGTGACCTGTTTGTCTTTGTAAAAATAAAATAAAATAAAAACAGGAAACATAAAGCTAATATCATTGTTGAAAATACTGGCTCATGGCATTATATGGTTAGGCTGTTGCAGTCCCGTCTGGAAAACCTTGCTTGTGCAGGCCAAATCTTTTCCATTTTAGTCATTTTGTTTCGTTGTTTTGTGATCTCCCTATGTAGCTGCAACTGTCCTGAAACTCACTATGTAGACCAAGCTTGCCTTAAATTCATAGAGATCCATTTGCCTCTGTCTCCAGAGTGCTGGGATTAAAGGTATGTACCATCTTTAATTTATTTTAGTTATTTTAGAGCATGTTTAACAAGAATAGAAGCTTTGGAATTAGGCAGACATAGGTTTAAACGTTTTATGGGTATGGGTGTTTTAGCTGCATGTATGCATGTGGACCCCCATGAATGTAGCACATGCACGGGACAGAAGAGGGTGTCGGATTCCCTGGAACTGGAGCTACAGCAGATTGTGAACCACCATGTGGGTGCTTGGAACTGAACACAGGTTTTCCACCAGAGCAACAAGCTCTCTAAACCACTGAGCCATCTCTCCAACCCCCCGGCATATTTTAATTAAGGGTTTGCCATTTATGGGCTGTGGTTTTAAGCTATTGAATTGGTTTCTTGGCCTGTATAATGGGGATAATAATAGTCTGGCTTGTGGAAATGTCTTCCTTGTTTAAATTTGTAGATGATGTCCTGCAATTCCAAGGTTTTAAAGGCTATGTATGTACTGCTGACTGCAAAAGTTATTAATATATCTGTCTCTGAAGTGACCTTGAACTTAAAATACATGTCTCACAATTTACACCTCAATTTTGGATGTTTTTCAAGCTTTTGAATTTTTCCATCTCTAAATCTGAATTCTCAGTGACTGGCTATGCCTTCTTCAAGGCACTTCTGCTTGAGTGTTCTGCATTTCAGCAAATAATCCCACCATATCCCCAAATTTGGTATTCCTAGAAATCTTGTCGTAATTACCTTATATACCCTACATTCAAAAGCGGTGACTGTAGCTCCAAATCCCTGACAAGTTTTCTTCACTATGCTTCCCACAACCTATTCACACGCACAACCATCTCTTAACTGTCCATGGACAATAGTCTCCCAAAGAGTGTTTGTCTCAGCTCCCTTACAGTTTATTCTCCAAATATATCAGGAAAAGCTTTAAAAAAAAAATCTAAAGCTGGTTACCTAACTCTTCTGCCTGAGATCTTCCCATCTCTCCCCTGAACAAATGCTCTGACTAAGTCTGCCAGCCACATCCCTGATGAAAGCCTTCCTTCTCTAGTTTCTTCTGCAAGGAGTGTCCCCAGTGGTCCCGATATTTCTGTAAAGCCAGTCTCTGTGAGTCCCTGGAACACATCAAATTCCTTCCTGCCTTCATGCTCATGGGGTAGCTATGCCATAGGCCTGGAGCATCCCTTCCACTTTGGGACCTGAAATTTGTTCAATTTTTCCCTCTAGGTTTTGGCTTCAATAGCACCCCGTTAGAGATTCATTGTTATACCAAGCAAATCCTCCATTTTAGTCAAATCAACATCTTGTTCTCTTTTCTTTTTATTGCCAGTGTTGGCGTTTGAACTGAGGGCCTTATACATACTAGGAACATGCTTTATCATCATGCTTCATTCCAGTCCTCCATATGCCTCACCCCTATAGGGATTATCCAGGCATGTATCATTATATATATCTTCCTATTCTTATCCGGCTTTCTTCACTGGAATGTAAGCTCCATGAAAGCAGGGAGTTTGAATAACATACTGTTGCTTCCTGATACTTAGTACTATATTGGCACATAGAAGGTCCAAAGTAAATATTTGCTGAACTGAAGATATTCCAAAAAGTCATTAGAATATATCTATTTTTCATCTGTATTCAGAAGTATACTAGAGATATGTTCCTATATGCATGCACATGCTCACAATTGACCATAGTCCCCCTTTTTTATTGTAAGCAACTTATAACATTGATAGTTTCTCCATAAATGGTCATGGAATGAATATATAGAGTCCTCTATGATTGCCTTGGTCACAGGTAACAGTGATGAATCTGTTATCTGCTGAGACATTTTTAGGGTATTTTTTCTAAATCTGCTGCCCTCCAAATGAAGGACATAAGCTGCCTATATGAGCTAGTGGAAGACAATAACAGTTAAGGCAGTTAGGGAAAGCAATGCCAGAGGAAGCTGTGGGCTGATAAATGATGGCAGTGAGGAACTGGTTCCCAGTGAGGAGTGGAGATAGGGTTCTTGGGTCACTGCAGTAGTTCTCAAACTTCAGTGTTTGTAAGGGAGCAGGGACTGTGATTCAGTAAGTCCGAGATAGTGTGACCATGCATCTTGGTGTGTTCAGGTATTTACCAGGTTTATGGGCAAGAACAAAGCATTCCCTCACTTCTAGGAAAACTCAAATGATTGGCCAGGTTGCTTCTGGAGTGAGTTATTTTGCGATAAGACCCTCAGGTGTTTCTGATACATATGGCACCCAGGTCATGGTTGAATCGTGTGCAACATGGATTAGAGGCTTGGTGGCAGCTCAACATACTTCAGTGACTGTTCTCCATCCTGAACCCAAATAATAGCATTGGCTCAGCTGCTGCTGTTCTCTTTCCAACCCCAGCTAAAAGGAACACTTTGTAAGGCTTCAATTGATTCAAGAAGATTGAAAATGCAGGGCTAAGTGATTAAACCTCTTACAGAAGGAAGAACATTTAAATGCCTAAATTGCCTGAGTACTTCAAAAATAGGGAGAAATGGCCAAATTGTATCACCCAGAAAGTCCAAAAATAATCAACTAAAAAGAGCTACTCAGACTGCGAGTGGTGTGGTGGCATTCCTTCCCAGTCACTTCAATGGCTATGGCCAGAGTTGTTAAGTGATCTATGAAATGTTAACTTTTCCATCAAGGCCGCAGACACTGTCACAGGCACAGGGATACATTTGAATTGTGCCAATGAAAGGGTGCCAAAGGACACCAATCTCTCTTTCCTCAATCATCTCCAGTTCTTTCGGAGATTTTCATCTCAGTTGTCTATACAGCCTAAGAGCCATTTGAGTTTCTGTACCTTAGCTTTCATGGTTAAACTTAGTACAATTAAGAATATAACCTTAATTTAAAATAAGGCAGGGTGATGGGGGCCAACTGCCTAACTAAAGGTTTCTTTTCAGTACAGATTCTGTTTGTGCCTTACAGCTAGTGTTTGTGGAGAAAATGATACCTTCATACATGGCTTCTGAGATAGTATCATGGCACAGCTTTTGTGAAAAACAGTATGGAAGTTTGGAGGGGGAAAAAAAAGTTCAACATAGAATTATCATTGCTAGGATCATTGAAAAGACAGTGTGTAAATGTCAGGAATGACCCAGAGATTTGCACATGGAGTTTGAACTGTGGAGTTGGGGGGTTACCGTAAGGGCAGGAAGATGGGAGTGAGCCAATAGCAAAGTAGATGAGGCCAAAATCCAAGATGGGTCAGAAAAGTGAATAAACACTACACGTTGAAAAGAAAGTAGAAAACAATGGCAATGCTACACAAAGCGAGTCTCCTGGTTGTTACCAGTTCCAAATGTAAACCATGTAGCAACCGCCCCCTAAACTTACAGCACATTATATGGCTTGCTTCTGTAACACTCTTTACTGTTTCTCTTTGTTCCCCCAGACCCAATCCCTCAGCCTCAACCCTATAACTGCAACAGATCACCAGCTGCAGCTTTCTCCCTCTGCCCTGCCCACATCTCTTTTGGATCCCACAGATCATCCCTCCTCCTGTCTTTCCCCTCACTGGTCACTGTATCCCAGCCCCCAACTCCAGAAGGCACCCCTTGCTAACCCGCAGGCCATGCCTGCCAGAAAACCAAGGAGGCTGCCCATGGACCTTCTCTGCTCTTTCTTCTCCTCCGGACTTAATCCCTGGAGTCTCATCCCCACCTCTGCAGTAGAACACCCATGGTATCCTTCCCTGCCTACCCCTTCCCACCCCAACACATACCCCCCTCTGATCTCCTTACTCTGACTTGTTTTGTCAAAGATCCCAACTCCAACAGGCACCCCCTGCTAACATGAAGGCCCCCCAGTCCACACAACAAATAAGTTGAGGATAAGCCCTCACCTCTCCTACTACTCCTGAGATCCAACCACCCTCCCACCCCCCCATCTTCCACCTCCCCATCCCCCACCTCCCCCATCCCCCCCACCCTCCCACCCCACCCCGCCAGCTTCATACCCAGCTCTGTAGCAGGAAGCTGTGGTCTCCTTTTCCTCTCTGACTTTGTCCCCAAGGGATCACAAAGACTTTCTCCTCCAACCTTCCTTCCACCAACTCACCCCAGTAACCCAGCCTCCAGCACCATCAGGCATTCCCAGTGAACAAACCAGTTGAGCAGGCTAGGGAACACACAGCCATTACACTCTCCAGAATTCCAGAGAAGCAGAAACCAAGGAACAAAACATCCACCAAAGACAAATCCAGAAATCAGCACTTACACATATATTCATTCCAAAGCCAGATGCCCAGACACCAGCAAAAGAACCACAATAACAACCAGAACAACATGTCTCCACTAGAGCCCAGCTATCCTACCACAGCAGGCCCTGAATATTCCAACATAGATGAAGCATAAAAAAAAAAGTACCAAAAACCAACTATATGAAAATACCCTTAAAGAAGGAATGAATAAATCCCATAAAGAAATCCAGGAAAACACAAACAGTTGAAAGAAAGGAATAAAACAATTCAAGACCTGAAGATGGAAATACAATCAATAATGAAAACACAAACAGAGAGAATTTTGGAAACTAAAAACATAGGAATTCTAATAGGAACTACAGAGGTAACATTCACCAACAGAATACTAGAAAAAGAAAATCAGCAGCTTTCCTATATACAAATGACAATTGGACTGAGAATGAAATTAGGTAAACACCTTTCACAATAGCCTTGGGGGTAACTCTAAACAAGCAAGTGAAAGTCTTGTATGATAAAAACTTCAAGTCTTTAAAGAAAGAAATTGGAAAAGCTATCAGAAGATGGAAAGATAGCCTATGCTCATGTATTGGTAGAATTAACATGGTAAAAAAAATGGCTATTCTATCAAAAGAAATCTACAGATTCAATGCATTCCTCATTAATTACTGACACAATTCTTTTTTTTTTTTTTTTTTTTTTTTTTTTTTTTTTTTTGTTTTGTTTTGCCACCACCACCTGACCACCAACACAATTCTTTACAAAACTTGAAAGGACAATTCTGGACATTAGATGGAAAGTCAAAAAACCCAGGATAGCTAAAATAATCCTGAACAATAAAAGAACTTCTGGAAGTGTCATCATCCCTGATTTCAAACTGTACTGCAGAGCTATAGTAATTAAAATAACATGGTATTAGCATAAAATAATGTGCTAATCAATGGAATAGAATTGAAGACCCAGAGCTGGCTGGTGGTGGCGCATGCCTTTAGTCCCAGCAGAGGCAGAGGCAGAGGCAGATGGACGTCTGTGAGTTTAAGTCCAGCCTAGTCTATGAGTTAGTTCCAGGACAGGCTCCAAAGCTACACAGAAAGACCCTGTATTGAAAACAAACAAACAAACAAACAAACAAAAAAGAATTGAAGATCCAGTTGTAGCTCCAAACACCTAGGGATACCTGATTTTTTGACACTAGAACAAAAAAAAAAAAAAAAAAAAAAAAGACATCTTCAACAAACCGCACTTGTCAACCTGGATGTCTGCATGTAGAAGAAAAACAATAACTAAACACTGATTTAAACTAGAATCCAGATGCAGAGGTAGAGGACAAGACCAGGTTGCAGAAACACAAAGAGACAGCAGACCTGAACAAGGAGGAGCTAACAGCCCCCAGACTGATAGCTGGGAATCCAGCATGGGACTGACTCAGACCCCCTGAATATGGGTCTCAGCTAGAAGGACTGAGCAGTCTAAGGGACCTCAGACAGTGGAACCAGGATGTATTCCTGGTGCACAAAAGGACCTTGCAGACACATCCCCCATGGAGGGATACTCCCTTAACCTAGAGACAGAAGAAAAGTCCTAGTCACTACTTCAAATGACTTGACAGATTTACATGACCCCACCTGGATAGCATTGCCCTACATGTGGAATTGGGGTGGGGGATGGGAGGGGAGGTTGTTCAGGGTGCATTTGAGGGGGCAGAGAGGGTAAGAGAGAGGGAGGGAGGGAGGGAGGGAGAGGGAACTGGGATCGACATGTAAAATAAAAAAAATAAAAATAATGATGTAAAAAAAAGAAGATTAAAAGAATAACAATAGATCTATATCTGTCACCATTCACAAATATCAAGTCCAAGTGGATCAAGGACCTCAACATAAAATCAGATACACTGAACCTGATAGAAGAGAAAGTGAGAAATGGCATTGAACATGTTGGCATAGGGGATGCCTTTCTGAACAGAACACTGATGGCATAGGCACTAATATCAACAATTAATAAGTGGGACCTTATGAAACTGAAAAGCTCCTTTAAGTCAAAGAACACTATCATTTGAACAAAGCTGTAGCCCACAGAAAAGGAAAAGATTTCATCAACTCCACATCTGATAGAAGACTAATAGTCAAAATATGTAAAGAATCCAATAAACCTTATATTAAGAAAACAAAAAGGCCAGTTAAAATGTACAGATCCAAAGAGAGACTTCTCAATAGAATCTCAAATGACTGAGAAAAACTTAGATAAATCTTCAACATCTTTGGCCATCAGAGGAACGCAAATCAAAATTACTTTGAATGGCTAAGATCAATAACACAAGTGATAGCTTATGCTGGAGAGGATGAGGAGTAAGGGGGACACTCTTCCTTTGATAGTGGGTGTGCATGTACAGTCACTATGGAAATCAATATGGTGGTTTTTCAGAAAATTGAGAATCAATCTACCTCAAGACCCAACCGTAACACCCTTAGGCATGTACCCAAAGGACACTCCATCCTACCATAAATACACTTGTTCAATCTTATTCATTGTGGCTAGGAACAGTAGACAACCTAGATGTTCCTCAACTGAAGAATAGATAAAGAAATTGTGATGCATTTATAAAATGCAGGTCTTTAAAAAAATGACATCATGAAATTTGCAGTCAAATGGATGGAACTAGAAAAAAAAAAGACATGCTGAATGAGATAACCAAGACCCAGAAAGATAAATATGGTATGCGTTCACTTATAAGTGGATATTAGCTATTAAGTGATATACCGAGAAACTAGATATCTCACAGATCTAGAGTGAAACCAAACATTACTGGTCTTAAAAAATAAAATCAATAAAGTGATTCCTAATTATATTTTGCCATACTCATTGACCAGTGCCTCATCTAGTCATCATTGGATAAGCTGTCTCTAACAGCAGATGGGATCAAGTGCAGAGACCCACAGCCAGACACTATGTAGAGAGAGTCTAAATTGGAGGCTTCCATCAAATCCCTCCCTTCAGACCTCAGGGAATCCCATGGAAGAGGAGGTGAAAGGATTTTAAGATTCGGAGGGGATGGAGGACACCAGGAGAACAAGACCCTCTGAATCAACTAAGCAAGGTGCATATGTGTTCTAAGGGACTGCACCAGGTCCTCTGCATATGTATTATATATAGCTACTAGTATTTTTTATGGAACTCATGTGTGAAAGAGTGAGTCTCTGACTCTTTTGCTGGCTCTTGGAACTCTTCTCTTCCTGTTGGGTTGCCATGTCTGACGTCAATATGATATTTTTTGCTTCATCTTATTTTATTTTGTTATGATTGGTTGTTATCTTTTCTAATGAGAGACAAAGAGGGAGTGATCTGGAGAGTAGCAGAGGTAGGGAGGAACCGGGAGGAGTAGAGAAAGAGGAAACTATAATCAGGATATATTGTAAGAGAATAGAACCTATTTTAAATAAAAGAAAACTGTCTTTCTTATAGCTGTATTTGAAAATCTTACTCTGCTCTTCAGCAGTCACTTTATATATTGAAGCTACTTCTCTAGAGTGTCCTCTGATTTATTCCCCACTAGAAGAGTTAATGAACAGGGAGTACCAGACCTGGCAATATCTGAGGGTTTATATCAACATTTTGTGCCTGAGTCTGTTCACTTTCTGTATCATCTTTAAACTACTAGATTCAGAATCAATTGAGGGATCTGTTAGCATCCCAAATTTCACACACCATTTCAAATTCTCACATGTGAGGTATAAGAAAGTGTATCTTAACCAGCTACCCAGGTAATATTAATACACACTGAAGTCTAAGTACATCGATGTAATGGTTAATAACATGGCTTTTTTGAAGTTCAAAGAATCTGAGTTCAAATTCCAACTGTGCCAATTAGCAGATTTACCTTCTCTTCTCAGCTATCAATATTAACTCCCCACCCCTGTCTTATCCTACCTCATTCTTGCCATCAGAAACATAGATTGGCTTGACTCTTACCATCCAAAGCATGGATTTTGTTTTCTCATTTACATTTTAAAATTGAGTTGTTTGGCCTTTTGCTGTTGAGTAGTACTGGTTCTTCATATAGTATGCACACTAGACCTTGAGTGTATATTTGATTTACAAATATTTTCTCACTTACGTAATAACATTCATGGACGCCCTACATTGAAATGTATTGCAATTGAATATGTGTTTTGTTTGTTTTATATTTTAAATAGCTAAAACCCCCTTGTCCAGTTTAGTATCATGATTTTGGCTCCAAGAGATTTAAGAAGCTTCAATTTTCAGCTGTTTCACTTAGGTCTCTCCTCCACTGACGATTGCTTTTGTACACGCTGTGAGGGAAAGATCTAACTTAATTCTTTTGTATGTGGATATCAAATTATCCCAGCCACAACTTATTGAGGGGACTATTCTTGCTCCATGCATGATCTTGGCACCTCTTTGAAAATCAACCAACCTTAGACATACGGGTTTCTGAATCTCAGTTATATCCTGTTCATATTTATGTCTATTCTTAAGTCAGGATCATATTGCTTTGATTACTTTGTAGTAAGTTTTAAAATGTTTATCCTACTGACTTTAAAATTTTTGTTTATGTGTATGTATACATGTGTGCCACATTAGTACAGGTGTCTGTGGAGGACAGAAGAGGCTCTTTGGGCAATTGTTGGGTAGTTGTTAAGTCACCAGATGTGGGAGCTGGGAGCTGAGCCCAGGTCCTGGGGGAGAACAGCAAACACTCTTAACCACTGGGGCATCTTTCCAACTCCGTTATGTTTTGAGAAATATTTGATGTCCAACTTTGTTCTTTTTCAAGAATATTTTAATTATTTTTATTGAAATCCCATGTAAATTTTAGGATCATCTTATTCTTTCCTACAAAGAAGGGGCAGGGGGATTTGTTCTCTTGATTGGATTTGAGGCTTACTATTCAGGAAGTGTTTTAGGGTTTCTATTGCTGTGATGAAATACCATGCCCAATTCAGCTTGGGAGGAAAGGGTTTATTAGGGCTTCAGCTTCTACCCATCAAAGGAAGCCAGAACAGGAGCTCATATAGAGCAGGAACCTGGAGGCAAGAACTGATGCAGAGGCCATGGAGGGATATTGACTACTGATTTTCTCCCTGTACCTTGCACATCTTCCTTTCTAATAAACCCAGGACCACCAGCCCAGGAATGGCTCCACACACAATGGGTAGGCTCCTTCCCCATCAATCAGTAATTAAGAAAAAAAAATGCCTTACAGCTGGATCTTATGGAGGCATTTTCTCCATTAAGATTCCTTCCTTTCAAATAACTCTAGCTTGTGTCAAATTGACATAGACTTGAGGAAGAGAAGATAGAAAGAATTTTAGGAGCTAGAGGATGTGAATGACTGCAACAAAACTGTGTCTTCTGTTTATGACATGGTTGTTGCACACACAAACTCACAGTAACTGCAGTTACCTGCACATTACCTACATAAAACCATTCCAGTAAAAAAATTCCAGGATGTAGGTGGCAGAGCTCTTGAGGGTTAAGTCTAGCTGAGAAGCTATTGGCAATTGGTGCTTTTGAAATACACAGTAAGTTTTATTTTGGGGGCAGACATTGTCAGATTTCCCATGTCCTAGTAGATATTTCCACAGCTATGTGCATATGGACAGCACTGACCAGACATTAGTGGTTTATAAAAAAGATTTGGCTGGGTGGTGGTGATGCATGCCTTTAATCCCAACACTTGGGAGGCAGAGGCAGGTGGATCTCTGTGAGTTCAAGGACACCCTGGTCTACAAAGAAGTTCTAGGATGGCCACAGCTGTTACATAGAGAAACACCACCTGGGAAAAAACATCTGCATCAAGCCGTGTATCTTCAATTAATTTTGTGTGTGTGTGTGTGTGTGTGTGTGTGTGTGTGTGTGTACAATTAAAACTCTTTGTAACATCCAAATAATACTAATATGGTATTATTTACTATTATCAACTTGCTGTGTATTAAATTATTAAATCTCTGGAACTCATTCATTTTGTACCTGAAAACCTGAACCCTTGGTAGATATTTCTTATTTCCTCTCTCAAGATGTTGGGTACTCTTTTACTCTGTTTTAATGACTTACTTATATCTTATTCATTTCTTTGTTGATGGGCCCTTAGGTTATTTCTGTATCTTGGCTATTACGAATAATGTTGCAGTGGGAATAAGGATGCAAATATTTCTTGCTGGTACTGATTTAATTTCCTTTGGCTATACACCAAGAAATGGGATGGCTGAATATCTACTAAGAAGTAATATTGCTGAAGAGTAGACCTATTTTTTAATTTTTGAGGAAACTCCATATTGCTTTTCATAATGGCTGTACCAATTTCCATTCCTATCCACATAGTAGAAAGGTTCCCTTTTGTTCATGGCCTTGCCAACACCTTTAATGCTTGACTTTTTTGATAATAGAAATCTTAAGAGGTGTTAGGTGCTATCTCCTTATGCTTTGGATTTTCTTTTCCCCTGATGATTACTGACAGTGAACAACTTTTCATGTAACTGTTGGCCATTTTGTGCATCTTTTGGTAAAATTTCTATTCAGGTCCTTGGCCCATTTTAAAACCAGACTAGTTGCCCCTTTGCCATTGGGTTGTAGGAATTATTTATAAATTTTGAATATTAGTTCCTTACCAGATACTTTGGGCATCCATGACATTAACACTAGCCTCTGTATATGTTTGAGAACTACTCACTGAGCAGAAGTTGTTAGTACTATGCTGCCGATAAAGGGCCTTGCAAGCTAGGTTTCTGGGGTCAGCTAGTTTACCTATTGGTAAAGGAGGCTGGGATTTCCCCCTCCATGGAATAAAGTAAGTTAAAATGCCATAAAGCCCACTCTTCTTACTGAGACCTGGCAGCGCCCTAGGATGCATGCATCCTTTCTAGGTTGTTGCCTTTGCTTAATTTTTAGAGTTGAGTCTGGCAGTTTTTCCCAGTGTTTCATTGTTTTAATGGAGGGGTGGAGTTTTCAAGATTCCTTCCTCTGTCATTTTCACTGACATCATTCCAGCAAATATTTCAACAATGATACGTAGTAACAGTTTAAAATCCTTTGTCCTGTAATCTTCCTGGCTCTTGAAACCAAATCCTATCTTGTCTCCTGGGATATCACTAAAGAAAATTGCAAACAAGTGTTGGTCATGGTCTATGATTCATGTCTTCTCCCTGTTCTCCATATGACAGTGTTTCCATTCCTTGTCTATGCACTTTGAACAGCTGTTTCAAGTTGCCTCCACTCTTCTCAAGCTTCCAGTACCACCATTCTTTGTTTTGTTTTGTTCTTTGGTTTTTTTTTTTTGTTTGTTTGTTTGTTTTCACGACCTGGATGTCCTGGAATTTGCTCTGTAGACCAGATTGGCCTCGAACTCACAGAGATATGCCTGTCTCTGCCTCCTGAGGGCAGGGATTAAAGGCATACAACATCACTGCTGGGCACCCAATATCGTTTTTATTGACTCTCTTTATTTCCACAGATTCCACAATTGCAAAGCTATGCAGCTTATTTGTGTTTCTCTTAACAATACAGGTCTGAGGTCAATCTTCCATGGTTCAGTCTCTGTTTGTGCCTACTAGCCATGTGATGTTGAACAAATAACCACACCTCTTAATATCAGTCAATCTTTTCATCCTTCAAGAGCCTATGTGAAGATTACATAATATAATTTCAATACTGCTCTTAGAACAGTGCCGCCATTAAATGCTAGCTATCATTGTCATCATCATCACAATACCTGTCACTCTTGGCTGTAAGGGAGAAGTGTGCCTGACTGTTAACACCACACCGGCACTTGTGTTCTCTTGAATTCTTTTTCCTTGAATCTTTAGTATTGGTTTCCCTAAAGTCTTGGAGAGACTAGGAATATAAGGGGCATATCAACATAACAAAGACTATACAGGTAGCCTTCAGCCAACCTCATCCTACGTGGAGAAAAATTTAAAACATTTCCAGTAAAATCAGGAACAAGACTATGATGCTGATTCTCCCTGCTCTTGTTCAGCACCTGCAATCTTAGCTAGAGCAGCAAGACAATGAAAAAGGGATACAAGTAGGAAAGGAAGAGGTCAAAGTATATGTATTCACAGGTGATACAATTCTATCCATAAAAGACTCTACCAGAAATCTGCTACAGTTGATAAACATATTTAGCAAAGTAGCAGGATTTAAAAAAATGCACAAATATCAGTTCAGAACTACCAAAGACGGAGAGCAATGGAACTTGGATCAAAAATATTTTAGCTGATATTTTCATCTACTAATTAAAAAAACAAACAAACCATTTTAGCAGGACATTGGTGGAGCACGCCTTTAATCCTAGCACTCAGGAGGCAGAGGCTGGTGGGTCTCTGAGTTCAAGGCCAGCCTGGTCTACAGAGCTAGTTCCAGGACAGGCTCCAAAAACCAAAAATCAAAAACAAACAACCAAACAAAAACATTTAGCAAACAGTTGTGAAGAGCTGCCATACTCCCTTCACTCAGCTTACCCTACATCTGGAATAACCAAAGAATGGTGGTCAAAGCTAAGACATTCACATTATTACAACACTACTAACTAAATTACAGGTTTGTCCAGATTCCTCAGGTGACCTTTAAAGACTAGAGTGCAGCAAGCACCAAACAAGGCATTTGTAATGTAGGACTCAGGAACTTTTGCATCTGAACAGCATCTGAGCAATATGGAGAAGGAGAGTCACGATTGCCTTGTACATGCTGTTGATTAGTTCTTCCCAGTTCACCTCTCTGGGACAGTAGAGGATCTTTTTGCAATTTGTCTGTGAAGGGTGACCTTTTGCCAACAAGGAAGGAAGGCTTTTCATATGTTAACTTTGCCATTGCCTCTTTCTGTACTCTGTTATCTGCATGGTAAAGGTTCTAAAGGAAACTGACTACTCTTCATCTTCACTACCAATTCATTCAGTATTATTCATGTACTGTATTTTAAATAATAAACTTGTTCGGGTTGAAAGGTGAAACTCTTTCTTTCTGCCTAGGGTAAGAAACAAAACTTTTTAAATGATTGGCAGGAAAAAGGAAACAATTTGCTTTTCAGCATCTCTCAAGTCCATAATACTTCTAAACTTTGAACTGGTATGAATTTAGTATAAGACTAAACTTGTGTGTGTGTGTGTGTGTGTGTGTGTGTGTGTGTGTGTGTGCATGTGCGTGTGTGTGTGTGAGCGTGTGTACAATATATTTTAAAGTCAACAAGAAACATTTAAAATTATCTTGTCAGGAAGTTGACTAAAAGTGTATTGCACTCAAATTCCCTTGGTTTATAATATATTACAAACCATACATCACAAATCATCAACTGCTCTTCCAGCAGCAAAATTTATGGATGACTTCATGGTAAAAATAAATAGGAAGAAGGCAGAGTGTGACAGTGAATGTTTTAAACATATTTTATTATGTTCAAGGCTAGAATTAGGAGGGCAAAAATTAATTATTGCAAAATAAATTCTGGATGGATACAGTTGAAAGTAAGAGATAAACCCTTAAGATGGTAGGAGGAAAATAAGTGGGCAGGCTAAAGGACAGCGCATAAACACAGAGCTTATCAAGACTACTCTTATTGGAATTTAAATGGCTTGCCTATCATACACAAGGCCAAAAGATTAATCTCCAAACCTGCCAAAAAATTTGTATGAACAAATTTAAAAAGCAAAAGTATCCTGGGAAAAAATAGTTACAAAATATGTTTCAGATAGCTATTTGATTTTCATAGTAAACAAGAAGCTTTTACCATCTATGTTACCTTTTTATTGCCATGAAAAATACCATGACTAAGGCAACTTTAAAAGGAAGCATTCAGTTGGGGGCTTGTTCGCAGTTTCAGAGGGTGAGATACACAAAGAGATAGAGTATATGTCATTCAGTTTTCTGCCAGTGGTAGAAAATATATGAAATAATCAACTTACAAGTTTCAGGGGGTTATTTTGCCTCGGGGCTTTTCTGGCTGTTTGCTTGGTCTTGTTGCATTTTCGTAATGTGTCCTGGTGCATTTAGATGGTAGAGGAAAACTGTTTACCCTATGGTTACTGGAAGCAAAAAGAGAAGAGGTCACAAGCCCCTATCACTTTCGAGGGATGCCTCCAACGACCTAACTTTCGAGGGGATGCCTCCAATGGCCTAACTTTGATTTTGGATAAGAATAATTCTATGCATTTATTTCTGGGGATATAATATCAAAGCTTACATACTGAGTGCTGCAGTGATATTGGGAGAGGCTGATGAGCCCTGCTGAGCGGGTTAGACCTGAACATGGCAGAATTTTGAGGTTGTCAGATTATGGGGTTAACTCCTTGAGCTCAGGCTGACTACAATCAGCAGTGAACCTTTTATTTATTTATTTTTTTCCTTTTATTGAAAATAAATTTTTCCCCTCACTTAATATATCCTGATTACAATTTTCTCTCTACTCCTTTTCCTAGTTCCTCCCCATCTCCCCTCCCATCCAGATCCACTCCCTTTCTGTCTCTCTAAGGGATAATAACAAGAGAAAATGTAATAAGATAAAATGAAAACTAACACCCAGGAATTGGATAAAACAAACAAACAGAAGGAGCCCAAAAGAAGGCATGAGAAACAGAAACCCAATCATTCTCACACTCAGGAATTCCATAAGATCATTAAACTGGAAGCCATAATGCATACAAAATGGACCTGGTGCACATGAACTTTGCTCATGTTGGTTTAGAGAACCTTTTTTTCTTGGTGTCCTCTACCCTCTGTGGCTCTTATACACTTTCTGCCTCCTCTTCAGCAGGGTTCCCTGAAGCCAGAAGAAGAGATTTGATAGAATGTATCATCATTAGGAGTCATTTTATTGCTAAGTTTTCTGTTTGTTTTTGTTTTATATTTAAACAATAGTATGTGGTTTTACCCTATGTCCCTGGGCTATCTAGTCTCAGGTTCTTGAGTGTTGGGGATGAGTTCCATCTGGTGGAGTGGGCCTTAAGTAAAATTAGATATCGGTTTGTTACTCCCACAAGTTTTGTGTCCCCATGTCACTAAACTTGTTGGCAGGACACCATTGTCCATCCAAGGGTTTGTGGCTGGGTTTGTGTTTACATTTCTCTTTTGGTAGCCTACAGAGAACCTTCCTGTATCAAAATTGCTAGAACATTGGGGTGAAGGCTCTATATAGGCATCAGCTTGACTTCTCAATAATCAATGGGGCTTTGTGATCAGTTTTTGGAGAAGAATCTTTTGTCTTGGCAACCATAGCCTGGGATGTTTGGGGATCCCTGTTCCCTTTGGCCAAAACCTCAATTAGATGTATCCTAATCCCAAGACAAGAAATTTTATTTGGTAACATGAGATGGCTAGTTGGGGCTCTGTCTCCTACATTATATTTGAATTTCAGTTAGGTTTCTTTCATATGTATATATTTTAGGAAGTTTATACTTTATTAGGTAGGTTTCTATACTACCTCTCAAATGGCCTTCAGTTTTAGCTTTCTCTCCCCAAATTCACTACTTCATCCCTGTCTCCCCTCCTCTCCCAACTTAATCCTCTTACTTCAGCACTTCCATCTGTAAGTATCCTAGTTCCCACTCCTAAGGAGATCTATCTGTCCCTCCTCAGCCCCTATTCTACTACCTAACCTTTGTGATTCTACAGAGTATAGATTGGTGATTGGCTTAACAGCTAACATCCACATATAGGCAAATACATATTAAACAAATTTAAAATACAATTACATCATTTCCCCTTTCCCTTTTCTCCACTGAAGCCCTTCCATGTTTTCTCCCTTCATCTCTCTCACATTTATAGCTTCTGGCCTTCTTTTCTTTAATTGTCACACACACACACACACACACACAGACACACACAGCCACAAAGACACAGACACACAGACACACACAGCCACAAAGACACAGACACACAGACACACACACACACACACACACACACACACACAGACACACACAGCCACAAAGACACAGACACACACACACACACACACACACACAATCTGCTCAGGCCATATAATGCTACTTGTATGTATAAGATTTCAGGGCTGACCACTTGGTATTGGGTAACCAATTGGTGTACTTTTCCCCGAGGAAGACTATTTTCTACTGCTCTCAGCATCCCTTACTTGGCTGTAGTTGTTTTTCTAGGGTTCATAGGCATCATAGCTGAGTAGGACTGTTGGTTGCTTCCCTCTTTTGGAAGCTTTCAGGGTACCATGATAGCTAAACCTCAGAGAGGAGGCTTCCGGGTGAGAAGCAGTTCAGAGCTTCCATGTCTTGTGTGTAAAATGCATGATGCTCTCAGCGATGCCTTTTCACCCCACAAGAAACTTTAACAACCAATAACTAAGTTAATAACAATAACAGTCATTAACACAATAATATTTGAAATACAATGACTAAAAAAGCAGATCAGCCATATCTAACAATGTTGCCAATTGAATTAGCTGAAACTCCCTTTGACATGAAATTCTCTAAGTGCTAGATAAAATACACACACACACACACACACACACACACAAAGATACACATACAAACATCTTTTTGTTTTTGAGACAGGGTTTCTCTGTGTAGCCCTGCCTGCCCTGGAACTAGCTCTGCAGGCCAGGCTATCCTCAAACTCACAGATCCACCTGCCTCTGACTCCCAAGTTCTAGGATTAAAGGCCTGAGCCATCACCATCAATCACAAAACCAAAACCAAAACCACCACCTTTTAATTTCATAGTTGAGCTCCAGTTGCCTAAAATTAGGGGAAAACTTAAAGTCAGAATGGGAATGGAAGCTGTAGTTGCCCTCAGAAAGGAGTTTTCATTTTCAAAGACGGAAAGACAGATAAGGAGGTCTTGGGCTCAAGGGCATTATCATAAAGCTGGGTCCCTAGAAGGGCTGTATCCAATCTGCATCTTAGCTCAGGAATCTTACCTGTGTCTGTCTAAGTCCAGGGAGGAAGGGCAATGTCTTAAGAATTAGAACGTTGAAACCCAGCTAAACTATTATTCCAGAATACATGCGCTAAAAAATATTTTCAAAAATGAAAGAAAACTATTTCCAAGTACTGTGAGAGGATTCAGAAGACACAGACCTCTGCTGAACAAAATACTGAAGTGTGTGCCTGAGAGGGGAAGCACCGACATACACAAATGACAGATAAAGTCAACAGGTGGGTAAACTTATTGTCTGTGATAAATGATAATAATTCAGAACCTGGAGACATAAAAACATAGAGGAAGGGACGTGGGTGAGTTAAAAATAAGGCTTTGCGTTATTTCATGGGATGGCAGAACTAAGAAAAACTTCATGGTTGTGAGCTTAAAAGAGGGACACAAAACAGAACCATGCAACTTTCAAAACAGAGGGAAGAAAAGAGAGAAATTTAAATTTTGATTAATGGGGAAGAAAGGCTAGTGCAGAGAAATCAAAATAAAAGTTTAATTTCACAAAATGCTGTAAATAAATCCAAATCTATCATAATAAATGCAACTGGATTAAGATTTTTTACGAGAAAATCCCAGTTGAAGTAAAAAGTTCAAATTTACCTTCATGTTTGCTGTTTACCTTATGTAAAACATGGAAAGCACGGAAAATGATGTAAAAAGATAACGTCTGCTGAATACTAATGGAAGTTGATACAGTCTTGAAAACAGTAAATTGTTAGAAAGAACACTGCAAGAAGCCAGATATGGTAGCACACCTGTAATCCTACTGCTTGGGAGACGAAGGCAGGCGGGGCTTCATAGTGATTTGGTGGTAGACTTTACAGTAAATGCTAGGGCACTCTTATCTCAAAATAAAGACCCTATTTATCTCAAAATAAAAAGAAATAAAAATAAAACACACATGGACATTTATCATAATATTTTACCACAAGATAATATAACTAAAGTTCAAGAACAAAATAATTTAAAACAACTGTATTTACAAATGAAAAGAAAGTAGGTTTTATGCACTATTATTATCCTATATTGAGGAAATTGTGATGTGAACTAGGGACAACAAATTGGGAAGAGGCACCAGCTTGTAGGTACTTTCTAGTTTTGCTTTAATTTCAGAGTATTTTGTATACTGTTAAAGTTTCCTAGTTGCAGTATATCATCATGGAAGCGACATAAACTCTTCTATTCCCAAGTAGCTTTTGGTCACCATGTTTCATTACAGCAAGAGAAAGCAAGCCAGGATATTAGGCTATGCTATGCCACAACCCTGGTTTTAAACTGCAATTCTGAAAGGGGCTAGGATTCATTAAAAATGGTGACAAGGTATTTTCCTTCTATATTGTCAGTTCTACATTTTATTTAGTGTACCATTTCTATTTAAAAGACGAGAAGAAAGTCTTATGAATTTGTCTTAAAACAAAGCAACAGTATAACCAATGCCAATTTAACTCTAAGGCTGAGGACAGTAAAGGAGGATGATTTCTAGACAGGCATAATTATCAAGCATATTTCACTGTTCTTGGAGCTCTGTTTCTTTATATAATCGGCACAGCATAACAGAACAAAAGGCCAAGTCATGGTGGCCTAAATATCTTCTGGTCTAGGGACAACTTGAAGGCATCCTGTTAGTTTGAGTAGTAATTGTCTTTATAATTAGAGTCAGAGTTACTGGGAAAAAGTAGACACACTTTTCAGAGTCACCAATGCTAGAGAAGAAAACTAATGATAACTACTTAATATTGCTCCAGAGATTACATTCTAGGTTGTGATATTAAAATTTTTTGAGACAAGTTCTCTGTATGTAGTCCTGACTGTCCTGGAACTTGCTCCGTAGACCAGGCTGGCCTCAAACTCAGAGATCCATCTACATCTGCCTCATGACTGCTAGGATCAAAGGTTTGCACCACCACTCATGACCTATGATATTAAATTATTAGAATATAACTGTCAAAGAAGATACTAATAAAGCAAAGCAAAAAAAAACAAAACAAAAGAAAACAAACAAACAAACAAGCAAAAACCTTGTAGTGCTGGAATACTAGTGACTGAAATTCATAGACACTAACTTCCTTTGCATTTCTCCCTCCCCCCTTCCCTCCTTCCCTCCCTCCCTCCCTCCCTGCCTCACCCTCACAGAACACAGTCATGGTGGTAACTTAAATGTCACAGTCTCTTGACATAGTGCTTTGATAATTGCTTCTTCTACAACATTAGTCTCATTCTTCCTTTAGATCAAGTCACAAACTAGATGTCTAGTAGTTATATACATGACTGACACCGGGAAATATTTTACTGAGTAGTCTCTTGATGGTTAACATAGAAGTGATAAGCAGAGTTGAGATGTTTTAGCTCTGTTCAAAATTTACTCCCAGTTAATATCTCAGTTCTACAATGCTGTGTGATGTCAAGATCTTGCACTGACAAAATATAACTTTTAATAAACAGTTATGAGATAAACATTATTCAATAATACATGGAAATGCAAGGAACACTGAAACAATGTATAAAAATAAGAATGTCCAATTAGTAAGGCAAAAATGAGAGAAAAATTGAATCTACAAATATATCTATAAATACTACTTTTTCAAATAAACATGGCTCATGCGATACAGCAAATTATTTATAGTCCCTTTTTACCTGTATGTTACAAAATAATATTGAGGGCATAGATAGAAGACAACCTAAATGAGATAGGAGGTAGGTAGGGGATAGGGGAGGAGGGGAGGTTGAGGGAACTGGGATTGACATGTAAAACAGGATCTCTTCTAATTCAAATAAAAAATTGTATAAAATAAAAAAGAAGAACCTAAATCATTGATAAAAATCAACCAAATTAATTTTTCTGTGATAATGGTGATGAACCCCTACATAGAAGGTTCTATCATAGTGTAATTAACTAGATCTTCAGACTGGTGATTTAATTGAACCACCTATTTTATGGTCATAGTTGAGCTGTGCAATTGATCATGTAATTTAGTTGGTTAACCTGTAAATATTTTATTCAGCTCTCACTGTAAAAATGGAATGGCACCTTATTATATGAAAGAACCATATTTCCTAACAGCAACAGAAGTGACTATAATTTATCAAAACACCACTAAAATTCTGGACCTTTCTAAAATATGTCAGAACACAAAAGAGAACATAACCAATATTCAAAGTCTAAAAAATTTGTTATCACTGCCATGTATTTTTCCATCTCTTTTCCTTATTCATCCAGTTTCAGGAAAGACTGAAATCAAACTCCCTTTGCAGCGTCATCCTGACTTCAAGTGTTTCAGCTTCTGGGATGTAGGATGCTTTAGCACTGTTACTTTCCACACGCTTGGGAAAGTTTACTATCAGCTTCCTAAAAATGAGACAAGAGAAAACAAAATAAGATTAGAACCCAGAATTAACCTCCTAACTAATATACCATTTTCAATAATGCAGTGTGTCTATCACCAGGATATTAGACTTTCCCATAAAAGTATTTAGACAATATCAATACTAAATAAAATATACCTATACAGCACAGATAATGAATCAGTTTGGATCCTTATACTGCTAAGCAGGCAAGCTGCATGTATACCAGTAATCCTACCACTCTGAATGTGAAAGCAGGAAGACCCCAATTTCTAGGCCAGTGTAGGAAACAATGAGAATCCCAGACTACCCTGGGCTGCACAGTAAGAACCTGTCTCATTTTTTAAAAAAATCCCAATAGTTGTTTCTTTAACTTGACCTCATTCTGCATTGTATAAACAGTCTTAGGTTATGAAATAGAACCATGCCTCTTTGAGTTTTGTTTGGCTAATCTGGTGTCAGTCTAATTTGTATGTAGGTGGAATGCAGACAGTTGATACGAATCTGAAATTGGAGTGGTTCTTTAACGCTTCTGCTAACACCACTTTAGGCTGAACCTCCACTACATATGTAGACTTTAAATACTTGGCCTCGACTGATTTCAATGCCAGATCAATGAAAACATATCTTTCTGCTTCCTTCTGGTTCTTACTACTACACACTGACAAAAAAAAATGGTTGCAATAGATCGCATGGTCTATCTGTTTATGGCTCAGCTGCTGGACAGTTGTATGCTTTTAGATGTATCACTGCCATGAGCCACGCATAATCCTGTCAGAGTGGTATGAAGCTGAAGTATGCAGAGGGTCAGACAGGACTTAAGTGTGCATGTGTGGATGTGGTATATGTATTTGTGTTTCTGTGTGTGCATACAGTGTTGGAGACCAGAGGTTAGCATCAAGTGTCTTTCTTTTTCTTTTTGAGACAGGCCTCTCACAGAGCCAGGAATCAGCATTCCTCTATGTCCTCTGCTTCAGTTCTTGTCTCCATGTTCCTGGCCTGCTTGAATTCCTGATCTGGCTGCCTTCCCTCAGTCATGCACTATGACCTGAGAACTGCAATGATGAAATAAACCCTTCCCACCGCAAGTTGCTTTTGGTCAGGGTTTTATCACAACAACAGAAAGCCAATTCAGACAGTATAGATATTATTTTTTCATTTGTACCTGTTGTTTAGATAATTTAACCTATAAATAGAGTATACAAATAACCTGGCACAGCCCAAGTTCTACGTGTCAAAGTCCCTCTGTGTGACTTTCATTTAGCGAGTTCTGATGGATATCTGGAATGACAGCAAAGCTAAAGCAGCTGCCGCAAGATTGATGGAGACAGTGAGAACTGCTAGAGGAACGGAAATTAACTGCACGGGGTGTAGATACGCGCGTGATTTTAGCAGGCATGAAAATATCACGGAAGACTGACTGTTCATTTAGCCAACTTTGCTTACAAAGGTTGTAGGAAAAATAAATGCGTAAAAATATTGTGTAAAACTTAACTACTTCTTGAAGTGATGGTAAGAAGAGTGAATCTAATTTTTTGTAAGATGGGATGTTTTTGTGAGAATACATTTTTAAGTGGTGGGGATGATCAGAAGAAAGTATAGATAAATATTCATCTGCAGATTATTTTGTGTTAAATGAATCTACTAGAGAAATGAAGAGTAGTCTTTTTCAGATTATTCTTTTTCTTTAATCTTCTCAAATCCCTAAGCTCAACAAAAGAAAATTGTAGATACTGATAATAAAGGAAAGGAATGTTCCAGGAATTGGCTTCTTCTTAAGGCCAGTGGGAAACAGTGATGAGTTCCAGAGAATGGACCACAGAACTCACCAACACATGTTCACTACCACACAGCCACACAGAAATGGGACAAATCAGTGAGATACTTAGCTATTTTATCTAATGCAAACTAGATTCCAACAATGCCCTTTAAAAAGAGTTAGTTTTAAGATACAGGACTGGTTTATCCATGCTTCAGATGAAACATTTTGTGAGAATTTTCCTGAATGTGTTGTCTGAGGAACATGATTTGAACTGATGTAATGAGAAGACTATGATTTTGTGGGTTTCATCTTTGAGGCCTACTACCATCCGAAAAGCTTAAAGATAATGCTTCTTTTATATAACTCTGTTCCAAATGTCCTATTAGTATGCAAGCAAGGCTCACAGATTAGCACTTCCAGCTAGGTTTTTTCCCTAATAGATAAAACTCTATTAGAATGTCAAGGATTATGTTTCAATGCTGTCAACCTATCATACCCTATATGCTATTTCCAAACAATTTTTTTTTGATTGATCACAATCCTATGCATGCTAGGCAAGCACTTTAACAAAGAGTTATATTCTAGCCCACAAATTAGCTTTGTTATGCAGAACAAATATCTGAATTCCTCAATGGGCATTTTACTCTTCTTAGGACTTTAAGGCTGATGGAAACTATACTTTAAAAGGCAATATTCTAATGACTCATTAATGTGATAATATTCTATTTCAATTCTATGTTTCACTCACTTTTTAGGAGTGCGAAGATCAAGGAGAGTTTCTTGAATGTCAATTTGAATTTCAGAAGGGTTTGTATCAGGTAGTTTAATTTTCACCTAATATAAAAATAAGAAAATATTGTCATTTTGGAGAGCAAATACTTTTTTATTAAATTTATTATTTTTTAAATTGCATTTTACATTCCAACCAAAGTTCTCATCCCACCCCTCTGCCTGCCCCCTCCACCCCCCACCAGCCCACTCACATCCACTCCTCCCAACAGTCAAGAGCTCCCATAGGGAGTTGACAAAGTCTAGCACATTGAGATGGGGCAGAACCAAGCCCCTCCCCACTGCATTAAGTCTGAACATGGTATCCCCTCATAGGGAATGGGCTCCAACAAGTTAGCTCATGCACTGTGGATAGATCCTGGTCCTACTGCCAGGGAACCCTCAGATAGCCCAAGTTTCACTACTATCTCCCATATACATAGGGCCTAGTTTGGTTCCATTGAGGCTCAGGTCAGTAAAGGGGAGGGGATGGGCGAACTGAACAGGTTGGTCAAGGCAGGGGAGGGATGGAGAGGACGAACAAGGAAAGTGATATTTTAATAGAGAGAGCCAGTATGGAGTTAGGAAGAAACCTGGTGCTCGGGAAATTCCCAAGAATCCACAAGGATGACCCCAGCTAAGACAACTAGAAATAGTGGAGAGGATCTCCAAACCGGCCTTCTCCTGTACTCATATTGGTGAATACTCCAACTGTCATCATAGAGCCTTCATCCAGTAATTGATGGAACCAGTTGCAGAGATAAATATCCAAGCACTAGGCCAAGCTCCAGGAATCCAGTTGAGGAGATGGAGGGGGAAATACATGAGCAAGGGAGTCAAGATCATGATGGAAAAATCTACAGAGACAGCTGAACCAAGCTAAGGGAAACTCATGGATTCTAGACCGAGAGCAGTTGCTTTAAAAAGAATAGGGATATATGAAGAATGGAGTTATAATACTTACTAAGAGGAAGTGCTATCTATGTACCAGGTTATGTGATTTCCTTTTATTAATCTTAAGAAACTGAAGTTATTAGCCCCATTTTACTCTTAAAGTGAATAAAGGGAAGCCATTAGCTTGGGTGATGGTGGTGCTCTCCTTTATTCCCAGCACTTGGGAGGCAGAGGTAAGTGGATCTCTGTCAGTTCGAGGCCAGCCTGTTTGAATTCCAGGAGAGCCAGAGCTGTTCCACAAAGAAAAACCTGTCTTTAAAAAACATCGGTCATATCAGTAACATGATTAAATGTCTAAACGTCTTGTGACTCACCACCAGACTTGGTAGAGATCTTTGAACACTTTTAAATGATTAGGTTTCATATAAATGTGTGAAATGTCATGCCAATGTGATGCCAATTTGAAGTTTCCTGGTAAAAATACCCACACCACATTACCTAGGGAAGTATTGCCATCCAGAGACATTAAATAGTAATATAACTTCCATCTCCTAAGAAGGACTACCTACTATTTTAGCAAGATTTCACTTACAAATATTTCATCACAGTTGCCATAGTGCCCAGCAGCCAGCCTCAGTTCCACTCTGGTTATATACCCAAAATCATTGAAAGTAGAAACACACCAGGTGTTGGTGGCACATGCCTTTAATCCCAGCATTTGGTAGGCAGAGGCAGGTAGATCTCTGTGAGTTTGAGACCAGCCTGGTCTACAAAGCGAGTTCCAGGACAGTCTCCAAAGCTACAGAGAGACCTTGTTTCGAAAAACCAAAAATAAATAAATAAATAAACGAAAGTAGAAACTCATGGCAGTGTGTTTGAGAAAAGCCTGGGCTACATGAGACCTTGCCTCAAAACAATAGCAATGACAAAAAGAAAAGAAAAAAAAAACCCAGAAGAAAAAAGAAAGAAAAAAAAAACATTCAAAAAATTGCACATGGCTTTGTTCATAATAGCAATAGTCAACATTGTCAAAATGTATAAATAACCAAAACATACAGCAATCAATGAATGGATAAAGAATGTGTACTGTGTACACACAATGGAATATTATCCGGCGGGAGAAAGGGACAGAATACATTAAATATTTAAATTGTATGAGTGTTCTGTCTGCATATTTGTCTGCATCACTTGTATACCTGATGTTTAGTGATCAGAAGAAGGCATCTGTCTTCTGGGACAGGACTTACAGGCAGTTGTGAGTTGTGAGTATTGGGAATGAAAGCCAGGCCTTCTGCGAAAGCCACCAGGGCTCTCTACTGCTGAGCCATCTCTCTATCCAGACAAAATTGACAAACCCTGAAAACATTATGCCAAAGGAAAGAAGCCAAGCATTAAAAGGTGCATTTTGTAGCATTCTAATTATATGGCATGTTCAGCATAGGCCAATCCAGAGACAGAAGGTAGACTGGATTTTGATAGGGATTAGTGAGTGGAGAAAAGTGGTATCTGTTTAATGTGTATGAGATTTTCTTTTCGGTATGTGAAAATAGTTTGGAAATAAGATATTAACGGTGGTTATAAAGCACTGTGAATACAGCAAGTGTCACCAATGATAAATGTATATTTTACCTCTAAATTTCACTTCTCTAATTTACATCTGTCTTATTTAGGGTTTTTATTGCTGTGATATAATGCCACGACCATAAACAACTTGGGGAAGAAGAGGTTTATTTCATTTTAGAGATTATAGTCTATTATCCTTATAGGGCAGGGACTTGGAGGCAAGAACTGATGCAGAAGCCATAGAGGAAGGCTTTTCTGCTTGGTCCCCATGGCTTGCTATTCTTATGCACCCCAGGGCCACCTGCCCAGGGATGTCACCACCCACAGTGAGCTGGGTCCTTCTACATCAATCATAAATTTAAAAACATGCACAGCAGGCTTGCCTAAGGGCCAATCCAGTAAGAACATGTTCTCAGTGGAGGTTACCTCTTCAAAAATGACTCTATCTTGTGTCAAGGTGACATAAATTATCAAGTAGAACATCTACTCTTTTTTTTGTGATGGAAGTTAACATTATTATGATATACATACATAAAAGTGTGAGGACATATAATTTTCATAAATAAAGGAACAAAGAAAACCGAATCCAGAGTTCAGGTAAATTATGAAGCTTTTTCTAAGATAAACTAGGCAACCTGACCTGTTAGTTACTTGGAGAGTCCAGTTGTTGGAACGACCAGGGTAAAAGCAAGCTTTAAGGGAAACACACATGAAATAATGTGACATACTGGAATTTCCTCCTAAAATGCTCAATACACACATGGTGTTTCTGTAGTGTAAGGTATGTGGATCAATACATGATTCTGAATTATATTTTCATTATTAAATCTGTACTTAAGTGTGATGATAGATAGCAATCTAGGGCTGATAGCATTTAAGTACTTCCTGTGGTTAATATTTTGCTCAAACAGTTGCCTTCTAAAATACATTTTAGAAATCAAATCTTTATAATTAGAGATGCCTTAAGTGAAATAAATAGCACATTTTTCACAGAAGCAGTTATAAGCACTCTGACTCAAAGTAAATGAGCATTAGATAGGACTAAAGTCCCACTGTTACTGAAATAACCTTCCAGTCAGATAGTCAATTTGAGATGCCCTTTAATGTCTCATATTCACCAAATGGATCAAGGGATAGAACTATTTGTTTCTTAACTTTGAAATGTTTAGATCTCTGGAAATAAAATAGTATTTCCTAACAGTTGAAAGGATAATTGAGAAGAAAGACTGATGATGTATGTGAAATTTAGATAGAATTCCTAAGCAGAACTTCAAAGTGGTTATTAGAATTATCTGTGGTTCCAGTGAAAGATAATTCAAAGAAGCAGCTCACTAATTTTTCCTCTTACGAAAATTAAAAGTGTCTGCTACAATATTTCAAAGGAGGGACAAGAGAAAAGACAGATTAGGTGGGATGGAGCACACCAATATCTCACAAGATAAGGATTCCATGAGGATCTTAACAGTAAATCCCCTTTTGAAACTGGAAGGACTTGTACTTGTCACATGGATCAAGGGATACAACTGTTTCTTTACTTTGAACTGTTTAGTTCTTTAAAAAGCAAAAAATTATCTCTTGTAATCTTAGCAGAAAACCCCTCTTGAAACATGAGTCAGACTTGTTTAATAATTGGTACTGTCAATGACTACTTGGAAAACCGTTGACCTCTGATTGTGCGAAAGGCTTTCTTTGATAAAAATTGTCAAGTATGGATATCACTGACCAAACAAAGGAATTTAGGTTCTTTCTTTTACATCACTTGCAAACTGAATTCATTTAAAAACGACTGCACAAACAAGATGTGAACAGTGACATTATCAATAGAGATGCTAAAGCTCAAGGGGGAAAGCACTGTGGGATTCCACCCACTAGACAAGGGACTGCAGCAATTAATGACTGCTGAGAGAAGACTCAGTTCCTGCTAGGAATGAACCCCCTAATTAGTTACCAAATCCATAATGTTCAGCCCTAAAATCATTTAAAACAAGCAACAAAAGTGGACTCAGCAGGTTGTATGTGTGTTATACATTTATGTTCACACACACACACACACACACACACACACAGTAAAAAGAGGCTAACAACTTGAGGGGGTAAAAGGATGGGGAAAGTGATGTAATTCTACTTTAATTAAAACATATTTTGAAACAGACTAATTTATGTTTTATATGTAACTTGGCTAGTCTATACTGTTTGCTGAAATTTTAGTAAAACAATATATACAGATGGTTTCGTGTTGGTATTTTGAAAACTATTCTGAATTAATTCAAGGGCTATAGATATAAAATACATCTATTTGTCAGAAGTAGAGACACTTCCTGATACATTTGATTCTTTAAAAAAGTTAAAATTGAGTTTCACTATGAAACAAAACAATATTAGGAAACTGTAATAAGAGAGACCTGGGTCTGTTTTATTTTGAATCACTTCAACAATTTAATTTCCCATTGTTGAACTATGGAAACACATGAGTTCTTTTTTTCCATGTGACTACATTAATTTATAAAAAAACAAAAAGCAAAAACCTCTTGAACAACAGTAATCTGCAGGAAAATGAAAAAAAGATGGAACTTTACCGTGAATTTACATAAATATCCATCACTTAAAAATAACTGTATAGAAATGTGTTTTCTTTGGGGGCTGGGAAGATAGTTCAGCAGTTAACAGCACTGGCTGGTTTTCCAGAGGACATGGGTTCAATTCCCAGAACCCACATGGCCGCTCACAGTTGTCACTAATTCCAGTTCCAGGATATCTAATACCCTTACACACGTGTAGGCAAACACCAATGCAAGTAAATAAATACTCTTTTAAAAGCCCAGAGAAGAAATGTTTTCTCTAAAGCAATATGGCATAGTTTTCATTAGTGGACGCTTCCTAAATGTCATTATCTTTTTAAACAGTTCAGTACTACATTGTCACACCTTGCTTTTCTTTTCAAAATGTGTCCCAGAAATATGGCTCCTCTCCAATCATAGTAGTCAAGAGGAAGCTTGATGTGATGAGGCAGCCTGTAATTCCAGCATTTGGAAGACAGGCAGGAGAATTGTGAGTTCAAGGCCAGACTAGGAAACATAGGGAGACACTGCTTACAAAACCAAAAAACCAAGCTCAGCTCATCCATAGTCTTCCATAATTCCATAGCACCCAATTCCCCCCTAGCCAGTATACCAAACTCACTATGCTTCTATCTCCATTTCCCCACAAGAATAGGAAGCCTCATTCTTTTTTTAAGCTTTTATTTTATGTACATTTGTGTTTTGCCATGAGTGTTGGATCCCCTGAAACTTCAGTTACAGACAGTTGTGAGCTGCCAAGTGGGTGCTGAGAATTGAACCCAGGTCCTCTGGAAGAGCAGTCTGTGCTCTTAACCCCTGAGCCAACTCTGCAGCCCAGAAGCCTCATTCTTTATAAACTAATAATTAGCATATGGCTGTTCATATCTCTTCTGCTCCTGTTTCCTACACTCCATCGGTCCCTTGATATTTTCTGTTAGGTCCACTGGAACACACAGAGCCTCACCCTGTCTTCATTGCTTATCTCATTGAATAGTTTCTTCATTTTCTGTCTAAGTAAAATCTGTATCTCCACTGAGGGCAATGTTTTTCTCACAGTCTTTTCATTTGGTTCCTGGCTCTGTTTCTTTGTTGGTTTCTCCCATCTCCTTTAGATGACTGTCTGTCCCTTTTCTTTCATTAAAAACATCTCATGTCTTACATTATGCCAAGTGACAAAATCTAGTCACAAAAATGAAAGGGTCTCTCTTATATATACAATCTTTTGAAAAGGAAATGCATAGAGAGATAATAGTAGTTACCAGAGTTAGGGGAATGAAAGATCCTGGTAAAAGAGTTCAAAGTTTCAATAATGTAAGATGAATAAACCTAGAGATTTGAAATACAGCATGAAGGCTAAAATTAAGATTATACTGCATAATAAAAATTTTCTGAGATTCTACTTTAGGTACTCTTTACAAATGTACACAAAAGGTAGCATATGAAATGATGTATAAATAAACTGACATGACTTTAGCAATCATTTTATTATGCATATGGATATAAACTATTTTGGGCATCTCAATTATATATAATTAAAATTTCCACATCTTTATGCTATACTGTCCATTACTATTTGTATTCAAATCATCTATCAATTTCCTCAAAGACGCTTCTGATTACACTGCAAATAGTTCCTTATTCTCTATAATACTTCTAATATCATCCCATATCTTAAAGATTAGTCATTCAAATGTTTACTCAGATGATTTTTAAATATTCAAATTTCACTTCATCTTTCAGTCTTTGCTCAAATACTGCCTTACGAGAGGCTTTTGCTGACTATACTATAACAGTTCTAATTAAGGAGCTATTCAACTGTTATTTTGTACATATATGTGTATATACATATGTTCCTCAATATAACCTGTTTAAACCATCCAATGTTACTTGTATGCATGACTTCCGGGCTGAATGTTGGCAATGGACAATCAACTGGCGTGTTCCTTTCTGGAGAGCACTATTTCTCCCACTTCCAGCTTTATTCAACTGCCTGTAATTCTTTGTGCAGGGTCAAGGCCTTGTGAGCTTGTTCCCACCACACCCACATGTTTGCTGGGGTCAGCCTTGCTCAGCTCACAACTGAGTGATCGAGCTGCTGAGACTTTATGAGTGGCTTCCGATGTCACTAGGACAGATAATCTCACAGGAAACTCCTTGATCCTCTGGCTCTTACAATCTTTCCAGCCCCTCTTCTAGAGGGGGTGGGTATTGTGGGAGAGATTGGAGGGAGAGCAGGGAGGGAGAAACATTGTAATTAAATTACAATCTCAAAAATAAAAAAAAAAAACAGAAAGGGGGATAGTAATAAGAAATGGTGTCCGTTATTTACTACTGTTCCATAATATAGTTCTAGGGGTATTAATTGATACAACAAAAAAGTAAGCTATACGTGGTAAAATTTTTGAAAAGTAGGAAATAAACTTGCCCTGTGAGAGAAGAAAATTCCAGGCAGAATGAAATAACTTGGTATACTAAAGGATATGAACCACATGGCTAGAGCAAGTAGAAAATAATAAACAAAGAAGTAAATGCAACATGAGATGAAGTTAAAAGAAGGTAAGGCTGAGATCATATTGGACTTCACAGATCAAGATAAAGACATCTGTATTTTGTTCTAAGTGCAATAGGAAGGTGTTTAGGGGCCTAAGTAAAGAAAGGTGTTATCTAATTTTGTATATTTGTTTGCTATCTTTTCTTTTTTAAGGAAAACGATCTTGCTATATATTCCAGCCTAGCCTCAAATTTACCCTGTAGCCTAATCCAAATTTGAACTTAACCATTTTCCTGATTCACTCAACAAAGTGTAGGGACTGTTTACTTTTTAATGATCTCTTACACTGTGTGTCAAAAGGCTACTGTTGAAGCATGGAGATGAGTCAGAGGAAAATCAAAATCGACCCAGAAATGATTGGTGGTACTTCAGAACATACAATCAAATGCAGTAGTCAAGAAAATTAGAGGGATTTAAAACGTATTTTGAAAGTACAACAAATAAGATGTGCTGATGAGTTGACTATACCAAAGTAAGAGGGATGAGAGCTGAGTTGGGTTTTTAGCTTAAGCCTGCTGTGTGCTGTTATCTCTTAGTTTTTATTATCCCCAGTAAATAATATTGTCATGGGAAAGTTTAAAGAGAAAGATGTTCAAAGAAAGCAATTATGAGGTTTTTTTTGTTTTTGTTTTTGTTTTTTTTTTTTATGGACATGTTGAGTTTCTGTCACCTACTAAAAAAAAGTGGGATGTAAGCCAAGGAACTAAAGGTTAAGGGAACTGCAAACAGTGATACAGGAGCAAAGGATAGGAGAACTGACCAGTGATGTGGGAAGAAAACCAGGATGTAGGTCATTAAAGCAGAGACAAAAACTGTTTCAAAAAAGAGAAAGTCAACAGAGTGCAATTCAGCTGAGTGGTCGCCTTATATCTCCTAACTCTCTCCCACTGTCTTTTTTTTTTTTTTTTTTTTCTGAGACAGAAGGTCATCGGTGCACAAATCAGGCTGGACTCAAACTTGTAGTGATCCTTTTGTCTCTGTCTCCTGAGTGCTGGAATTACAGGCATGCACCACCACACTCAGAAAAACTGGTCTTTTCTAATCAGGGACTCAAAAGTAAGGGAACCGATTTGGGCATGTTTGTATAGAAAAATTCTTCAGTTTTCAAGATTATCCTTTAGTGGTGGCTAAAGTACTACACATTTGAGCTGTAGCTACACACTAAAGACTGATCCTCTTTAGGCAGGAGTTAATGATCCCTTGCCCCTGAATACAAAACGATAACTTGTAATAGTAAGCAAAACTGCCTCATTCTTCCTTAGATAACCCTTAAAGTCTTAAACTAGGACTACTTTTTAATGTTTCTTCCTTAGATCCAGTGACACACAATAGTAAAGAAATACAATAAAAGAATAGATATTTCTCATTCAGCTTAAACATATACTTAAAACTCGTCTATTCTACAATGTTCTCCATGTTCCATTTACTCCTCCATCTCTTCCTCTCTCTTCTCTACCAAACATCCTTAAAGAATAGTATGTATCTTGGTATCTTTTCTTCCTCTCTTTCACAGATAAGAATTAACACAGAAGCTCACAACTAGACAATGTGCAGAGGCTGAGGTATTCCGGAGCACTCAGTCCTAACTGGGATGTCTTTATCAAACTTGAAGCTCAGGGATCTATGTGAAAGAGGAGGTGGAAAGTTTAGATGAGCCACAGGTGGCGGATGACCCCAAGGAAACAGTGTCTTCCAGACATAACAGAGGTCATACACCTATGAACTCACAGAGGCTGTAACAGCACAACAGAGGAGACAAATGTATGAACTCACAGAGAATGTCACATCATACACAAGGCCTACACAGCTTCAAAACACACAAAATCTCAGCATGAAGAAAGGGAAGTGACACAAAGTTCTATCCTTAACCAGGAGGCTCTTTGCAATCAGTGCCCACTGGCAAAGGAAAAATCAGTTTTCTCCAATAGAGTGCCACTTGGTATATCAACTACACTCCAGGGCAGGTTGCCTGCCAAGAAGTAGTTGGCTAACACCAAACAGACTCCTTGTTTTTGTTTTTGTGAGCTTTTTATTTTGGTTTTGTTTGGCTGACCACTTCCTACCTGACAAATGTAATGATGTTCCTTGCAACTCTGGTTATGTTTTAACCCTTATCTAGTTCTTTAAAGTTATCGCTGAGGATATTGGTCAATCGGTGGAACCCATGCAGTAAATCTGTATGTCTCTAATCACAAAGATAGTAGTAGAAGATAGGAGACTAGACAGCAGCAAACAACACAGACACACCTGTCCCAAACACAGCAGAAGAGAAGGACTGACACATGTGTACTATGGATCCCACACCTCCTCACACATTATATACACAGCACACACTTACACATCATTCACACAAGTATGTAGAAATTATTCATATTCATGAGGTACAACATGATGTTTGGATATATTTATACAGCATATGATGTTTAAATCAAGTTAAACCTATCTTTCTCCCCCAATATGGATCCTTTCTTTATTGGGAAAACACTGAAACACCTTCCTTCTAGCCTTTGGAAATGTACAATACATAATTACTGCCTGTAGTCACCCTGGTGTGCAATAATATCCCAGAGTTTCCTGCTCCTGTATAACTATAATTTACTGCCCACTAACTAACCTTCCCCCATCCTTCTCCCCCTCCACTCTCTCCCGCCTCTGGTAAGTAATCATTCAACTCTTTACAGTCAAATTGCTTATATTCTATGTATCTCCCTTTGTTCCTCCCTCAAGTATTGGTGTTTTTCCAGTTATGAAACTGCTTGTCTGTAATCAAATGATTCTGCCAGTTCTGGCTCAACAATTATGGACCATGTGATTTTGATCATTTGATGAAACCACATGAAAATGGCATCATTGAAATGTAAAATTACTGATGATTTCTATTACTATGTAATATGTATGAGACATTTTGTACCATTATTTCATCCACGATTTTAATTCCTTTTTGCACTTAGTGTGCATCTCACTATGAAAGGCTTTTATTTTTTACACTAATATTGGTATTTTTAACATTATAAATATATTCCTTTCATAATCAGAAATGTATTAAGTCAATACAATTATATTAGCTTTTTAAGAAGATATTTGTTATCCTCTTCCACCACTATGATCATTATAAACTAATGTTATATTAACTATAACTGTATGTGTGTTACTGGGAGAACTATTAGAAATTTAATTGAAGGTTTACTGTGCTGCCTCAAGCTCATAATAAGGAATCCTATTATTACTCAAATATCTTTCTCCCTGACACATAGTTTGATATGTAACCAATCAAACAAGGTCAGCATAATCAGGAAGCTTCAAAAAACAAGACAAAATAGGTGTCTGTCCTCTAGAATTTTAAATGGAAAAAGGTAATCAACTTCATAACTAAGAAGCTATTTCTATTTATTTATTAGAAGTAAATGAATATGGCTGTTTTA
Source organism: Phodopus roborovskii (assembly GCF_943737965.1). Lineage (NCBI taxonomy): Eukaryota > Metazoa > Chordata > Mammalia > Rodentia > Cricetidae > Phodopus > Phodopus roborovskii. Next base: position 310,827 of record NW_026125894.1, read on the forward strand.
AGCTTAAGACCCAAATCAATATTCAAGAAGCACAGTATTGAAGAAACAAGTGAATTCTCAGTGAACCGATTAGAATGACTGACAGCTTTTTGAAATAAATGCCCTTGATGAACATGTGATTCCTGGTTGCATCTGCCAGGTGCTTACTGCCTTCTGGACCATTCCTGAATCCCTCCCTGTTCTCAGAGAGGTTCAAGGACAGGAAGAAGACTCCTAGCTCACACTTCAAAGAAATGGCTGTGAAAAACAAAAGAAAACAAAAAGCAAGCTTGTTTGTTAGGTCACACGAGATTGTTACCTTATCAATATACCCCTTCAAAGGAGGAGTACAAAAGAGTTATGCACCAATTATAGTTTAAAAGGAATATCAAATTCCCTGCAGGTTGTGTTTTCCCTCTCTTAGAACAAGTAATGAATCACTTAGCTGAATAACTGTAGTCCCATTCAGTTTAGGAAATTAAATATGGGGATGAGTGAAGATGGAAATTTGCTGTTCTAAATCCCCAATGCACCCACCTGCTCCCTGACACAAATTGTCCTTTGCAGAAGTCAGATTATCTCCCTACACATGTCAGATAGACATGTTTCTTTTCTTCCCCTCTACTTCTCACTTGTCAACCACAGTGCCTCTGTCAGTCCTATTCTCAGGGGTTAGGCAAGTTCCCGTTCCTTCTTACCTAGTTTCTATGATTGATATACTCCTTCTCTCATCATCTTTGTATCTCTAGTTCTATACCACAACGCAAACCTCACTCCACTGAGCTAGTTCTCCTTTGTTTTCAATATTCAAAACAGGAGTAATAATTTATGTTTCTGAATTCTCTGATTGTTCACTTCATCCTATGGTCCTTTTATGCCTCCATTTGGCCCCATCCCTGCAAGTTTCATAATCTTTCAAATACCCCAGTGTGTGTGTGTGTGTGTGTGTGTGTGTGTGTGTGTGTGTGTACAACTTAAAATCATGCCTACTTTATTTCAAGCATGATGGACAGCCAGCACATTGCGGTCATACATTCTAACATCTGATGAGTGCTAACATCAACCTGGAAAATGAATAACTCTAGTTTCTTTCTTTTTGAGTTCTATGTAGACATTTGCAGCAAGATTTCCCACCATGTTTCAAATTCAAACTAACAAGAACTTAATGGAAATCATAGAACTTTATAACCTTTATTTTCCATTCCATATCTCACCTTGCAATATGGCAACAAAACAATCCAAAATAATGGATGGTAATTGAAAATATGTGGGAAATTCAAGCGAGTTATAAGAAAAGGAAGCTCTGTTTAATTCATAGATAACTCATTAATTTCCTATATCTTGGTTAAAGCCATCATCAATTCACTCAATCTAGAAACCTGACTCCTGTTTCTCCCTTATACATCACACCCACCACTTTCCACATCCTATTAATATATGTTTGTTTGGTTGTTTTTCAAGACAGGGTTTGTCTATGTTCCAGGCTGTCCTGGAATTTTCTCTGTAGACCAGGCTGGCCTCAGACTCACAGAGATCTGTCTGCCTCTGCCTTTTCAGTGCTGGGATTAAAGGTGTGCACCACCACTGCCCAGCCCAGGCCCTATTAATACTAACATCAAAATTTGCTTCCCGATCCCACTGTCACTCCAGAGATACTCATTTGGACTAGTACAAACTCACGCTTTTCTCTCATCATCATCACCAGAGGTAGTTGTGTGTTCATCCTGCCTCTGGAGTTGTTATGAAATCCACACCCATTCATTTAACTCACCGCCTTTAAAATAATTACCAACTATAATGCCAGACAGGAAAGCTAAAATCTTATGGTCTCATTCTCTTTTACCTTTCATGGCAAAATACCATATGCTTGGTAACTTAAACAGTAGGAAAATTGATTTTATTTTTTCACTGCTCTGAAGTCTGGAAGTCAGAAATTAGGGAGAGAGTGGTATTGGTTATAGTGAGGACCTTAGTCCATATGCACAGGATCTAACGCTCTGGTGTGTCTTCTCACAAGGCCATTCAATCCATCAGGAGAGCCGATTTACTAAAGGCCTTATCTTCAAATTTTATCATGCTGAAAATTCAGGGTTTCCATATATGAAGTTGAGGGGTACACTATTCAGCCCTAGCACACAGGGTGACATTCGAGAGCTTTCACATCTAGCCCTGCTTCACATAGTCTGTCTTAGCTTTTATGTGTCTATATGGATTCTGAGGCTCCAAGAATTTCACAAAAATAGTTCTCAAGACACATTTGCATATAATGACAATTAGAGAAAAATGAGGCCATGAATTTAAAACAGAGCAAAGAGGGATGTGTGAGAGGACTCGGAGGGAGGAAAGGAAAAGATTGAATCATTTTACAAACTCAAATACACGAAAGAAAGAAAGACGACCCCACGTGCTTTCATAGTGTCATGGCTTTATTTGTACTGGCACTTTGCTTAGAAGCCATTTCATATTTGCTGCCTGACAAAATACCATCTGCCTTTCAAATGTCCAGATCAAAAGCCATCTCCAGAGTGTATAACTCAGATTTTCTTTTCTTTGCATTCTTATCACTCTAACACATACATCTATCAGATTCCAACAGCCTTAGCTCTGTCCAATATGACATGTATGCTACCAAGACCAATTCATTGCTTGTGCTTCCATACCCTCATCTGTAAAATGGGAGTAATGCTCACATCCATGTCAGGATTGGTGCAGTGATTCATTAAGATAAGTGTTGCTTCTAGAGAAAAGCCTAGCACATACCATTATATTGATCATTTGCTATTATTCCTACTATTAAGTGAAAGCAGCAAGACAAAATCATTTTTTAAGCCTATAAGGAAATGTCCTTATTATGCCGCTCTAGTGACTTGGCAAAAGCCACATAGGCCGGTTAAGCAAGGTTAGACTATAGTGTAACCTAGGTCTTGGCAGAGTACATTATGAGCCTCTGAGTATGTTGAAAGATAAGTAACCTTTGAAGAATAATTGCCTCATTGCTATTTCTATTTCTTCCTCTCCCCTCTTTTTTTTTTTTTTTTTTTTTTTTTTTTTTGTTTTGTTTTTTGAAGTCAGGGTTTCTCTGTGTAGCTTTGGAGCCTGTCCTGGAAGTTGTTCTTGTAGACCAGGCTGGTCTCACAGAAATCTGCCTGTCTCTGCCTCCCAAGTGCTGGGATTAAAGGTGTGCACCACCACTGCCCATGCCTCACTGGTATTTCTTATCTGTCCCTACCTTGTAGGGGGCCCTCAATCTTGTAGGAGGTTACCATGAGGGAGTTTCTCACATTACTTCTTAGTTCCAGAAAAGCACAGAACTTGCTATTTCACTTACCCTGAGTACAGATGCAGGCTGTAAAGTAGTGCAGAGTTGACCCCACAGCAACAATCTACCCTACTGCTCAGCTTACTTGCCATCTGGCCCATTTTAGTTTGATATTATCCTCTGAGCAAAGGATTCGAGGAGCTGGCTGAACAGTGATTGTATTAGTACTGTCTTTGTAAGTAATAATCTCCTTCCTTTGAGGGCCATTGTTTTCCTATTGATGAATCTGTGCAATTCTGTTCAGTCTGCCTAGCAGCTCCCATTGCACCACAGCTTAGGGACTACTTGGTCTTGTCAGTAAGGAAGAAGGAGAAATTTGTTTACTTTGTTCAACATTATTTATCCACTCTGTGGTCCATCCATAGCATCCGGCACATAGTAAGTTCTCTTTAAGTATTTGTTGAATTAAAAATGTATAGCAAAGAATGATATGCAAGCATTCTAAGACAGTATAGTCAGGGATATTTATAGAGAATCCATGGAGTGGTGACCTGTGAGGAGGATGGATGGAGAATATAAAGAATGGAAAGGACACTAAGACAAACAAAGTAGGGACCTTGTATTCCTAAGAAATACAGAAACATATCTGTGGTAGTTTGAATAAGAATGGCCCCCACAGGCACATATATTTGAATGTCTGGTTCTAAGTTTGTGGACTGTTTGGAAAGGATGGGAAGTGTGGTCTTGTTGGTGGCGGTGTATCACTGGAGGTAGGCCCTGTCTCTCCCTCTGCAAGCAACTTGCAGATTAGATGTGAGCCCTCAGCTACTTCATCAGCACCATGCCTTTCTGTCTGACACCACACTCCACATCGTTATAATCATGGACCAACCCTGTGAAACTGTAAGCAAGCCCCCAATGAAATGATTTATTTTGTAAGTTGTCTTGGTGATGGTGTTTCATCACAACAATAGAAAAGTAACTAAGACAACATCCATGTCAACCATGAATAAGAAACTCTAGCTCTCTTATCATTCTTTTATTAGTTCATTAGGAATATTTGATACACTATAAGCTCAACCTTAATATAATAATATAAAGAGAAGAGACAAGATCAACATCCTTCAAATGTGCTCCAAAGAGCCCCTATCATTAGATACTTAATGGGTAATGGTACCTTTTTCATCAAGAAAATGGTACTTTAATGTGTTGAGATTTCTCATAAAAGTGTATTTGAAAAAAACAAAAGCCTTGACAGCTAAAACCAAAACAAAACAAGTCTGTAAACCACAGACTTAGCTTAAGCTCTAGCCTGAAAATACTTCATTATAGATTAAGACAAGCAAAACTGAGCAGTTACACATGCAAGAGTAAATAGCAGGAGTATAATAAAGGCCATCAGAATTTGAATAATGGCACTTCTTTAGGTTTGGGGTTGGAAGGAAAGGACAAAAGACATTTTGTAAAGTCTTTGGACTAGATTATTATGAACCAATCAGACCCAAAACTCACTTTAAATAGTTAATCAATGTTGGGGTTCAATTTTCTTCATGTTTTAGTATTTCTGATACTGAACTACATCACACAATTGATGTATATAGTTACCTATTTGATGCAAGTGTATTTTCTTTAAAGCATTTTAATCAAATGAATCACACACACACACACACACACACACACACACACACACACAATGTCACAATGTAAAGATGTTTTAGACACAAAGAAACACCATATCAAAGGAAAAACCAATTAAGAGATATTAATCTTAGTTATGTTTCTATTACTGTGATGAAACACCAGGACCAAAAGCAACTTGGGGAGGGAAGGGCTTATTTCAACTTATAACTCTGAGGTCAGATTCTATCACTGAGGAAAGTCAGAAGGCGAACCTGTGTGCAAGGATTGATACAAAGTGTTTTGAGAAGTGCTATGTGCTGGCTTGTTTTTCCTTGGTCACTCAGTTTGCTTTCTTTTACAGAGCAGGACCACCTTCCCAGGCCTGGCATCACCCACAGTGGACTGAGCCCTCCCATATCAACCATCAGTGAAGAAAATGCACACACAGACTTGTCTACCAGACAATCTGATGGAGGCATTTTTCCTAACTGAGGTTGCTTCTTCCTGGATGAACCTGGATCAGGCCTAGTTGACCAAAAAAAAAAAATATCACAGATAGGGTCAGAAATCGTTTTACTCTGAGTCTTACTAGTGGGGTTAAGCAACGAGAATGGATGTCACCATTCATTTACTTCCAGAAAAAAAAAAATCAAGCTAAATTTGGGGATTATTTAGTGTGCAGGGAATCAACCCCAAGACCACTTGTATATTCCTATTATTATTTCTGACCTAAACTCTCCCAACCCAAGTCGGGACTTTCAAAAAATTCTGTTTTGAGAGTCAGTTTACCAGTATTTCATTGCTCACACTTACTCTTGGTGATTGTTATAGTCGCCACTTAACTCAAATATGCCATGCTTGTAGCCTTTTCCATGTGTTCTAATCTCAGCTTAGAAGACCTTCTTTGCATGTTGTAGGCTGTAGAAATCTTATTCATCTAAATGGAATTAGCTGGTCTTTCTCTGCTTTCTGTCATTCTGTACTGTTACATGCCCCCACTTCTGTACTGACCACACAGAACTCCAGGGATCCTTTTTTAGAGATCCATCACATTCACTGTAAATTTCTTGAAAACAATCGACTATTTCTGAATCCTCTTTGTATGTTAGTACTTAGGCCAGTGTTTGGTATATAGCAGAATTCATTAAAGGTGAAGAATAAAGGTGAAAAGAAAGGAAGGCAAGAAAAAAAAAAGAACAGTATAGAAGTGGCAAAATATGGGACTTTAGTATGGCTCCGTTGGTAACACGCTTAACTTGTAAGTAACAGAACATGAATTTGAGTCCCCAGAACCTACATAATAATGCCAAGCATAGTGGCACATGCTTGTAATTCCAGGGCTGAGCAGGTCTAGACAGGTGGATCCCTGGGTCTTTCTGACCAGCCAGTCTAGCCTAATTGGTAAAATCCAGGCCAATAAAAGACCTGTCTCAAAGGAGGTGGTGGATGCTGTTCCTGGGATGAGGATGACACCAAAAATTTTCCTCCAGTCTACACACAGACGCACACAGACAGACACAGAGACACACAGAGACACAGACACACAGACACACAGACAAACAGACACACACACACACGGGTACCATTCCACTAACAATGTTTTATTTGGTTGTTCTTCATTGGAGTCCATACCTTATCTAAACTTGAACTTCTGGTAGACTTACAATTGCCTACATTGAGTTTAATTGCTAATAATGAAAACAATTTATCTATATTAGTTTTTTTCCCTAGTTGAGTATAAATTCATTAGAGAGGAAGCACAAATATTCTCTATATGTTCTTATTTGGTTTTAGATAAACTGCATACTCCTGTTACAAGATGTGATTTAGTTTCCAAGATCCGCTATTCAGGATATCTTTAATATTAAACTTAATAGCAATTTGCACAAGAAAAACAGATAGACTTGCAACTGTTTTATTTATTTAGAGCCTAGAATTTCTCCAGAGCTTAGAGCAATCCCCAACACTAGACATCAAAAACATAATTTTACAGTAATTTAAGGGAGAGAAATTTGAATATTACTGGTAAGACCCTGGGAGCTAATTACTTCAAGATCACTTGAAATCTTAACTCATTAGAGTTTGAAAAATCTCCTGAGGTACTTAAAGTCACTATTCCCATTATGTTACTTGATTCAATTGAATGTCTTAGATTTTGTTAATAAGAGAAAACTTGAAGTTGCTGCCAAAAGAAGAATCCATTTATCATTTTCTTGAGAAAAAATATAAGAAAAGGAAAAGAATTTAAAAAAAGAATATCCCCTGATCTAAAAAAAAATAAAATTCTAACACTAAATTACTTGTACATGTTGCCAAAGTGAGCTGAACTTTACATTTGAAGGTTGACTCAGACTTTTCAACAAAATCATTATAAGGATGGAATAAGCAACACTCAAGTGCTATCATTCCTATTATTGGCATTGCTATTGTTGTTAGAAATGGTGACATGGTCCCTGAAGTGCTGTGACATCATTCAAGTGAGGGAACTAAGCAACATTTTACAATTATTTTTAGCAGTAAAAATCAGATCTGAACACGAAGAAGAAAATACTTTTTGAAGTTCCCCATCACAGGCTGAGTCATCCAATAGAGAAATGGCAGGTAAGACAGATTCAGAGAAGGAAATATTTTATTCCATTTGGCCTGTCAGTTCATCAGAAGGTAATAACTGGTCAGATAAGCAGACAGAACACGAGTGGAAGAATATTCAGTATGATATTAGGTAGTGTTAACAGGACTAGAAATAGTGTATTGGGTCATATGGATTTATCATGTTTATTTGTGCATTTTGTCCAATATATAAGCTTAGGTGATTTTTGATGTGATCCATTTTAAATGATCTCATCAATCCTCTGGTATCTTAAACAGAGCAGCCACCATCTGTAAGCTGTATATTTGTTTACAATCCCATGAAAATAGCAGTTAGTTATAATGGTCATATGCAAAATGGGGAAGAGGAGGAGGTGATGCTTACCACCAGCTCCTGACAGCATGCTGTTGAAGGATCCTTTCTTGTTAATCCGAGGTATACGTCCTCAGTTCCCACAGTTTGTTGGAATACAATCTCATAACTGAAAAAATATCAGTGACAATTCTCAGGTAAAAGAGCCATTTCATGTCACAACACACAACACATACTAGAGATTTTTTGAGGCTATGTTAGCACACACACACACACAAAGGAGAGAAAGGAAAGGACTAAGATGGATGAAGTGTTCACTATTTCAAATATGCACTAGAACACAAAGGAATACAAGTCTAGAAATGCAGTCAAAACTTAAACACTGAGGGGCACGACTGAGGTTTTGGATATACTGTTTTGTAAAATAAAGCTTGCCTGTTTAAGATCTATGACAAGTAAGTGGGTTGGAGGAACTTCTAGTACAGGCCCAATAAAATTGCAAGTAAAAAAAGATAATAAAGGACCAAGGACCATTCCTTGAATACAATGGCTCAGAAAAATACTGGACCCATTCCCATGGGATTGATGGACAGATTGAAAAACCTCACTTGCTGACTGTAAAATGCAACATAAAGACAGTCTAGATTCAGTACTGTCTGTCATTAACTGTGTGACCTTGGTGAAGTTACAAATGCACAGGACCTTGGCTCCTACGTTTGTATGATTTATGGGAGACACGGTTGTGAATTACGTGATCTCAATGGTCGCTTGTGCTTCTAAAGTTCTAAAGTTCTAAAGTGGTAGTATAGCTGGACTATGGGGTTTTGATTCAAGTTCAGTGGAACCCTTAACACATGAAAGGATTTCCTGATCTCTCTCTCTCTCTCTCTCTCTCTCTCTCTCTCTCTCTCTCTCTCTCTCTCTCACACACACACACACACACACACACACACGCTTCACAAATATTTCCTTTGAGCCACTCTATCTGTTCTGATAGAATGAAACAATCATTTGCAAGGTTTTGTTTCTTTTTCATCTTTCTCCCCTTCCCCTCCTTTTCGCTTCCCTTCTCTTTCTTCTCTCCCTCATTCTTCTCTCTCTTCTTCCTCCACCTTTCTTCTTTCAGTGCTTGAAATCAAAACCACCCCCCACATGAGAGAAAGTGCTCTAACAAGAACCCACACTCTCAGATTTAGAAATTATTTTTATTTTTAATTCTACCCTGAATTAGCAGTACTGCAGCTTAGAAGGCTAAAAAATACTGTTGACTTTATGACAACTTGTAAATATGAAGGTACAAGTATGAGAAAGAAATGTATCTGAGTTTGGATGGAACTAGCAATAAGTAGTTGTTTGATATGGAATACCATCCTCTTAATAAGCTGTAATTTCTATCAAGTATTTATAAAGATCATCCCAGGTTAAAAAAAAAAAAACTACATGTGCATGACTTCCCAGATGAAATTTCTCAAGTTTCTGCACTTATCCAAAGCAAAAGGTACAATTTTCTTACCTCAACTATATGTGTTTGCCTTGAGGCCTGCAAGGCACCTCAGAGTTTATGTATCCAACCCCAAACTGTGTCTTCCCATCTGAAGTACTAAATAACAAACTGAGTACTAAATAATAAACTCAGTATCTAATCAATTACTAAATCCTCCTTCAAACTCCCTGATGTAATGTTCCCTGCATCCCCACCCCCAAGCCAGTGATTCAGCTTAGGCCCTTGTTATTTTCCGTTTGGTCATCGCGATTCTTTTTTGTGAACTTTGTGTTCATTAGCCATTTTCCTCTTTACCCACTAGGACATTTTTGAAGTGTATTTCCATAAGGTAAAAAAAAATCAAGATAAAAAATTTTTGTAAAGCAGTTTTGTTCGTGTCATGACTAGAGTTATTATTCACTTTGAACCTTGGCAGATGCTCTCTGGAGAACTTCAAACGTCTAGATGAAAAGTGGACATTTACTCTAGTTTCGAGCTGGCTGTGTATGGATGTGAGGCATTTGTTCTATAATATGACAAATGAGTGACTTTCATATAGATATGTAGGTGTCATAGAAACCCACCTAACAGAACACGAATTCAACAGCATCTCTGAAGGTTCTTTGTCTCAAAATGTCATATCAGGGCTTCTTCCTCCCTCCCTCCCTCCCTCCCTCCCTCCCTCCCTCCCTCCCTCCCTCCCTTCCTGTCTTTCTTTTTGGTTTTTCTAGACAGGGTTTCTCTGTGTAACAGCCCTGGCTGTCCTGGAACTCGATTTATAAACCAGGCCTGCTTCTACCTCCCGAGTGCAGAGATTAAAGTCATGCACTATCGTCCATCCTTTCTTTTACTTTTATCTTTTTTATTTTTAACCTTTCCCCCCTCATTTTTACCCTACAGGTCCTTTGTAAATACGGCTTGCAGCTTTGTGTTTTTATGGGATTCCTTGGCGCGACAACAAGTGGGCCTCTAAGTCTATGTATGCTTTTCTTGGGATGTTTTATTTCTGATTTTGTATTATTACTATGTAATTGTTTTTTAAATCTTTTATATATCATATTATTATTATTATTATTATTATTATTATTATTATTATCCTTTAGAAGCTTATAGATCCTGATGGGGGAAAGGTTGGGAGAAACCAGGGGGAATACTGAAGGGAAACTGTAATCAGGATGTACGTAGTGTATGAAAAAAAAAAGACTATTTTCAATTTAAAAATTGGATTTAAGATATAGATGCCCCCCATGGAGTTTCTTTTATAAGATTTAAAATAAACGTTTGTCAGTATTTTTTTAAATGAGGTACACAAAGCAGGAAAGTTTGGCATTTTTTTAAAACTTTATTCCTTTTGAACCATGTGTTTACCAATGTACTAAGTATGTAAACCATTTAACATGGGTTGTACCTAAACTATTTTATTTTTATTTTAAAGCAAAAGCAGAGAGACAGATAATTCTGTCAAATATTTATGATGTAAGATGGCAATATTATCTGTAAATTTTAAGATGCCTTTATAAGCAGGTTTTAAAGACTGGCTAGAGATGTATCTCACATAGGCTGGCTAAGAAATGAATTGCATTGGCTAGTTTTATGTCAGCTTAACTGGAGAGTGAACAACTACAATTGAGGAAATGTTTCCATAAGAGCAGATTATAGTAGACATGCCTGTAGGATGTTTTCTTAGTGGTTAGTGTTGGGGAAGGGCTCAATCCATTGTGGGTGGGGCCACGCCTTAGCTGGTGGTCCAGGGTTCTATAAGCAGGCTAAGCAAGTAATGCAGAGCAAGCCAGTAAGCAGCACTCCTCCATGTCCTGTGCACCAGCTCCTCCCTCCAGGTTCCCACCCTATTTGAGTCCTGTCCTGACTTCCTACAGTCATGAATTGAGATGTGTCAGTGTAAGTCAAATAAAATGTTTCCTCCACAAGGTGCTTTGTTCATGCTGTTTCCTCAAAACAATGTAATCCTAACTAGGACATGGATCTTGACAAAAATATATAAATGTTTGAAATCTTTGACTTAAAAAATAAAGCTTACAGTTCTTTGACATTACATATTAGAAATGTATGCTTCCATTCAGTTAATTATCTGTAATCTACCATTGCTTTTATTTTTAAAACATAAAAGCATAACTAAAAGTATATACCACACTGTTTTGTATTCAACTTAAAAAATGTTGTCAGATCACTTGCCTTAAAAGTCTTTCTGAATAAAATAGGTCAGACTTAAAGATGGAGGAAAGAGGCCAAGTTTGAGGCCAGCATAGGCAGTAGAACCTGACCTATTCTAAAACCAAACCAAACCAAAGAATAAAATTAACAAAGTACATTATAATTCAGCAATACTTGTTTTACATTTCTAGGTATTTTAAATACTCAAGCTTTTAAGAATAAATGTATATGAATGCTTAGAAGAATTAATGTTTTCTCAGAATTAAAAGATTTTGCATGAAAAGGCTGCAAAGCAAAACTTGAATTCCAATTTCAAAATATGAGCATAGCCCTGAAATATATAGTAAATAAGTCTGCATAATAATTGATAATTGGGAGGAGGACATAGCCTTGTATTGAAACTACAGAACACTGAGTAATTAAAAGTAGTTCTTTAATACACAAATATGGTATTATAATTTGCTTGTATGATTGCTTATAATTAATGGGCTGTTTTTTTCTCTCACTGGTAGTGCTGCCAGACACTGATGCATGGATTAAGATACAAGGGACTAAGTTTAATAAAGGTTATTAATTTTATTTAGGGAGAAGTCACCAATATAAGAAACTGATGACCCGTAAGTTCCCCCTCCAAAGATCCACACCCAGGCTGCTGTCCGTGACCCAACTGGAACCAAGAGAGCAAGCACTGGGGTCCAGAACCCAAGACCTAACCTAACCCTCCATCAGGCACGCACCTGTGACCTCTCCCAAATGGGCAAGGTCAGTAGTACGGGCAGGATGGGTATCTCACTACATGGTAGTTGTACATTAAACAAAAACTGAAATTGAATATAAATTTAATAATGGAAATGGCTGTATTTTTTCAATATTGCTAGATAAATAACTAATAGGCAGGCATTATTTGTTTTTGTTCTAGAACAGGGAAAATTATCAATAGTATTCACCCTGTAGTTTTTATATTTTATGTGGTGCAAATTACTTCATGAATTTTATAAAAATATAATATTATCAGATGACACATCAAACCTAATTATCTAATCACATGCCTGGTGTCATTTGACTTACTCTGGGATTTCTCGAACATCCCATATATCATCATGCTCTGCTCCTTCTGGAACCTCTTCTGGATTCCAGATGTTCTCACTTTCATTACCACTGGGTTTGGGAATGGCTGTGAAGAAAGGGAAGACATAATTGAATCTGGTACATGTTCTTCATATCATTTGGGACAACTGTTTAAAGACATTTTGCTTGTAATCACTAACTCATTTTTGGTTCACAGAAACCAAATTAGAAATTATCTTTTCTATCACTAAGAAAAACACACAAGCAAAAATAAGAAAATATGATAATCTACAACTCAATGGCCTGGAAATAATCAATATAGTTATGTTGATGGGATACAAATTTTTTTTCAGAAACACAAATAGGTTCTTGTGTAAAAATTTTATGTAAAAGATAAAAATGAAGCACAAGCAATCTGATTTGGAGAGTTACATTATCTTGCATTCTGCTTTACGATAAAAGTTCTTTGACACATTTTATATGTATCCATTACACAATTTAAAATAATAACATCAATTAAAGAGATGGAAAAGAGGCTAGAATGATTACTTTTTAATGCCGTAGTTTCTTACTGCACATGCTCACTTTAAGGAAAAATCTCTATCACTTGTTCTTTATGCAGAGTCAAGCAGGTGCTTGGGTTTCTATGTACCATCTTTAAATGTTTAAAAATATATAGACACTAGTAAGCCTGCAAAAGCCCAGCTTGCATTTCTTCCATTGGCGTATCAAATGGAGACCCATATTAGGCTCAAAACATTACTCTAGGTCCAGAAATGCACCCGATTGTCCGGTTTTCAATTCCACAATTCTTTGTAAATTACCTGCTTCTATCTAGCATTAACTTTCCAAAGCCTAAGTACAGGCTTATACATAAAATTTTACATATGACTCATTGCCCTATAATTTTTGAGATTATTAGACCTACATTATTGGAAATATGGCAGCATGGAAATCCATCCATATACAAACTAGTCTGTCCTATAGCAAATATATCTGGAGTAGAGCAAAGAGCCTCTTGAGAAGGTAAGGTAATAGCTGAAATTTTAAAACCATTCTCAGACCTCATTTTGACCATTATTTTAAACATTTTCCCCCCACACTATCTTCTAAATCAGCTAATTTGATGAACAAAATGCACTTCCAATTTCTGGTCATCCTCTGGTACATGAGCAACAACAGAATTAACACTTGTACATTTTCACAAATTTGTGAAATACTCAATTCTGTGAAAATGTATAAAAAATGCTTGGGACTCACAAAAATTGATTTCTTTTTTCTTTCTTTTTTTTTTTTGAACTGCACTTTGTTTGCTTGTGTTACGTGAGTATCTAACACTGAACTACAATCATAGTCCTTGGGCCAAGTGATCTTTTTTAAGGAACCCCCATGACCTTTCCTTTAGAAGCATTTCCATGGAAGATAAAATTACATAGATGTTTGTTTTACTTTCTTCTTCAGAACTCTTTAAGCTCTGTCAGAACAGATCTTTGATTTCCTTTGTAGTCTCAAAAGTTATCATATTGCCTGGTACATAATGGACTCTCAATATATTTAAATATCCAATAAATATTTATTGAACTTGTTTTAATAAATGGATTTTGTGTGAAAAATTAAAAAATCTAGGTCTTAATATTTTCCTATGGTTGCAGCAGAAGATGAGCAATATACCTAAAATTAAGCCTAATCATATACGAGTTCCTTAATGTCTTATCTAAGAAAATGCACCAAGGAATGTAGAGTTGAAGGCAAATTAACTTTCCTTATTAGAAAACTACTAACCTGCAATAGAAGTAAAAATGACATCTTCACATGTAAATGACTGTTCAGCCTGTGCATGATTGCTTCAACTCATCTTTTTGGTATTTTTCTTTCTTTTTCGAGACAGAATTTCTTTGTGTAACAGTCCTGGCTGTCCTGGAACTCTCTCTGTAGACCAGGCTGGCCCTGATCTCATAGAGATCCCCCAGCCTCTGCCTCCCAAGTCCTGGGATTAAAGGCATGAGCCACAACCTTCAGACTCAACTCACCTCATTATGTCTTAGAAATCACATATTTCTTTTGAATTGACAAATTAAAAATTAATTTGTTGTCATGTGCAACATAATGTTTTGAAGTGTGAATACATGATGGAATGACTAAGCCAAGACAAATATGCTTTACTTCACATACCTATCTATCATTTGTGGTGCAAAACACTTAAAATGCACCTTCATAACAATTTGAAATAGCTAATACAATGCCATTTACTTCACCTTATTAAATATTAGTTTTTATTACTCTGACTTTGCTGAGGAAAATACTCCATTGATTCTATTTATCTATATAACTGTATTAAATAACTTACCTATGGGCTCTTTAGCTTTAGGCGGTCCAATATTTCCAGGCCCCATGGCTCCAATAGCAGATGTGAGTTGTCCCTTGAGTAAAAGACAAGAAGTCCACTATTCTGTAACCACTACTTGTATAACATATATCACTACTAATAATTTAAATATGATAAGTTTTCTATCTAAAATTTACCCTTATTAACACTTTCATCATTCACTATTGTTATACAACACAGACACTGATGTCAAATATTATTTTCAATGTGCTTTCCTTGTCCTTTCAAAAAAATATTTGGTTTAATAGACTCTGAGGCCAAATTGATTTCTATAGTTGAACTAAATCCCTGGTTCCAGCCCAGTGAATCGTATATCCCTTGGGAGAGGAGGAATGAGCCACATTCATCTCTATGAAGGTTAGAATCAAGTGCTACTAGAAAAGCATCGGCATTCTGGAGTTTGGGCAGTGTTTGCTTATAGTTAGATGAAAGGTAGACTTATGGGAGGTAGACTTATGAAAGGTAGACTGATTGAAATAATAGTAAACAGAAGCTAAGATTTAGACATCAAAGGATCCATTTATAAGTTCTGATGAGTGTTTGTTGTTGGTGTTGTTTTGTTTTGTTTGCTTACCTTTTTCTAATTTGGGGATGAAACATTGCTCTTTCCCCCACTTCCCAATTCAGCAACTTCCAATTTGTCATGTCAGATGAATGCCAAACCATTTCTTTTTTTTTTTTTCAGACAGCCACATGCCTAATTTGCCATCATTTTTATTATGTTTTTATTAGTGTGAACGCCCTTGCAGTTCTTCAGTCTTTCCAACCCTGTGCAACACATATGGGCCCCTCATTGGCCCCTTTCAGGGACTCTTTGATATTTCAAGGCAATCTACAGTTTCTTCCTAATTATTCATTCTAACATCAGACTCGCAAGTTCTGAGTCACTCAGTTAGTGGCTGTAACTTATTTCCATGGATCCTGGCACACTAGCACCACTAATGCCCCCCTTTTAGTTCTTGCCCGCATAGTCCAAAACTTCAGACAAGTACAAAAGTTGCATAGTCCTGTTTGGGTGGTAGAATAATGTCTGTCCTTGTACGTTGTTGAAAAAGCTCACCTGGATCTCTATTATGTTAAACCATCCCAATAGTTATAATCATAAATCAATAAGTAATATCTCCACCGTGTGTGAGACTGTGACGACTGTTTATGCAAAATGGAGATCTAAAAGCTCTATGTGTGAAGTTAAGGAACTGCAGATATTTTTATATGGACTTTTTTTTGTCTCTGTTTAATCACCGAGGTCACATAAATGTGTGATACTTTTATTAAATTATTAATCATTGGACTACTAATAGTCAATCAGAGCAAAGCAGTTCTTGGAACATAAGGGCCTTTTGTTTTGCAGTGTCTCTCTCCACAGAAAAATTAAATCAGTAGAAATAAAACCATGAACATTCTGGCAAGTATTGATATGCTCTTCATGGACAGTTATGATTGGATGAGTATATTAGAGTGAAGGGGAGTTTCAATTTACTGACTTAATGAAAATAAATGATTAAAAATAAAATTTCAAGTGGAAAGGTAGAAAGAAATAATAAAATACCACTGGGTAATTGTTTTCTATAAGGGCATCATTTAAGCCTGTACCATGTATCTACAGCCAATTATCTGAGCAATTTGTCATTCCAATCCATGTCAGTTTGTAATATTGGAGAGATTTTGAACATCCTTGTCACACTGTCTGAAGATTGATGGAATCTTATTTCCCACAAGTCTTGAGATCACCCAGGAATTTGAAAAACGGTAGACTCTTTTCCCGATCTCCCAGAGAATTAACAATTCATTTAGAAGAGGTATGGTGTAAATGAACCAATGTGTATGCAACAGTCTTCTTGCTGTTTTTCAGAGAGTCCATTTTAGAAAACACATCATTCTTGCAATCATTTCCTAGTTCTCAGGACTAATACATGTTAAAAATGAAAGGCATTTTCTCCCCAGGAAAATTTAATAGTTCAGTAGGAACATTAATTATTCTCCCACCGTACTGAATCTCTAATTCTATACCCTCTAATACTATCTGCACTGAGATGTCTGAGTGACCAATTATCTCAAAATTGCTTATAACCCACATATACACAATCATATATTATTATGGTAATTTTCTATTATGAATTGTGCAATTCAGTAAAATGATGTTACAGTCTCTCTATTTTCATAAACACTCATCTTTCCTCCTAGAACCTCTAGATGCAAATAAACATCCCTACACATAAACACTAAAGGGAAGAGAGTTTGAAACCAGTGCTGATCTCTACCTCTGCACCAGTTCCAAATATAAGTTCTGCTTAACAATATTAAGGGTTTCTGCCTTTCAAATACTTAATATGCTCTTTCTATGTAGTATAAGCTACCTTTCCCAGGAAGTATGCTGTGGAAAGTTAGCATTTTGCTATTTCACCTTAGGGAGAAAAATGTACTCAACTTGGTGGATACATTGCATCTATCTTTTTCTCCCTGTGTTTTATTTGTTGCATATATTTAATGCTATTATCAATGACTTGGTTTGCCTTCGTTTGGCTCTATTAAGGCTTTTCTCTAAAACTCCATGTCTCCTCACCTTGGCTCCAGACTGACTCAGTAGTCCTCATCTACAAATTTTATTTCCATTGCATATCCTATTTAATTCTGATCTGTTTCATCTAATGAGGGAAGACCACTGAGTTTGTGGCCCATTCATAAAGTACTTTTTTCACAATACATCAAAAAATTTGGGAGAAATAAATTAAAATACACTTTCATAGAATATAGTTTATGTGTGGTCATAATACAATTTCATTAAAATAATTTTATGCAAATTGAAATATCCTGATATAGTAGGATAGTTGTGCACGAAACTTTATGTATTATAGCTGGTCTAATTGCCAAAATTCATTTCTGTTTAAGGAGGGAGTGGAGACCAGGGTTTTACATGAAACTATTTTGGTTATTCAGGAAATAATAGCAGTGGCCTTCTATTGGTAACCCTTCTATCCTAAATTAAGCCCATCTTGCTAGTTTAAAGGTGCTACCTTTCCAGAACCCCAAATGAAAAAATCACCTGATTATATATCTAAGCATGTGCTGGGAAACTCCTTTTAGTATATAGAAGCTATTTTTTCCTGTTATTTAGCTTAAAATATTTTGTTTTTCCATATATAGGCTTTATTTAATTAAGAGACTAGGATTGGGAAAACAATTAATACTGCATAATTGAAAATATTAATATTTTCTTTGTAGAAATATTGTATAGGCATAAACAGTCCCAGCTACTGCTCTTTGCAATGGTTGTCAAGCATTCTTTGACCATAAATATAAATGACAAACATTTTTAAATGTGGCTACTGCTACCATAGTTACAGAACTATTTTCCTATTCAGTGTTCAGGTGGTGTAGAAAAAAATATAATTATGTTTGCTAGAAATGTACTAGAGGTTATAGTCTCATGCATAATAAGCCTTCCAGCCTCCTATACATGTATCAGATGACACAGTTCTGCTCCCACAGCAAGGTGGGAATGAATTGTTCAAATACAGTCCCACAACTTCGTTTAACATAATTAATTAATCTATAAGTATGACCACCTGTTCAGCATCCAAATCATCCTCTTCCTCAGGATACAGTAGACTGGACAGTGCTTGCAGAGCCGAGACAGAAGACAATGTGTCCATTTTCATATTTTTAGCTTCCATGCTTTTTGCTTCCAAATTTCCTGTTTCCATATTTTCAGCTTCTGTGTTTTCCAATTCCATAGTCTAAGAGAAAAGATGATCAGGCACACTTCACTTTTCCAAGACATAAAGACTTGTTTCATTTTCACGTGTCCCTTCTTTCAGTGCCCCGCTCCACCGTCTGTCATATTTTGAAATACTTATAAACTCCTCCACATATGTATTTTGCTTAGTCACAGAATCCGAGAAACCAAGTAAATCCAGGAATTCAGCCTGCTTTACTAAAACTTCCTGTTCAAATGAGCACACACTGAGTAACCCCATATGTGATTCTTGAATTTTAGTGTGCTTAAAAGCAACTAGGAGAAAAGCTTCAGATACAGCTCCAATGAAAACATGCTTGCCTACCATGCTCAAAGCCCTGGGTTCAATTCCCAGCCTTGCACAAACAGAAACAGAATCCCTTGTGGGCTTGATTAAAAGTACAAGTTGTTATAAGCTATGTACTATATTATTCAGGAACACAGTTTTTAGACTATCTTTTTAACCTGTTTCATATCTGCTTTTCAGGCTGTATATTCCAGTCTGTGAATTGAAAAAGATTTTGCTTCAGCAGTATACCCAGATAACCTTTCCTCCTTTCTCATATTTGCCTCAGGTAAGTGTGTACCTTTCTGTTTCATTTATACTGTTAATTAACCTTTGATGAGACCTAGCCTTACAATGACATTTGAAAATTCTAATGCAATAGCTCATTTTAGTGAAATTCATGAACAAAGAAACAAATGGTTTTATGATTATAACAGTAATACTGAATCCTCTCATCCTAGTAGCAATTTTGAAAATAATCCCTGCAGTTACATCCACAGCAGGACAGTTACGATCTTAAAAAATATATCTCAGAGGTGTCAGACTTTAATGAGTAACCTGAAAAGGGCTGTAGAGTTGTGCTTATTGTTGGTAAATTGGGCATAACAGAAGTGGGTATCTTGCCCACAATTTTAAAAACATCATTTTATAAACTTCACTCTCTGGGAACATTACTCTAGCAGTTTTAATTAAATTATACCTGAAAAAATTGCATTGTGACTAGAATGGTAAGAAATGTTCTGATATACTCACTTGTCAAAATCAACCTGTATTGAAGAGGGTATTGTCCAAGTTTTATTTTACATATATTTTTATTTTCTTTGTTGAGTATATACCTGATCTTGATACCTCCTGGGGATGTCAAGAGCATGAATGCTAACTCCCCCTATATCTTTTATATGGAGGTTAAAATATCATCCTGGCTAAGAATGATGGGGCTGGGGTCATGCTGTTTGGAATTGGGTCCATCATATACTTCTTAGCTCGGTGGCTTTGAGCAATTATTTAAATTCTCTCTACCTAATTTTCTTTATCTGTAAAGTGGGGGATAATAGTAGTGTCTGTCTCTTTGAATTGTTACCATATTAAGTAGCTTAATACATATAAAAGAGCCCGGACTAGTACAGGGCACATAGTAAGCACTCAAGCTATGCTACCTATTATTAGTTCTTTAAAAGTTTCATTTTGCTGGGCATGAACATCACTTTTCATAGCGATGTCGAATAAGTTCACGATAAAGCTCATTAGATTGGAAACTCATTAAATCAGAAAAGGTGAAATAAAGGGTGACAAAACAATTTCTCTCACAGTATGGTCTGGTAGGCGGCCATGGAAATGAATAATTGACACATATTAAATTAAACAAAAGAGGCTTCTGTTTATATTTTAAAATTCCTCTTTGATTATGTGTTTATTAAATATTTAGCCAACATAGAAAGCAAAATGTTTACTGAAATATTTTCTACCTTTGACAGTGAAAAGGAAAAAACGCACCCTAATATCAGATATAATTAGTATCCTGACTTGAAATTGTACAGTGATGTGTTCAAGAGACAAATATAACAGAAATTACTTCTTACATGAGCATGACTTACTCTATAAACATTATAATACGATGGTCTATTATACAACACTGATGACAGCAGTTGCTCAAATATGAAAGGGTTATATAATATCATTGTCTGAAACGTAGTACCCACAGATCATGAGGCTTCTGAGACTTCAATAGGGGGTTAGGGAGAAAAGAGTAAACAGACCATTAAGCTAAGCCATAAGAAAAGATGCTCAGAAGTTCCAAATATAGCATCTGACACAGCAGTAGCAACAGCTACTCACATAGTCATCTCTGCCTAGCAGGGACACTGCAGCAGGACTTTCTGGACAAAAAGAGGTATTTAGAGCAATGAAGGACCCCCAGATCCTAGGTGGAGGTATAGAAGGAAGGGTCTCGTTACTGAGAAATGTCGGGGGTTTGGAAGCTAGATGAATATTCAGAATAGGGCCGGGATCAAAATTCCTGAGGGAAAAGAGTACACAAGCCAGGCCCTGCATCAGTGCCTTTCTGTCATCCAGCACCCACAGCAGACATGATGAAGGAAGATTATGGCTCAGAAAGTGTATTGGACATAGGACTGAGGAAAAACAAATGAATTCTAAATTTCTACCAGTTACTAGGAAAGGCTCTAACTGGCTCTGGTGGGAAGCAGACTGAGAAACTATACACATAGAAAGAACATCTTCCAAAACCACAGCTGGAATTTAGTCAGCAGTTGATGAATACTGAATGAAATATGATTAAATTCATAGGAATGTGGCATTTCAAAATAGTAACCTTGGAAGGTTATATACTGATGTAAATTATACCGTCAATGCTCCAAATATTTTAGAAATTTTCTTTTCTCTTGGCATTTCCTTCATATGTAGCACGAAGGAAATACATATCATTACAGCATCATTCATTTTGATTACACATCAGATTTGTCTCTGAGTGATTTACAGATATATCAAGACATCTACAATCAAAATATGAAGATTTACTTTTTTGAGAATATTAAAAAGAATATAATATAGGCTTCAAGGCAGTTCTAAAAATACTAGTCTTAAATGCAAGTTGAGTAATAGCAACATCATTAGAATAAGCATATTAGCTGCTTAAAGTGACTGCACTGAAGGGGTACCACATCTTGGGTAGAGGTCTGTGTTTAAAAATCCTCCACAAAAATTCTTAGTAATATTTTTATATACCTGAAGAATATTTGGACTTCCAAGTTATGCTTGCATAAAATCACATTGACTCACATTATAGCTAATTGGAGCCAAAATATGGTAAAATGGGCACTTTTATAAAAATAATTTTTCATTCTACCAATTGTAAGTAAGCAAATAAGTTCTGATGAATTTGACGATACATTTTGAGAACTGAAAGAATCACTTGTGAATGATTAAATAGCTCAAAATATCAAAATAGAAATCAACCTATATGTGAATTGTTGGAAAAGTTATAAATCCAATGAAAATGAAAATTTTTACCAACAATTTTAGAAGTCTAGTCATTCAAAAATATTAAATTAAAATATAGTTATCAAAGCTCATTCCATATGATCATCATATTTCAAAAAAGAAAACGTACCCTTTTAGTTTTTTTATTTGTCAGTTTGATACACACTCTTGAATCTGGCAATCATTGATTTCAGGATAGAGCCTTAGTGGCCAATTTTTCTGCCTTTCTCACACATTTTTCTCCTACATATGTTCTAAATTTTGTTAATAATGTACTCTGTAACTTGCTGCCTTTGAATCTTAGAGTACACTCTCTAATTACTAGACTACTTGGGCCGACAAGTGTGGTGATTTTTTTTAAATATAAAAACTCTAGAGCTATTGAGCCTATATTTCAATGTAGCATTTACACTTCTTTTATTAAGTTTTGGAACAATTTCATACATATAATTATGTTTCAATTATGAGGGGTTTCTCCTCAACACCCTCACCTTTCCTCTTCCTATCAGTTCCTTTCCCAGATTCATGATTTTGGAGTTTTGTTTTTTTTGTTGCAGTTGTTAGACATTTAATTTGACCAGAGCCGTTTGTGTGACCACTGAATTTGAACCACCCATTGGAGCTGGTAGGGTGATCAGTTGGTACACAAAAGCAATGTAGTTTCCCTGCCTGAATCATCAGTAACAGGGCAAATTGGAGCTCCCTAGTCCTTCCTTCAGCCGTGCCTAACTACTGGCAGGCATATTTTAAATAAACCAAGATTAGGATAAGGGTCGTGGTAAAGTAATTGCCTAAAATCCTGTATGAGGCCTTGGGCTTGATTCTCAGCAAAGTGCGGCTAGAGTGTGAGAAAGAGCACAGAATCTTCTTGAGGTGTGGCCACTTAGAAAGTAAATGTTCTAGGGCTGTGATTTTTCTTTCTTCCACTTCCCAGTCTATTCTGACCAGCCAACATCCAAAGAAGTGTTTCCAGACAGAGCTTTGATTTTCCTTTAGAGCCCTCAGAGATTAAAAACAAAAACAAAAACAAAACAAAACAAAAAAAAAAACATAGTTGGGTGATACCTTGCAAACCAATTAAAACAAAACATAGTCCAGAACCAGCTGGAATCCAAACACTGGGACCAGTTAGGGAGTAAAATTGTCTATCAGGAAGGCTCCTGATCCATGGCACTGAGGCTTTGGGAGCCTAATGCCATTCTTTCTAATTTATTTATTTTTTGGCCTCCATACACAACATCAAAAGAAAGGCTGTTTAACTGCTTGGAAAAGAATGAAAGTTAAATCAGTGTAGTATATGTATTTTACTAAATATATAAAGTATAGAGAAGAGAGTTAACATATTTTACTAAGTGCACACAGTGCATGAAATCAGGAAATGAAACCCCACCAAATATAGCTAGAGGTGTAGCTCAAGGGTAGAGTGCTTGCCAAATGTAAAAAAAAGCCCTGAATTTCATTCCAGGTGCTGCAACAACAACAGCAAATCATCAACTAGCATCCTGTCTGAATGTAATAGTTGGAAACATATCCCCAAAGAGAATTCTGTTGATGACTGAATGACTTCAAATATTTCAAAATATGTTTACTCTCCAAATAAATTTACCATTTTGTCTACAACTTTATTTATATAGTGCCTTATTTAGCAATTCCAGCAGTAATTCTTTTGAGAATGCAAAAGTAAACATCATCTCTGTTCAGGTCTGAATTTAATGATACTATTCTGGCTAATTGTTTTTGTCTAGTTTTGGTGATGTTTAGGATTGAATCTATGGCCTTATGCTTGTAGGTAAGTATTCACTCATGGCACACTAATGTTTTCCTGCTATTAAAAGTATCTTAAAAGTTGGGGCAGGGCAGGCTGGTAGGATTGCTCAATGGTTAGGAGTCCATATTGCTCTTCAGAGGACTTAACTTCAGTTCCCAGTACCCACATCAGACAGCTCAAATTGTCTGTAATTGCAGTTCTAGGGAGATCTTATACCTCTGACTTCCATGAGCATTTGCACTCTTGTGAACATACTCCCACACAGACACACATAACTAAATTTTTTGACAACTATACTCATCAGTAATTCTCTGCCTATTGAAACTAATTCAGCTAGGGACTGAATAGGTGAGTTCTGAAGCATGCCAAAGGTCCTTGGTTCAATAGGAAATGATTATGTTATGTTTTTAATATCCAAAAATAGTTCCCTTCTTTATGTTTCTATCATTCACTGCCATAAAAAACATTCAAAACTATGGGAGCTTAACAAGGTTTCTGTCACAAACTTAAAATATAGCTAACAGAAAAATTTTTAGTAAGTACCTAGAATCCTTCAGAAACATAAATGCAAGTCAGGATTGAGGTACAGCTACTGAGAAGGCTGATGCAATTCAGGCAAGTCTGGGCTGCAGAGTTCAAGTCCAGCCTGAGTAACTTAGTGAGATATTGTCTCAAAATGAAAAATGAAAAAACAAAAACAAAGAGAGGGCATAGGGATAGGGCGTAGTGATGACATGTTACCTAAACATAAAAACAGAAGCCTCATTTGATTTAATAATTTCTGGGTCTAGTTTATCTAGGCTACTTACAAAAATGGAATCTCTAGCATCCTTTGAAAGGTGTGTTGCCTTACACTTCGTCTTTGTACCTTGACCAGGGATGATCTTGAACTCCTGGGCTCATAGGAACCTCACACATCAGCTTCCCTAGTAGCTGCTACTACATGAGCTTGAACGTGAGTTTTTATACTGAGATGGAAAACTTAATTTTTATAGGGGTATTCTGATCCATCAAAAGCTGTGTAGTATGTTAGAGATCCTAGCACTTGGGGGTTTGTAAGGGAGTCTGGATTAAATAGTAAAGGGGGACTGGGTGGGGTGCTATACAGCACAAGACAAGCTAAATACATTGGGTGAGAATTTATTCTTTCTTGCTTTCGCACTCATCTTCTGTCTAAAAAGGGTTGTCTGGTCACTTTTCTTTCAGTTCTTTGAAATGTACTCCTAAGGTCAAAGAACTGGTTTTGTTTACTTCTTTAGTCCCTGTTTCAAATCCTTACCACAACAGGAAACTCCTGGAATAATTGATCCTTATCTCTGCTCAAACTGGGTTCTCTCTCATTCCTCAGATTCAATTTTTATCACAGCTGTGTGTATTTTTAAAGGTATAGTCAAATGACAAAATATTCTCCTAATCACTCGACTAGTAGGACTTTTAGGTACACCTAAGATTTGTGCCCTATATTCTGACCCAGTAAATGTGGATGTGACCATTCTCCATGCCTTGAGGATGTACCTAATGTCCTCAGAACTCTCAGGCCGCTGAAATTCTATCCCACGAAATATTGTTCCATAGGCAAGCGGCAGGAGCCATTTTATCTTTATGTTCCTGTCTGAAAGTCGTTACAGAGGACACTCTTCCTTCATTTCTCAAACAAGGCCCACTGGTACACAATTAATACTGCTTCTTCACATAAAACAGAAGGTGAGTCTCAACTTTGACCAACCAGACCTACCTACAAGGAAAAAAATTACACTCAAATTATTTTTTTTTAACGGAAAAGGTGGGGGGGGTCATTGAGAGTGTGTGAGAGCCGGGAAAGGAAAATTGGGAAATGTTTAGGTGTTCATTTTTGTTTTCCTACAGTGGGTCTGTGCCCATCCCTTCTCTAGGAGTTTTTCTAGAAGCAACATCCTGCTTCTGGTGTCAAGAAGGGCGGGACTTAGGGAACATTAGCCCCTACTTTGAACAACATGGGGCTTCTGAGGGCTCTTTCACCGAGTATTTTAAATTCTCCCTAGTTTCTCCAACTGTCACAGCATCCCCCTCTGTTTTCCCCTCCTAAGGTTCAATTTTCCTCACCTTGGTCAGTGCTCTGGTCACAGCCTAGGCTCCGAAAATAGACTGCCGCTCGCTGTGCGTCGCTCTGTTGCCTGGGTAACAACTTTGTTAAACCCCTCTCCCACCTCCCACCTCGGGTTCCCGCTTGACTCTGCTAGCCAATCACAGACGAGTCTCCTTTGAAACAATACCAGAGGCAACCAATCCCATCGCGTCCCGTTCGGGGTCTATGGCCGCCCTTTCTAGTTAAGTAGGTCGACCCCGGTTAAGCTGCTGGATCTGTCGCGGCTAGCTCCAGGGAGTTCGCTGCTTCCCTGCTGGAGTAGGTCCGCGTCCGGGTCCGCCCCCTTCTCGCCACCGACTGCCTCTCCCTGCCCTGCGCGATTACTTTGCAGACGGGATAGCGAGCTCGCTCAACCACGGAGGTAAGTGCACGACGTTTGCGTTTGCCCCACGGGCTTTTTGCATCCAGCTTATTTTTCTCCTCTCTCCGGTAGCGAATTCCGGGTCTGAGAATTCATAACCTTCAAGCAAATCTGGAGCAGGGGACGAGGAAGGGTAGGGCTCGTGGGCTAGGGTTGAGAGGCTTTGGTGTCCGCGATGCTCTCGCTCTCCACGCCCCCTCCCGTGACAGAAACACGTGTTGTGTCTCTGCTGGTACTAGGCACTGGCTCACCAGGAGCCCGTGCGGCGGTGGTCACAGCCGCAGTGGTGGTGGTCACGGGGATTGCGCTTTTTATTCCCTACGGAGGGCAAATCCTGTTTGTCCAGGAGCCCCCTGGACAAGCGGAGGCTCGGCTAGGACGATGCTCCCGTGGAGCAGTGTCAGGGGCCACCATGCCTTCTAAGTCCCGGGAAAGTCTCTGGGCAGGGTGCCCAGCTTCGCCTGTTTTGGAGTAGGGAAGCCTAGGTGTTGGGACTCTTAGCCACCAATAGGGAATTGACTATCTTCGCGTTAGGGATAGTTTCCCACGAATTGCTTGATACTAATTGCTTGATTTGATTTTAAATGAAGGAGAAAGGAAGGAGGAATGGGGCGAAATTACTTGGATATATGATTTGATCTGTCAGTCAGGAGACATAGGGTGGTTTTAATGAATACTTTTTGTTATCCAGGGACTGGAATTTGATTACAAAGGTGTTGAACTACTGCCCTTATCTCAGCTATCCTGTTTTTCATAACTTGCCCTATATAGCAAAAAGGGACTGATAATGAAGTTTTAGTAATTTATTAATCCTGTATGTTATTATGTAAGATAAGGAAAAATATGAGAGTGGAGTACTTAAATTATCGGCTTTTTAGCCAAGTAAGCAATACCATAATTCCCTTTATCACCATGGGTGATCACAGTTGAAATGCCTTCCATTTTGTTCCGTCTCTAGATACTTCTACCACGTGTTATATATGTTGTGCTACCTCGGTTGGCTTGCTTGTTAGTCTTTGTTGTGTCTCTTTGCTCATTAGTCCTAAATCTGTAATAGCCAGCCAGTGTTTTGGAAATCTTTTGGCCATGACTCACAAAAAGTAGTACATTTTTTAAGAGCTGAGTGTGAAGGAGAATATCTGTACTCTTAACGCTAGACTGAGGTAGGAGGTTCACAAGCTCAAGGCCAGTCTGGATTAAGTAGCAAAACACTTTACTTAAAAAAACAAACAAACAAAAAAACAACAAGAAAAAAAGCCAAATCAAATTTATGTCGTGTCTGTAATACACACAAAGACAACATAATTGACACATGTTTGTAAAATCAATATTATGTTCAATGCAATCTGACGCTTTCTATTTTTTTTAATCTAGACCACGGTCTATTAATAAATTGTCTTTCATTGTGAAAAACACTGCCTTAAACCGCTGGGTTTCAGTCTTTTGTGCGCCTTTATTGAATTTATGAAAAACACAGATCGTTCTGGAATACTCCAGAAATTGGTTTTGTGTCTCTGCAGCAGTACCCAGGAAGAAGGCTTGATCGATTTATGTCACATACATGAAATGTTTTGTACTGTGTCAGATGTAAAAAAAAAAAAAAAAGTGTTCAGTTTTTCTCTCCCTTGGGGGGGAAATGCTATTTATTTTAGGAATAAAATGTACCCTTCAAGAGTTGGTTGGCCTCTGAAAGATGGAATCCTGTGCCAAGCACAGTTTTTCAAAAGGCTGAGGATATATAGGGGATGGTGGGTCCCAGACCTGAGATGAACTTTCCAGACACTTGGCTTCTGAATAGAATGTCTTGCATATAGAAACTTCTTGGTTGTCAAACATTGGGACTTGAGAACCTTAATGAATTGCCTAGGTTCCTGGTGTCAGTGAGAATAGTACTCAGTTGATTAAAACCAATATTCTTGTCTAGTGTGCTTTAATAGTAGATTAGATCTGGAGGGCAACGATGAAGTACCATGTGCTTCCCTTACTTGCCTAACCCAGAGCACTGGTAACTGAATTTGACTTGTAGTTCTGCTGTAAAGTCATGAAATTTGAATGATGTAAAAGTTTAAGCAAAATATAGAAAGTTTAAGTGAAATATAGAAAGAGAATATCACTTAGGTAATCTTTTAGTATATATAATTGCTTTAAAACACTGATTAAATAATGTATTAAACTAGCATTCAAAGACTTTAAAGTTGAAAAATTTACCCATTCCTCTATCATAATATCATACTCTTATTCCTCACATTTAGCCATATAACCCCAGATTTTATACACGATTTTTTTTACCATGTTTATAAATTTAGTGTATGTTTGCTTAATATTGTCCTGGGAATTTTTTTAAAAAGCACATTCTTTACATTTTGCCTTAACATAACACTATTCCAATTAGTGACTTGTTTTTCTTTTATTTAACCTAACTAAGCCAGCAACAGAAGACTTATTTCCAGTTATTATGTGTTTATAAAATAAAAGTGTAAAATCTTGATTAGTTAAAATCGTTTGTACAACTGTGTCTTTCATTCTGTTAAACTTAACAAGAAGTCTAAAGGGAAGGCCAGAAATCTGGACTTGCAGCAGAGTTTCTATCCTCCATGGGTGTTTGAATTTGGCTGTCTGGTGTCTTACGCTTAAGCAACAGTGATCAGCTATGCTGTCTTTTATATAGAAGAGTTAAGTTAAATTCATTTTTTTAACAAATAGACATTTTTAAGATGATTTTTAAAATATATGAATCATAGGAGACTCAAGGAGGCTCAAGTACCTTAATAACACTCATACTGATTAGCTTTCTTTATTAATATCTTCTTCAGAGATTATATGAATGTGTATTAATTTTTAATTTAATTTTTTATAAAGTAGCAAATTACTTTGACTACAAGAAAAGCTATAATTGATCTTAGAGCATACCTCCCACTCGAGAGTACACGTACTGTCATATTTTCTGTCCCTCTACATTCTGGAACATTAAGTAGTCCTTCTCATAAAAATTATTAAATGCTTCAGACAGCAAAAGTAGTCAGTGATAGCCTGTCTCCCAGGTACTCACTGTATGTTTAGCAGTTGCTGAAGGTTGCCTGTATTTTATTTAGATGCTGATTATTTGTTAGGTATTGGAGATTGACACAAAAGCCTCACATGTGCTTAAGCACATCCTTTACTACTGAGCTACACCCCTTAGACTCCCATTCTCTTGTTATTAGGAAAAGCAGAAGCATAACAGCTACGTCTTCGTACAGGTTGCCAATCTCATTTGCTTTCTGTCCCAGAGGTAATTGCTTTTCTGAAGATGGTAATTTTTTTTTCCAGGAGTTGTTCCTAAGTGCACGTAAATGTTGGTCATAAATGATTTGTAATATGTTTGGTGTCTTTAAAATTTCCATAAATGATGTAAAATAATTACTCTCCTGTGACTTTTTATAGCCAATAGTTTTTGAAAAAATTTTAAATAGAGTTATTTTTATTGCTGTAGAATATTCTACTTTTTTGTTTGTTTGTTTTACCTATTTTATATGTTTAGTGGTTTTGTCAAACTATAATTTTTGTGTTTGCATTTTAATCTTAATTTGTGTGTATGTATGTTTTGCCACATGTATGTCTCTGCATTATGTACATACCCGGTGTTCAGCAAGGCCAGAAGAGGGCATTGGATCGTCTGGGCCTGGAGTTACAGATGGTTTTGAGCAGCCATGTGGTATTGCTTGAACCAGAGTCTTCTGCAAAGTCAGCTAGTTTTCTTAACCACTGACTCATCTCTCCAGACTCCAATGTAATTTTTAAAGGTTTACTTTATTTTTACTTACGTACTTTTATCTCTGTATGGCTATGCTTACATGAGAGTAAGGGCTCAAGGGAGCCAGAGTCTTCAGGTATCCTGGGAGCTGTGTTTCCATGTCCCAGACTTAGGAGTTGCTATCCAAACTCAGGTCACCTTCAAAAGCAAAGCAGACTTAATTGCCGACCCATTTCTCCAGCCCAAAATGTGATTTTTTCATTTAATTTTATTCTTTGAAAATTTTATGCATTGTATTTTGGTCCAACCTATCACTGCTCAACTCGAATTTTTTCCCTTTTAAAAATAAAAAATTAAAAATAAGCCTCAAGTTTATGTTAATTTCATAATTTTTATGGAGTAATGGCTGAAAAAAAAAAGTGAAAATGTTTTTCTGTTTAAAAAAAAAAGGTTACAGAGGCTGGAGAGATGGCTCCGTAGATAAGAGCACTGGCTGCTCTTGCAGAGGATCCACATTCTTACATAGGCTCGCAGACACCTGTAACTCTAGTTCCAGGGTATTTGACGCCCTCTTCTGGCCTCCAGAAGCACTGCATGCATGTGCTACACAGACAGGCAGACAAAGCACCGCACCAATACACACATAAAATAGCAATAAATAAATCTTTTACAAATCACTTTAGAGCTGAAGATAATAACACAGTTTGTCGAGTACTTTTCTAGTATGGCAAGGAGTTCCTGATGCAAGCCCCGGCACCTCAAAAAAAAAAAAAAAAAAAAAAAAGAAGAAAAAAAATCCTGTGCAGTGGCCTATGCCTATTACATCAGTACTTGGGAGGTAAAGGCAAAAGAATCAGAACATCAAGTTTATCTTCGGTTGTTTAGTTGAAGACTAGCCTGGGATACATAAAACCTTTTTAGCCCCCTTGGAATGTACCACCGTGGTCTTTCCTTGACCAACATTCTAACTGTACATTTCATTTATGGAAAATGAGACTTGCTACATAGCAATTTACAAGCTTTTCCAATATCACACGTTTGTCCCTCTTTGTTTTCAGTGTTCAGATGGAGGCAGGGCCTTACACAGACTAAGAAACAGTGTGGCATCGACTTGTTCTTTGAGGTTTAAAAAAATCCTATTTTAGGTAGCATACAAACTGTTTTCACTGTGATAGTTTCATCCATGGCCATCATATTTTAATTTGCTCAAATTGCACATCCTTTTGCCTTCTCTTCTCCTACTACCCTCCAAGCCCCGTTCTACCCCCTAAATAGTTCTCCTGCTTTCGTGTCTTGATCTTTAGGGTTTTTGGGTTTTCTTTGTGTGCTGTTGCCTTTGTTTTACTTTTTCTAGTTCTTAGAATGAAGTCCTGATCTTACAGCTTTACAACATTCTGGTATGGATGAGAGAAATGTGAGATAATCAGAACATCCTACCCCATAAGATATTTTAATATAACTAGCACACCGTTTTCAGAAGCCCTATATTTTATTTTGACATTGAATAAAACGACCAATTTCATACATTTGATTATTTCCTATTTTCTTCAAAATGTATGTATCAATTCTATCTTTCTCTAGCCATTGCTCACCGGCGACTCATTTAAAATCAGTCACTAAAATATTCAGAGTTGCCATCCATGGCCATTAGTGGTAAATAATGTCTTCACTGTGCTTTGAGGGATTAGGTTATCTGACTTTCTTTTTCAGTGTTTTCTTTTTTTTGCTTTTTTTGGGGGGGGGGCTTTATATCTTAGTAGAATCAGACCTTTTTTTTTTTTTAGCAGTTTTTTGCTCTTTTTCTTCCCCACCTTTCCAAGGAACTGTATGCTGAAGAATCACACACACCATCAGAAATTGCTATTCATAGGAATGGCTTTCTTATTTACTAGTCACATTTTGTGCATTTTCTGGCCAGATCCTTTCATCATGATGTTCCTAAGGAATGAAAAAGGTGTATTCATAGAACTCAAAGGTTGTCAGGTAACTAAGCATTTTAGAGAAAATTCTGTTTCCAAGGAAAATAGATCATTTGCTTCTAAGAAGGTGGAACAATTTTTAATAAATTATATGCCTGCACTGGTTACCTCTAGATAGTTATTGTCAAGGAAATTGTAGGGAAATTATGGTACAAATAATATGAAACAAAATGTTTATACCCAGAGAGACAGAAGTCCTACACATTGCTGCCAAAATTACAGTTAATAGGTACCTGGGCTCTAATTCATTTTTCTTTTGTTTGGGGCACAGATTTATCTTCCTTATGTTATGTGTTTAAGTTATTATCAAAATACAGTCACAGTGTCTGTCCACTTCCTTCACTCACTAGCTGCTTCACCTTAGAAAAGTTTTGTGGTGTTGTGCCTGAGTTTCCTCAGCTGTATAGCACTGTGATTAGAATTCCCCCCTATGAGTTATTAAAACTAAGGAATTTTAGATACAGTACATTTTCCCTTTCATAATTAGTCTCTGTTTATAGGGGATTCAAGAATTGGAGTGATAGAGTATTGTGTCTTACCGTACCTAGATCAGGGACCTACTACCCCAAATAGTCCTAAGATCATAAATGGCAGTATGTAGTCTAGAGTGTAGTTAATTTGCATGTTGATAGAAAGATAAATGTATGGTACAATTTTTGTAAGTGAAATTCAATTAATATTCAATCTCTTGCCCAGCTGAAAGTGCTCCCTGGATTTGCTGGTCCTTTTTTTTGACACTGTCAGGATGACCCAGCATTATACTTTGGAAAGCTCTCACATATCATTTCATCTTAAATTGAATTAGATAAGGTAATTTATGCAGAGAGTCTTTAGTGAATTTATTCTAAAAAGTATTTTGATTTCTTACCTAATGGAACCAGAAACTTTATAGAAGTGAGGAAAGGGATATACCCATGCATTTGGGTCTGGAACAGGCTGGCAGGTATCCACGCTCAGTAAGTTGTTTTATTTCTCTCCAATAATTTAGTTAATTTAGGAAGCCGTAATCAAATTGTATAACCAGGCCAAGAACACCTGCCCATTTCCAATGACCCTCACAGTGAGCTCTGATGATATCTCTGGGTCTAGTGGGTTTTCTGCAGAAGGTGTTTACCATTAACTGTTTTTCTTTGAACATGTGTACTTCTGTTGAGTGACACAGAATAGTAAACTGGGCTCAACATGCAAAGCTGTGATTTACTTAGTTTAAGTTGTTAGGCCCTGTGGATACAGAAAGCCTAGAGGAGGAATAGTACGGGAAAGGTAACTCAACAAGACAGAGAAAGAGTTTTCTAGTGATGGTCAGATAAGAAACAAAGGCCTGTTTTCATTTTTAAAGAAAATACTGATCTGTCCAGGGACACCAAAGTGTGCCATTATCCTGTTTATCAAAGTGTGATACGACATATGGATTGTCTTCAGGCTTCGTTAGCAAAACATGAATGGAACTATTCCTGTTAAAAGAATTTAAGAGAGCCCAAATAAATTGATATAATTTGAATATATGACTTCCTAACTTGGGAAAATTAATCAAGTAAAGAAAATTCTACCAACCTAAATATGCAGAAAGGATAAACTGTACATAAGCCTAGCAAATAAAAAAACACCAAGTAATATTGAAGAAAAAGCCCAGTTGTATCAGTCACATTGAATAGAAGCTAGCTAAATTACTCATTAAAAGATAGTCATGTTAGTTATGTGGCAGGCAAATTTCTGTGAGTTTGAGTTCAGCCTGGTCTACAGAGCTAGTTCTAGGACAGGCTCCAAAGCAATACAGAGAAACCCTGTCTCCAAAACACCAAAGGGGAAGAAAGATAGTCATGTTATATTTAAATTTTAATTTTAAAAATTAAAACAATGATAATATAATGTAGTTACATTATTTTCCCCTTTCCTTGAAAATCAAGCCTGGTGTTGGAAACCTAGCTAAATACCTAGGGTTAGTGAAGTACGGTTTTTTTGGAGAAGAACCTACATTTCATACTTTACTGAACCAACACAATCCCTACCTTCATTTCTAAATGTTAAAAAAGTTAATTGGGATCTTTACAAAAATCACACTTAAAATGATCCTTAAAATGATAGCTTAGAAGAAGATGTAATAGGAAAATATCAACAAAAGAATAGTAAGTCAACATTAATATTAGACAAAATGTGATTTAATGCAGTTTTACAAAAAAAGATACTCCATACTGATGAAGAGAGAATTAAACACAATGTAGGCCCTCAACAGCATAATTTTTTAATATATACATAAAGTGAAACATATAGAGAAATACTGACATTACTTAGTAATGGTGGGTAGCTTTAAAAACACATGTAACAGAAACTAGCCGAGTAAAATCAATTTCAGAATAATCAAGCTAAGATATAAATTAGATGGATGGGAAATAATCTTTAATTCAAAATTTTTAGAGACAAAAGTAAAATTTTAACTACAAAAGTAATGATTTGGAGATGATTTTATATCCCAAGTTTCTAAATTAAAGTCAATTAGAAGGTAAATGCTATAATTTAGTAGACATGTTTCAATTATTTGCAAGAAAAAAAAAGAAAAAAAAAAAAGGAAGTCCCTGAATGCAAGGCCAACTTTTGATGGCCAAAACTTTTCATGTGCAGTGTATATTGCAGTCACCATTGACAGTACATAAATCTGAAACTGTTTGTAAATTTGTATTCTAAACATCCATCATGGTGGTTTATACCTGAGATCCCAATGTCATGGTGGTTTATACCTGAGATCCCAATAGTCAGAAGGCTGAGGCAGAAGGATTGCCATGAATTCAAGGGCAATCTGGGCTTCATACTAAAGCCTTGAAAAAAATTTTAAAAAACATTCTGCTATAAGATCAACACCAGGATTGACAACATTGAGGGTTTTTTTATTTTTATCATTTTTGTAGTTTTATCATAGATAGCTGTATTTTATGACAGTAGTAACCATAAAATAAAAGCATGTGATTACATGATATAAATATCTAATAATAACAGGAGTCCTAAGAGAGTAGCACATTTGGGGATATAAAATTAAGTAAGGTCCCAAGTGCCAAGTATTCTGCTCATTGCTCCCTCTCTGTGCCTTATGAGACTGACTGATTCCACTCAGAATCACCAAATGGAGATAACATTTTTAACGTTGCAGGGAATATGAATGACTTTCAAAACAAGCATATAATAACTAGCACATTCAAAGTTGCCCTTTAGAGTTACTGTCTTACCCTTCTATCCATGATGGTAATGCTCCATTTGAAGAAGTATGAACTGCTTCACATTTTAACCTCAGAAATAGAAATGAGTCGAGAGTGTTTGCAGTCCAGGTGGTCCACTTGATGTCATAATCCTCCCTGAGCACACAAGTAATGTGAAAATCTCTAGGATCAAAGTTTGTGTGATGGACAGCTGGGGTGAAAATCTCTGAGATGCTGGGGATGGCTTTTGACTCCTAGGAAGCAGTGATTGTGGGAAGTGAGTGGAACATATGTTCAGCAGATTAATTGTCAGTATAATGAAATGGGAGACAAATGGAGGCTAGTTTATATATTTGACAAGTGGGTTAAAGAGCATAGCAAAAGTGATTTTCAGCCTTCTTTAAAAAGAAATGATGCTTCAACCTTAATAATCTCATTGGGAAGCCAAAAATGCATATAAATTGGTGGATTGCATGGAGTTTTTTTTTTTTTTTTTTTGATATTTCGTTCTACACAGTAGCTCTGGTTTTAAGTGGGAAACTAGGTGTGGTTTTTAATCTCAGTTTTGATGACTAGATGGTCACCTACATTTTTCTGTTCACCTGGCCTGTGTGCTCAGCTTATTCAGAACAACTGTTTCATTTTACTTCATGTTATGGGTCAGAATATTTATTTTTAAATTGTTATCAAAATGAAAGAATAACAGCAACAGGAACCTAACACTGAAACTTTAGTTTTGATATTTGGACAAAATAAATTCCTTCATTCTCTAGGTTAAAGAATAGTTTTGCAGCATTTTAAATGCAGTAACTATTTAGTTGACCTTCCCATTCATTTTTGTTTTTATAATTACCTCTCATTTTGGAAACATGTAAAATAGTTTAAATAGCATACTTATATACATATAAATTATTATGATAGAAAATACAATGAATGTATGTGTCTGTGTGCATATACACATGCATAAATGGCTTTTGTAGCCAAGAACATTTTTTATCTCTCTAACTTTTTATATTTTATATACACTTTATTCACAGTAGCAATAGTATATATTAAACACATGCAAAGTTCTGTGAGAAGAACTAATAATAATGCTGCTTCAACCAGACATGGTGGAGCACACTTGTAATCCCATCTCTAAAGAAACAAAGGTATAAGGAATTCAAGTTCAAAGCCAACCTGGGCTACATAGTGAGACCCTGTTTCAAAATGAGGTTGGAAGGGAGAGTAGGAAGAGAGAATATGGAGAAAGAATACAAATTCATATAAATGAAATAATCTCAACAGTGCTGTTCATGACCAAGTACCAGGTAATTTGACATGAAAATTAGATTATGGATGTGGTTGCTTATGCTTTTTTTCCCTTTTATTTCCTCCCATTTTCTTCTCCTCTCCTTGTAATTTTCCCTCTCTCCATCCCCTTACTTTCTACTTCCTCCTTCTTACTTCGTGCCTACATGTTTGATTAAAAATCAACGAAGAGAGCTTTTTTTTTTTTAAACAGTAAAAAGTTAAGTGATTAAAAGTATGACGGGTTAGTGTCTTTTTTCTTTCTATCCTTTCTTAGTGGCATGTACAATAATGAGACTCTTCATTTCAATGGAGTATTTTTAAACCTGATTACTTAAAATTACCTTTTATAGCTATTGTATAAAAGCAGATTTTTAGGCACATCCCAATCTTCCTCTTGACTGAGGTAGGATTATAAATTCACAATGATCTTCCCATAACACTTTAAGATGCTTTATGTATAAATTCACAATGATCTTCCCATAACACTTTAAGATGCTTTATGTATTATCTTCTAATGTTTATTCCTGATAATGAAGCACTTGCTGTCAATCTGGTTATTGCTGCATAGTAGGTAAATCTCTCTATTAAGTTTCTGAACATGCTTAATTGTCTAGCATTTCAGGATATCACATATGAGAGAGAGCAGGGGAAAGTTGCCTGCTTCTACTTAGTGGCCTTTGAATCTGAAGAATCAACTTTTCTTAAGTTCTAGCTAAGTCATGCTTTAATACCACGAATATTGCCGATGCCATTCTGTTTTTACCTTCGCCATAGCCCTTTTTCCTTGTCTTTTATTCTCTCTCTTGCTTCCAGTCACCCTCTGTTCTGACAGTCTTCTGCTGTTTTTTATTGTCTAGTTCGCTGACTTTATATTCTCTCCAGTTATGTGTAGTTATTATTTGAATCTATCATTTGAAATGATTTTAGTTCTGGGGATCGAGCCCTGGTCATTGTACAATGCTGGGCTGTATCTCTGCCTCAAACATTTTTTTCTTCTGATGCTAGCATCCATTTCTTGAATGGATGCCATGGTTTCTCACATTCATTTGTTTTGTGGACACTGTTTCTTGCTTGGACTCTTCAGACATATTCAACACATATTTTAACGTTTCCTCCTGGCTACTGTATTGTCTCTATTTCGTTGTTGCTTCTGTTTCTCTGTATTGCTTTGGACATGGTCCTGGAACTCCCTTTGTAGACCAGGATGACCTTGAACTCGCAGCCTGCTGCTGTTTCCCCAGTGCTGGGATTAAAGGTATGCACCACCAATGCCTGGTTCTATATTGACTCTAGTTAACTGGAATAATGTTCTCTCATTTTATGTCCTAAGGACTTGGATATCCTATGATTTCATTTTGGGGACGTTAAAAACATGCAATGTAGGAAGTGAAGACATCGATGTTGGATGATATCATGGGCAATTTTCCTGGACCCTCGGTATTTCTTCATCAGCTTCATGTTAAGAGCTTTGCCTGAAGCGTCCATACCACAAAGACAATTTTGATTCATATTTTCTATGCATATTTACTGGACCAGCTTAGAAAGCTATGCTCCAAACCTTTTTTGCTCTCCATAGATGGTGCCCAGATTTAAATTCCACCAAGTCACTGCTGATTGACAAGTCTACAGCCTTAACCGTGGGATCCAGACTGTTCTCCAGCCTCATTGGGTTTTCACCTGATAAGCCACATATCGCATATTTGTACTAAGCTGCATCAACTTCTCTTCATCAGTAATAACTCCACATCTGTCTGATACCTGAATGATTGTCTCTTTCTGAAAACAAAAAGCTTTACTTTATATTTTAAAATCTGTCATTCAGTACTTTAAAATTGTATTTTTAGAGTTTGGAGTAAGAGGAAGTGATTCCATTTTGGCTTCCATCTAAAATATTCACTTAAAAGTCTCACTGAGACCTCCATTTTTCCCCTGTCATTCTTTTACTCCTTTTGGGGCCTGGACTCACAAGCAAGTTTAATTTAGTAGGAGCTGGTACCACATCAAGGTAGGCTGACTTTTGGCTCTGCAGTGACAACATTCACCACTTCGATTCCAGAGTTCACTTTTGCTGCAGCTGGCTCTCGTTTTGAGACACTGTCCCAGCCACTTTCTACCACCTGTACCCACTACAAAAATGGCAGAATTGTGCCTCCAGCAGTATCAAGTCCCGCTTTAGTAGAAATTATTTTTCCTTAGGGCGAGAACAAAACAGCTTGTGCTTCTTTTGATGGCTATTCAGGGTTTGTCTTTTGAAACAGAGTTTAGGGCTAGAGTACAGCCAGAGTAACTAAAGATAGGGCATGTTTAACATTTGGAATTATACCATTCATCCCCAAGATAGTGTTAGAAAATGAAGCCCTCTCAAATATGAGGCACAGAGCACTTTGAGTTCTGGTCTGCATGGCCTTTTATTTATTGTGAGCCATAGAAGGGTTCTGCGTTTTAGGCATATATCGTGCTGAATGGAAGCAACCTATGCAGTACCTCTTTAAAGAGAAAGCCTTACTTACCATTGTTGTAATGACATGATTGGGCAGATTTTCCCTCTTGCATTTCAGAATGAATGATTTTTTGAGGCAGTGTCTCATGTTGTGGACCTGGCTGGTCTCAGATTCATGGTTAATTCTTCTGCTTTAGCCTTCTCAAGGCACAAGCCTCTATGCCTAGATGCATTTTGGAGAAATAGTCATCCAGTGTCGTCTAGGTAAATGGCAGTGGAATTTGTAGCATTCAGTAGTAGTGCCTGATGGCCTGGTGGAAGCTGGATTATTCTCCCTGAAATTCTCCTAGACCACATTATAATAAGTCCATCTTTTCTTATGGGTAACACGTTGTCATAGGTCATGAAACATTATACATTTCAAGTTTCTAGAAATTGTATTGAGGGGATGCTTCTTGTGATCTGTGGTTTTGTTTCTAAAACTAAAACTTGTCTTGTTTAATTAACTTCAGAAGATTGACAGAAAGTAAAAGTGTAAGGCCTATTATCTGCCAAAATTAAAATTTTGTGAACTACGTTTTTAGATCACATCTTGCTATGCAGCCCTTGCTAGGCTGTGCTGAAACTCACAACATAAACTAGGTTGGCATTGAAATTGCATCAATCTTCCTGTGTCTGCCTCCTGAGTGCTGGAATTATGGGGTGTATGTCAACAGATTCTGCTTCTAAACTTCTCTTCCCCCCCCACCCCCATGAAAACATTTTTCTCTTTAAAGCGATTCAAATCATGAAACTTTTATTTGTGGGTGAGCAAATAGGGGTCTTGCTACATGTATTCTTATGTTAATATTTTACCATCTTCAGTATTGAGATGAAATAACCTATAAAACACAATCATATAAACTATTCATGCTTAAAACAATATGACGAGCTGTCACTAGTATCTCAGGGAATTGTTGGGTTGATTTTTCTGCCTATTTTACTTAAAATAAATGTACCAGGGCTGAGCATAGTGACACATGACTTTAGTCCCAGCGTGGGAGGTAGAGGAAAGCAGATCTCTGTGAATTTGAGACCAGCCTGGTCTACATAGTGAGTTCCAGAACAACCACAGTTACATAGTGAGACCCTGTCTTAAAATATGTAAAATAAATGCAACAAATTAAATTTAGGCAATACTATTTCTAAACAACCTACAGTGTTTGTGAGGGCTATTGGATTGTGTTCTAGCACCTTTACTAATGTTGCAAGTGGTACTTTATCACATTAGGTGACAGCATCCACTTCTTTTGCTTTAAACTCAGCTTACACCTCTGGTCTTTTTCAGCTCCTCATTTATCTGTGGGAGCACGCCTCAGACTGGGAACATTGGTTTCAATGTTGTCTCCATAGGGATTGCAGTTCAACCCATAGCATTTGCAAGACACCCCTACCCCCACCCATTCCTACTATTCAGACCAACAGTAGGACAATTGCTACAGGGCTGCCTCTTAGCCTTGGCAGCTATTCCATGTGTAAGATTTGGCTTTCACTCTCTGATGGAAAAGTACAGTATTCAAGGTTAATATTGAGATTCGGATTTGGTTAACTGAAATCTGAATGTGGTTATTCATGTCATTGGCAATTCGTGTAAGTGATGAATGCGGTAGAAATGAATTAGAAACTTCCTCATTCTGGCTTGAAGGTGTAAGTCTAAAACTGAGCAATGTTTTGAGAAAAGTAATGCCTTCTATGAACCAGAAGCACCTACCCACAATGCAGGATTTGTCTTGTTTCATGCTTGATGTTTAACAAGCATTTTTATGCAAAATCTGTTGCTTTTTTTTCCTTTTGGCATAATCATACTTTTTCTTGCAGTTTGGAAGAGTAATGCAAAGGAGTCCCCCTTACTTTTTACACAGGTTTTCCCGTTTGTCACAACTTGCAAAACTGCAGTCAGATATCATCAGCAATGTGTTAATATTGATACAGGCAAGGTATTAAATATCTCTGTCACTACAAGGATATCTTCTCCAGTTTGTCCTTTTATAGAGGCATCCATTTTTTTTTTCCTGTTCCCACTCACTCGGCCTAATAATCATTAACTTTTTGTATAATGATTGTCTTTTCAAAATGGTTATATATTTTAATCTCCAGCAATATTCAAAGTTATATACATTAAACTACATAATACTTAATCTTCAGTGAATGACTTTCTTACTGACTATATATAATAATTGTATGCAGGTTCTCTGTTGTGTACATCATTTTTGTTTCTTTTTATTGTCATATACTATCCATCATGGAGATGCATTAGTTTAACCATTTGCTCATTGTTACACACTATCTGGGAGTGGGCCATTTATAATGAATACTTTTCCTTCAATTATGAAGACTGAGAAGTCTAGGGCCTTGTATCTGGCAAAGGCTTTTATGCTCTGTATATTCCAGGTCAAAAGGTACAATATTGGGCATGAGAAAGAGGGAAGGGGGTCAAACTTATCTTGTCTTAATGGAACCTTTATTAGAAAAAAATGACATTAAGCCATTAATGTCTAATGACATATTTAAAGGGACACTTCTTGATTTGCATTACGTATTAATTTTATAATACATAAATTTCAAATGATAGCATATATATGTGCAATACATATATTACCATTTGCTATTACAAATAAAGCTTCTATGAATATTTCTTACCTTTTTCAAACATAAGCATTCATTTCTCTGGGATAAATGCCCAGGAATGTAATTGCTGGGTCATATGGTAGTTGCATATTCAGTTTTATAAAGAACTGCCCAACTGTTTCCAGGTTGGCTGTGCCATTTTGCATACTCACCAAGAATATATGTGTGATCCAGTTTCTCTGCATTGTCCCTATCATTTAGTGGTATCTTTCTTTTTAAATTTTATTCCCTTGTAGATAATGATACCATATTGCGCCTTTAATTTGCAATTTCCCTGATGGCTAATGATGTTGAATATCTTTTCCAATGCTAATGTCTCATCTATATATCTTGTTTGTGGATGTCCTTCTTCAGCCAGGAAAAAAAATAACCCAGCAATGTATTGTTACATGGATCCCTTTGTATAGGATCATGGATGTTAGTAGATAATGTGATTTTACAAAAGAGAGAAGTAATGTTCAATTGGATTTTTTATTTCACATTTTTATTATTTCTTTGTGTGTACATGCGTTTTGCGATATATGTGGGGGGGGTTGGTGTATGGTGTGTGTGTATACATGTTTGTGATGGTCCATGTGTGTACAGTGTGCATGTAGAAGTCACAGGACAACTTCAATGTCCTCCCTTCTGCCCTGTATTAGCTGTTCTGGTGGCCTGCAAGCTTCTGATCAATTCTCCCCATCCCCTCTTACCTTAGGAGTAGTAGACTTACAGACACCACACATTTGGCTTGCATACATGTTCTGAGGATCCACACTCAGGTCATTAGGCCTGTGTGATGAGCCTTTGTACCCATGGAGGCAAGTGATCTCCAGCCCTTTTTCTTTGAATTTTATTGATTTTTTTAAGAACTAGAAGTTTATATCACTGATTTTTCTGTCATTTTTGTGTTTAATTTCATTGATTTCTGCCCTGTGTTCTCTTGTTTGCCTTGGGCTTGTTTTGATATTTCTTGAATTGATAGCTTATATTCTTGATGATGCTTCTCCTGTTTTCTAATGGCCACATTTTTGCACTACTGATGTGTCTGTCTGGCTGCTTTGTTTCCCCTAAATTTTCATAGGGTGTATTTAAATTTCCATCCAATTCAGCACATTTTTAATTTCTTCTTTGCATCTCCAATTATTTAAAGTGTGTTTGGTTTCCAACTGTTTGGAAATTTTCATTATCTTTTTGTTATTGATTTCTTTTAGTTTAAACTTTTGTTAGTTTTTAAAATTAGCATGCAAAGTACTGAGTCCCATTAGAGCATTTTCCACACATATTTGGTTCTTGTTAACCCTCTGCTTGCAGTGGTCCTGCTTCCTACTTTTCTGTTACATGTATTCCTCTAACCTCTTCCTCTCTGATAAAATCTCTTTTCCATTTTTATTGCTCCTTTCTAGTTTCGTGACCTATATGCTTAGTTTGATTTGACTGTGTGCATGTGTGCATCCATGTGTGCGTGTGTGGTTAATTCTTCAAAATGTGTTGAAAAGAATGTATTCCACTTTGGGGCAAAGTGTTTTATACACATTGATTAGATGTTGATGGTTAGTAATGTTTGTTGTTTGAGTGCTTTTTTATCTTTGCTAATATTCTGACTACTTCTGTGAGCTGGTAAGAGAGATGCTAAAGACTCTGTGTAGGGATTTTTTTCCTGTCATATTATCAGTTTGTGTTTTGTGTGCTTTGAAATTCTGTTATTTCCTGCGTTGACTAGATTGCTAAGATGTCTTAGAGGATTGTCTCTTAATTATTATATAACCTTCCCTTCTATCCATGATAACCTTCTTTACTCTGGAATTTACTTATCTGATAATATGCTGAATCTTTCTGTATTTTTTATTCTTAGACTGTGTATGTAATTGTTTTTGAAATGAATTTCTTATAGACAACACATAGTTGGTCATTCATGGATCTTAACTGCCTCCGTCAAGCTCTCTTTTAATTGGTATACATAGGTCACTGAACACATTCTGTAATTATTGCTATATTGAAGCTTAAATCTGACATTTCCATTTTTATTATTGTTTACTATTTGAAATGGGGTCTTGGTTTATAAGCCAGACTGCAATGAAATTCATAATTCTCCTAGGATGAAAGTGTGTGACACCACACCTGGCTTGTAGTTTATTTTTTACTTCATTATCTGTGTTTTTTTTTTTCAGACAGTCTCATGTGTCCAAGGCACTATGCAGCTGAGATTAGCCTGGTACTCTTGATCCTCCCACCTCCATCTCCCACGTGCTGGAATTACAGATGTGCCCCTCCTTACTTTTTTTTTTTCATTTGCTCTGCTTTCCATTTTTGTTTTATTCCTCATCTCTATCCTATATCTTTGTTATTTTGATGTTTTAAAAGCTCATTTTTACTCTCCTATAAAACTTTAAAATGTTTAAAGTTGGTCTAGCTTCTACCTCGACAGCTTCATACATGTATATAGTGTGTTCTGATTACTCTCTCCCCACCCTTTCTTATCTCCTTCCTATTATAGTCAACCCTTCCTCCTCCCTACCAGTCCCTCTTCCAGGATCATGACCTTTGATTTTTGCTTTGTTATTCATTAGTTTAATAGGGCTATCTGTGTGATTATTGGATTGGAACTATTCACTGGAACCTGATGAGCTCACTAGTGGGTACACAAATGAAGGCATCCTCTTCTGCCAGAATTTACCAGGAGCTGTGCAGTGAGAGTTAGGGTCTTTTGAGTACCTCCTCCATCCATTCCAAAGAGTTGATGGGCCCGTTTTTGTGCAGACCCAGTGCAGGTATCCACAACTGCTGGAGGTTCATGATTGCAATGGCTGTGTCTTACACAAAAGATATCGTTCAACAGCCATTTTCTTTGTTTTGTGGCTCTCACATTTTTTTTCCTATCTCCACTTTTCCAGTGTTCTCTGAGCTCTACTAGAGGTGGTATAAATAGCTTGTTTTTGTCTGAACACTCATCTGTCAATTAGTCTAAGTACCTTGTACAACCATGAGACTCTGTTTACCAATAATGTTCACTAGAAAAAGAGGCCTTACTGACTAAGGCTGAGAGTAGCATTTCTCTACGAATCTAAACAAATATTTACAAGGTAGTGTGATTCTATGTCAGTTTAGCTAAATGACAGTATCCCCCCTCCCACAGGGCCTATTATCTCCTAGGCTGTGAA
Source organism: Phodopus roborovskii (assembly GCF_943737965.1). Lineage (NCBI taxonomy): Eukaryota > Metazoa > Chordata > Mammalia > Rodentia > Cricetidae > Phodopus > Phodopus roborovskii. The sequence continues at coordinate 355,412 of NW_026125894.1, forward strand.
GGTTGACTAGGTTTTTCTTTTTATGCAAAGTCTTTTGAAAATAAACAATGTTTTTTGTTGTTGTTGTTTTGGGGGGGTGTTTTGTTTTGTTTTTAATCACAACCACTCACCATTTCTCCCCTCCACTTCTCCCAGACCCCTCCAGCAGGGGTCCTTCCCAACTTCCTCTCTCTCTCTCTCTCTCTCTCTCTCTCTCTCTCTCTCACTCTCTCTGTCTCTCTCTCTAATGTCCCACTAAGTCCACTGAGTGTTGCCCACATACTTGGCAAATGGACAACCTCTAAGTTGCAACACCCTCAAGGAAAATGACTCTTTGTCTTCCAGCAGCCATACGCTCCCAATAGCACATCAGCTAGTGGCACAGCCTCATGGATGCCTATCCCATTCATACTGGCTTCATCTTATGTGGGTCTTATGCAGTTAACCACAGCTACTATGAGTTCACAAGTGCAAAAAAACATGTCATATTCAGAAGAGAGCATCTCACAGCACTCCTCCAGATCTTCCATTCTGTCTGCCCTCTCTCCAGTGGTGTTCACTGAGCACTAAGGATTTGCAGGTTGTTTTGGTGGGAAGCCATGAATAATGCTTTGGGTATCACTGATGCCTTCCTGAAAAACAACTCATAGGAAGCTACCCCATGCCTAGCACTGAGATTTTTGCTTAGTAACCTGTGTCTCCTAGGAGTAGCATTGTCCACCCATGTAAGATACTGCTGTTCAATCCCCCCTTTTTTTTCTAAATCCAGAGTGCTAACCAGAGTGCCCACCCCTCAAACTCCTTTTTCAGAAAAATTCTATTTTATAATTAGCTAATAAATGGTGGTGGATTGCCTCTTAGTTTTATCAAATAACTCCCTGTACCCTCTTCTCTCCCATCCCTAAATCCCATTAATTCTTAAACCTTTAATCTTCTTTATCTCTGAATCTTCTTACATATCACTTGAGTTCTACTATCCCTATTATATTTTTAATTGGGATGCATGGTAGTAGGTTTCCATATGGCCTTCCCAAACACTCTTCATGTTGGCTAACCCTCCTTCTGTTCCTTGTTTCCCTCGTGTTCCCTGAACCCTCCCTGCTTGAAACTTTCCACTCTCAGTATTCCCTCCCTCTACTTGAATTTTACCTGTATTTTATTTTTCTCACTCCGTAAGTGTATCCCTTCCTATTGGCCCACTTTCTAATTTTCTGAGTTCAACTTGTATTTCAAGTTTAAAATGCAGACAGTCCAGAGCTCCAACCCACATATGAGAGAGAACACGCAGCATTTGTCCTTCTGGGCTGAGTGACCTCACTCAGTATAATTTTTCCAGTGCTATCCATCTCTTTGAAAATTACATACTTTCACTTTTTATAGCTAAGTCATATCCCACTGTGTACACTGTATTTTCCCAATCCATTTATTGGTTGATGGTTATCCAAATGACTGTGTAGATAACTCTGTAGCGGGATATAAAGTCCTTTGAGTATATACCCAGAGTGTCATTTATTGAGTAGAGATCAGTAAGTGTCCTACATTGTACAGGAAAGTCTTCCTTAAAAAAATATCAGTAGTGCCAAATTGAGAAATGATACTCTAATTGTAATGAGAAAAAGGGTTTTGGGTCTTAAACCCTTTTCTATATCAGAGTAAGATTCATATAACTAAGAAGGAAGTCATATTAAATGATATTTGCTTCCTTAGTTATCTTTGGGTATGCAATTTAAGGACAGGCTCTGAAATTATGTCAGGATCTTAAATAAATGATCAGTATTTTTTAAAATATGGGCATAAATCAAGTAGAAATTTAATTAGAGCTAGTGAAGAAGTTTCAGTAATACAGCCATTTACAAAATAAATAATATGAAAATCAATAGCTTCACTATGTTTAGGCAATAGTTGTTGGGAAATACAGCCAAGAAAAGGGCCATTAACAATTTCGACCAAAATTATGAAACACCCAGGAATTAATTTTTAAAAATATTCATGACTTATATGGGGAAACCACCAAATTTTACTGAGATATACAGGAGATACACCAAATAATGAACAGGACCACTAAATGAGCAGACTCAGTAATATCAAAATGATATTCACCTCCAGATTAATCTGTCCATCTAATGCAATTCTGGTGAAGCCATAGTGGCTCTTTAGGAAGAAGGAAAGGAACAAAGAACTTGGAAAGATTCTAAAATTCAAATGGAGGAATAAATGCATGAGGCCTTCCACCCTGGTATTGTGTTAGGCAAGTAATGATGGGGTAATTTCGGGGAAACTATATCAAAATGCACAAATTGATGTTCTTCCTGTAAGTTTAAAATGTTATGTAATGTAAAAATAAATAATTCTAGGGTTATAATAATTGAGATTCTATTATGTAACAGGCACAGGAAAAAAATCAGTGAAATATTTTAAGGCATAAAAACAACCCTGTGTGTATGATGGTGGTGTTTCAAATCCATTAGGGGGGAGGGTAAAATAATGAATAAATAAATTGTAATAGCTGGCTACCTGTTGTTTGCTTAAAATATTCATCATAAGAAATATTGCATGAATTAAAGGTGGAAAATAGAGTGCATGAATATTTTAAAGGTGTAGGTGAATATGAAACTATGTAAGTAATGTTTCCCACACTTGCTACAAGAAATATGCACTTATGTCTAATTCTTAAATAATATAGGCAAATGGCTTCAAAATAAATCTATAAATACTACAAATAGATACACTACACCCCTGTTCACTGAACTTCTTTCCATTTTCCATACCCATTTAACCACTATCCTTGTGTTCTTAGCCTTCCACCTTTAAACTATATTCTAGTGTGTATTCTGCTTTTTCAATTTGTAAATTTTTTACTACACTTGTTTCAAACCTGTTAAAACTTAGTTAATTTCACATGATCAAGAGATTCTTTAGTATCTTTTTAATATCATTGCAGTTCATGCTCTGGGTATACTATAATTTGTATATCCACTCCCTTGGTAATTGTTATATTAGCGTCCTCTCTTTTGCCGATACAAACAGTAATGTAGTGGATATCATTATTATCACGTGTGTGTGTGTGTGTGTGTGTGTGTGTGTGTGTGTGTGTGTATGTGTGTACGTGTGCCATGGAACATGTATAAATATAAGAGGACAACAGGTGTCCATCCAGTCCTTCTACAAAACACCCACCTCACCATGTGGATCCTGCATATGAAATTGAGGTCATTAGGCTTGGTGGCAAGCATCTTCACCTGCTCAACCATGTTTCTAGCCCTGGATATGATTTTATGTGTCATTTCACAGGTACACAAGAAATCTTACAAGAACATCTTACATATTTATTGTGGTAAGATATACATTAAAAACTTTACCACTGTGTACAGTTAGTCACTTCTAGATATATAATTCTGTGATATAAAGTGCACTCTTTATGGATACACTTCCAGGAGAATATTTCTATCTCAAATGATTTGTAATAGTTAAAACATGGACCACTCATGCCACTTTACATTCTCATTAGGAATCCATGAGGCTGCATGATTTTTTTTTGCTGTCCTTAATAAACTGTGTTAGTAGTATTTGAGTTCTCGTCGTCTGTTTTGTGAAACTGTTTTCAACGTAGTTACAATTTACAGTTTTCTCTTAAAATTAGATTGAATACTTTTTCTTATGTTTAAGGGGGAAAGCCATTTAAAATATAATATTGAGACCTAGACTAGACCATAAGGAGAAAAAAATGATGGAAAGATTTGGCCACTTATAGAATAGTAAAAAATTAAATGCCATTGACAAACTGGGGTGGGAGAGTGTTTATAACATATGACAGAATAAATAGCCTTGCTATTTCATGTTATTAAAAATCACTCGCAAGTGTTGAGGATCTTGCCTTCTCTTTCCAGTTCGTTGAGTGTTTTTATCATGAAAGGGCATTAAATTTTTGTCAAATGCGTTTTTTTTTCTTCTCCTGAGATGATAATGTGCTTTTTAATAACAGTGTAATTGACATATAATTCACATCTTGCAATTCACTCTTTGAAATTGTACAATTCAGTGGTTTTTAATATAGCCACAGAGTATACAACCACCACCAGAATGTAACTTGAGAACATTTTCATTACCCCTAAAAGAAACCTTGTACCCAGTTAGCAGTCATCCTTCATTAACCCACCCACCCTCACCCCTACAGCCATTGTCAACCACTAATACACTTTCTGTCTATGGCTTTGGCTATTATAGACATTTCATATAATTGAAACCATGCAGTACGTTGCCTTTGTGCCTACTTCTTTCATTTAGCTTACTAGTTCCAAGGTTTGTTTATGCTATAGCATAGATAAGTGCTTAATTCTTCCTTGTTAAACTCTGGTAGACTACAGGACTGAGAACCTAATGTCTTGTTAGCATAAAGTTATCACCTTTTAATTGCTTAACACCAAATCTTCATCTTCTAAGAGGGAATCCTTCCACTGGAATTACTCACGTTCTGTTTTATATCAAGTCATTTCTTTTGCGGTTGAGTTTGGGAGCTCTCTGTTCTTAGGACCAGCAGTTAGCGCTGGGGTAAAATCTTTCTTTGATCCCTGACTTTGGGGGCTGGGCAGATCTTGATTGCCTCTTCCTTAGAGCTGCCAATGAGCTTTAGGAAATGCAATCAGTGTGGTATGTTTGGATCCCTACTATCCTCAGCCCTCTGTCACGGAGTTTCTATCCTATGAGTGGGAACTGGCTAAAAGAAATGAGTACGAGAAAGTTTGGCTGTATTTATCAGTACTGTTGCCCTTCATGTCCATGTTGGAGGTGATGAGAAGGCTGGCTGCTTGCTTTCTCATGGAAGGCCTATCTCCCTTGATTGAGCACCAGAGCCACAGAGCACCCAATCTTCTAAGCCGCTCTTATCTGGAGTGTTACTTGTACAAAGGCGAGCAAGGGGGTGGGAGGCAGACAGTGAGTTATGGCTTGTATGCCATATGTAGACCATCACTGTTAGATCACTGACTTTTAACAGATGTTCCCGAAGAAATGTTTCTTCGTTCACTGCATCTCCTTAGGATAATTTCTAGCAGTTTAGAATTTTGAAAAAGCACTTTCACCAGTTTCGAATAGTTTCACAGCAGTTCTTATGCTGCACTTCCAGGGAGGAGATGCTTCTCATCTGTTTACTGTTTCAGTGAGGTCGCTAGATGGCTATTAGCAGACAGTACTGATGAACATTTTAAAATATGGCTTCTGTTGTTTTTTTAACTGAAGACATTCTATTTGTAGTTGCTTACTTTCCCATTCTTTGCTCTTATTTCCCCAGTGTAAATGAATCTTGTATTGCTGCTTTACTTTATAGGAGTTATTTTTAGTCACTGTATTTTGCTTCTTACTTTGATTTTTAGGTTGCCCCCAGCATTTACTGTGATAGTCACCACTGACAATTCACGTACTATGTTTCCTGCAATGCCAAACATTCCTGCCTACGTGGCTTCCCAGGAACTCTCATGTAAGTTTTTCTCATTTTAAGAAATTATTGTTATTTTCTAGTTTGCCAATAGAAGCTATAGAGTTCCTGCATTTTATAAATAATTTTATAAATAATCACCGTTTGAATCTGCCTAGGACTTGATATCATTAGTAGCTTTGCATAAAACTTATTACCATGACTTTAACTATGAGGTCTTTTTAAAAAGTATTATGATTAATGTCTTAGCTACCTTTATATTGCTGTGGGAAGACACTATGCCCAAGGCAGCTTATAGAAAAAAAGAGTCAAAAAGAGTCTATTGGGGGTATACTTAGGGTTTCATAAGGTTAGAGTCCATGGCCACCATGGCAGGGAACATGGCATTAGACAGGTGTGGCCCTGGAACAGCAGCTGAGAGCTCATATATGACTCACAGCCACAAAACAGAGAGAGAGAGAGAGAGAGAGAGAGAGAGAGAGAGAGAGGGAGGGAGGGAGGGAGGGAGGGAGGGAGGGAGGGAGGGAGGGAGGGAGGGAGGGAGGGAGGGAGGGAGAGTGCTGAGAATGGCATGGACTTTTGAAACCTTAAAGCTCTCTCCCAATGATGCACCTCCCCCAAGAAAGCCACATCTCCTAATTTTTCTCAAACTATCCCACCAACTGGTACCAACTGTTCAATCATAGGAACCTATGGAGGCTAATCTCATTCAAACCACCCCAGTAAATATGGTTTAAAGTGATACAGTTTAGCGTCTACTTCATTAACACTGGTGTTTTGAGATAACTACTACAAATAGGAAAGGAAGTTTGCCAAGTACACCTAAATGTAAGAAATCCTTATTATCTTTGTAACAAATACAAAAAAAGATAATAACTGTTGGAGCCTTACTATAGTATATTTTTATGTCCATGCCCAATTTATGTTCTTTATATTTTATCTACTAAAGGTTTGAAATTCATTACTTCTTTTGGTACTAGTTAAAATATTATCGCTACTCAAATATTCCAGAGCTAGTTTATTATACCTTGTGGTGGGTTGAAAAAAAAATGGCCTTCAACCATAGTGGCACTACTAGGAGGTGTGACCTTGTTGCTGTAGAAGTGTGTCACTGTGGAGGTAGGCTTTGAGGCCTCACATATGCTCAAGATACCACCCAGTGTTTCAGACCACTTCCTGTTGTCTGTGGGAGCAAGATGTAGGAATCTTAGTTCCTTTTCTAGCACCATGTCTGCTTGCATGCCACCATGTCCCACCATAATGATATTGGGCTAAACCTCTGAAAATATAAGCCACCCCAATTAAATGTTTTTTTTTTTCCCTTTATAAGAGTTGCTGTGGTCATGGTGTCTTTTCACAGCAATAGAAACCTTAAGATATGCCTTTAAAATGGTATAGAAAATAAGTAAAAAAAAATACTATACAAAATGTAATCATAGTATTTTAATAAGACTCAAGATATCTTTACATTTAGGCTGATAGGTATTAATTTCTGTAAAATATTATTCAACATCTTTTGGAATATTTTGCTTTTTCTAGCTAGTCATGTTTTCAAGAATGCTGTTTTTTGAGTTTTTATTATAAAATCATACATGCATATGTGTATATGTGTGCAGCTATATACACATACAGCATTTTCTCTAGGACAATGATTTTGTTTATCATTTCAGACTTAATCTCACACATATAAACATATAAAATATATGAAATCATCTGGGGTTTTTTGTAAGAATGGAACCACATTATCTGTTTTAGTTTGCTTTTCAACTCTCTCTGCTTACAGTCTGATTTTTCTACATTTTTTTAGTTATTTCACAATTTCTTCTTATGTTTTATCTAGTTCCATACTTCTGCATATATTTCTATAGAAAGCAAACACAGTTTGATTATTCCCTGTCACCCAATTTTTGAGAACAAGATTTTGTTCTATCCTAACTCTAACTAGAGCTTTTTTGTGTCACCCACCCCCATACACACATACCAAAGCTAGTACATATGGGGCACCTTCTTCTTATACATCATACATTCATTGCTAGCCATATGTACTGTAAACCAGGAGCAACAGGCAGTTACCTGGAATAAAGCATGGGTGTCTGTGCCTGTTCCCTCAGCAGGAATGGAGTAGGCCAGATTCCCGAGTATTTTCGGTATACCTAACAGGCACCATGATTTCTGTGGTTATATAGTACAGATATTAACCTGAACATAGTGCTAATTGGGGGAGCCAGGCTAACACAATCCATTGTATACAAATAATATTTTTATTACAAATTTCATGTTACACAAGACTCATTTAATTGCCAAGAATGTTTGAAACTACAGAGAACCAAAAAGAAGAAAATAAGATAGTCCTAACCCCCAGCAGCCCTAATTTTCTTGCATTCTTCTTTATATGCCTGGTAAACAGTAAGGATCAACAGTGCTACTAAAGTTGTGAGAATTATGAGTAGAAGTCAGCAACAAACAGAAAACATAAGACTTAAGCTATGAAGACTATTCAGTTTTAATCTGTAAGGGGGCAAGGCATTCTAGCAAGGATACAACCAAAAAATTGTAAAAGAGATCTGGGATGTAAATAAAACTTTGAGAGGCTTTCACTAACCAGGTTGGCAAAGATGTATGGCTAGTGTTAGCTAAGATGTAGAGAAATAGGAATTTATTAACAAGGACATAGTTTTGTCTTTTTTTGTTTTGTTTTGTTTTTCAAAATCACTTTGGTAGGGCACTTTCACAAGATACATTAAGATTTAGAACATACCCCTGATTTAGTGTGATGATTTAGCAATTTAATTTGTAGGAATTAGTTTCTCAAGCCCAGTTAGATTTTTGTACAAAATATGTGTAGAGATTCTGTGTGTATTACAAAATTGTGGGGATTTTTTTCCCTTGAAAGTTAAATAGAACTTACCAGTGAGGCCATCTGGGTCTGTAGTTTTCAATATTTATGGGAAGAGTTTTAAGAATTGATTAAATTATTTCCTTAATGGTTATAGGGATGGTTATGTTTTATATTTTAATGACTCTCCAAGAGTTTTAATTTTCAGCATGAAGGTTAATTCATATGCCTGTTATGCGGTATATCGCTTCATCGTACAAAAGTGTTGTGTTCAAATCTATGGCTTTGACTCCCCCATATTTTAAAAAATATCTTGAATGACTGAGGCTTGACTGACACAATTTTCTCATTTCTTACTAACACTTTAAATTCTTACCAACACTATTTTATTTTCTAGCCACCACCTCAACGACTACCACTACCACCGTTACCACCAATACCACTACTACAATGACAAGTGGTTTCAACCTGTATTTCAAACCACCAGCATCACCTTGGCTTAATGACACTGGCTTAATCAGTGTGGCTTCTCTACCGGTTACCATGACTGTAAAGTAAGCTTGTTTATTTGAAATTGTGTGTTTTGTTTTTATCACCTTATAGGCATACTGGCATGGGTAGCTTTAGACTAGTATTTTATAAAGCAGTTAATGGAACAGGGAAGGATATTTTATATGTAGATCAGGAAGAACAGTCAACAGACTTTTGCAATACTGTTATACTACTAATAGCTATAATTTATTGTGTAATTCTATTTAGCAAGATGGCAATTCTTTAAGAACATCACACCATTTAACACTCAAGTATCCTATGAGATAGACTCTATTTGGGGTCCTGTTCTACAGAAGACTGGGACACATAGAGATTAGGTAGTTCTTTAATGATTGCACACATTGTAATGTGTGTACCATAATAAAAGTTCAAACAAACTCTAGAACTTATTCAAACTTGCATATTACATGAAACGATCCTGTGTGTCCTTTGTACCATTCCTGCAATGGCAGAATCTTGCATTAATGTTGTTGAGAACTAAGCTAGAATAGTGACATTGATGCAGTCAAGATACAGAATAGGGAGCTGGCGAGAGGTTAAATGGCTAAAAGCACTTGCCCCTATTCCACAGGATTAGTGTTTGGACCTCAGCTCAGAATTGCCTAGAACTCCATCTCCAGAGGCTCTGTACACATGTACAGGCACTCACGCACAGATATACACATATCAAAAGATAGAAGTAAATATTAAAATATACTAAATAAAAGAGAAAATAGTTCTGTCACCACAAGGATTTCTCTTGGTGTGCCCTTTTATGAGCACATCTCTCCTTCTTTCCTTAAGTCTGGGGTAGTAATTAATCTGTTCTTCATTTCCATATTCACAATATTTTAAGAATGGAGGCATATTTGTCCCCTAAGTTTTGGCCTTCTGTTTTCATTCAGCATGATTCCTTGAATTTCACCCAATAGCTTGATTCCCCCCTCCGTCTCTCAATTTCTGAATAGTATTCCATACTATTTCGTATAATGTAGTTTGTTTAAGCTTAGAAGTATTGCTAGGTATCTAGGTTGGGACTATGGATAGAACATTTACATAAACGTGTTTTTGTGAACCTAAGTCTTAACATATCTGGGATAAATGCCCTGACATGTAGGTGCTTGTCAGTGTGATGTTTATTATTTTATTTTAGGTGCCAAACACTTTCCCAGAGTGGTTATGCCATTCTGTGTATCTACCAGTAGTGTATGAGTTACCCACACTGTCCATATTTATTTTCTTGCTTGTGGCAATGTGACACTTTTTTATTACCCTTCATAAATATGTAAAGTGTTCTTGTTGTGGTATGAATTTTAATGTCTAATGGTTTTGCACATCTTTAAAGTTTTCTTCATTCTTTGAGAATTTAATATAATGTGTTTTGATCATATTCATTCTCTCCTCCAGCTCTTCCCAGACCCATCCTGACTCACCCAACTTTGTGTTCTCTTCTCTCTCTCTCTCTCTCTCTCTCTCTCTCTCTCTCTCTCTCTCTCTCTCTCTCTCTTTTTACACCCATCAAGTCTGATTTGTCCTGACAATATATCATTGGATGTGTAGACTTCTTTCCAAATACCCTCTTGAAGAAAACTAATTATCCCTCTCCTAACAGCTAAACTAAGGGTGGGACTTCATGCCTACTTCCCCTCTCCATGTTGGGATTTGGACTGGCTTGGGCTGATACAGGCTTTGTGCATGCTGTCACAACTGCTGGCAGTTCATATGGACAGCTGCCCTGCTGTGTCCTTGTCATCATCTACTACCGTTGACTTTTACACTCTTCATCTTGCTTGGCTAGGAAGGATATAATGGTATATATCTTATATATTTTTGTATTTGTATGTATATTTTGTTTGTATGAGGGCTGATTTTGTTTTTGCTTTTATGTTTTGATAGCAGAATAACAGTTAATGAATCAACTACCAACTTTACAACATACAAAATGCTCTGAGAGGCATTCTTATTCGTGTTTTCTAAAAGAAATTGTAGAGTTGGTGCTGATTCATTAGCTACTTTTTAATGAAAACTTCTGTGCCCAGATAAATCTCTTGCAGAATCCTTTAAATTAAAAATAAACTTATTTAATGGATCCAGAACTAGTCAGACTCTCTTATTTCATCTTTAATGAGCTTCAGAAATGTGTGGTTTTAAAGGAACATGTTCAGTTTTTTCCTGAGTTGTCAAATTCCCGTGCATGAAGTCATTTGTGGCCCTCCCTTATTGTGCTTTCCATATTGGAGATATATTCTTGTTTCATTTTTGATGTTGGTGGCCTGTGTCTTTCTTGTATCAATTTTATTGATATTTTTCTAAGGAACCAGTTTTCATTTCACTAATTACTCTGTAAAACTTCCCTGTTTTTATGTTCATTGTTATCCACTGTTGTTTCTTTTCTCCTGATGATATTGTTCATTTTCCTTTGCTAGTCTCTTAACTGACCTTCGCAGGCTGTTGATTTGAGGCATTTTCTTCTCACACCAGCCTTTAGTGCACTGTTTTCCCATGGCCCACATCTTTCACTATGCTCTGATTCCAATTTGAGTCATGGATTATTCGGATGCATCTTGTTTACTTTCTAAGTGTGCAGAGATTTTCTTCTTTTGGAATTAGTTATAATCGGTGGACATACTCCGTATGATTTCAGCTATTTTATATTTGTTTGGATTTTTTCTTATGCAGAAGGAAATGGTCCATCTTGCAGAATGTTCTATGGAAACCTAAATATTCTGTTTTCTTATATTGCTTATAGTGTTTTATGTATGTCTGTAAGATATTTTTTTATTTGTAGATTGGGGGGTGCCATATTCTAGTTTAGTGGTTCCTTCAGTTGTGTAGAAAAGCTTTTTGAAGTTCTCATTCAAATCATTTTGTATTTGTCTTATTTTCTCTCTTGAGCTTTATTTAACAGTTTCTCGAAATGGGCATCATTATAATAATTCTATACATATATTTAATAAATTGCTTTTATTTGCACCCCGGCTGCTTTCCTCCCCCATTTCCCACACCTACTTCCTATTAACAGTTCTTTCCTTCCCCCTAAATAGTTTCCTGTTCTCTTTTCATGATTTGTAATGTATCTATCTTTTTCTCATGTATTTTGAGGCTTTATTGTTTAGTAGAATATATGCTTGAATTGGCAGTTCTTGTACCTTGATTCTTTTATTATGATGTAATTCTCCTTAAGTTTGAATATGGTTTGTTCTGTAGTCTACCCTATATGATAGGAATTTCTTTTCTCTCAAAAACAAACAAAAAACATCCTTAGTTTTATACTTTTAATTCTTTTACCTTTCTATCCAAATAATTGGAGCGAGTTCTTGTCGGCCTTTATATGATTGGATGTTTATATGAGTGGATGTTTATTAACCACATTTATATTCAAAGAAGCTATTGACTATTTGGGCTTGTCTCTGCTGTTTGGTTATTTGATTTTTCTTGTGATTTGTGTCCTGTTTCTCCTTGTTTTTAATCTTCCCATGATTGCTGGAAATTTCCAGGGAGTTCCATCTTATTTTATATGTGCTGTTTTTAATACTTTGTTTCATACAATTTTTTTAGTAGTTTCTATTGATATTAAGGTATACACATATAACTTGAAACAATTTATTCATATTAACATTTTACCACTTTTTGTCAAGTGGAGAAACCCATTACTTAATTTTTCAACCTTTATCATGTAAGTATTGTTGTCACAAGTATTTCTTCTATGTACATTGAACATAACAGCCCAGAAGGTTTTGTTTTTCATTCCAACCATCAAATACAATCTAAGAAACACATTGAAAGGGAATAACACTCTGTCCTTTTCAGCCGTTTTGATGTGACATTACAAGACTCGCTGTTTCCTTTCTTCATAGTTAATCTTCAAGAGTAGACTTGGTAGCAATGCTTTACCTTATTTCTTCACTTGCATATGGTGTCTTTATTTCCTCTTCATTTCTGAAGATGCAAAAGTCATGAACACTTTGTTTCCTCCTTTCAGTTTCAGAGAAGAAGTCAGCTATCCATTCAGTAGCTCTTCTCTTTAAGTACGTTATTTTTCTGTCTGCTTTTTGCTTCTACAATTTTAAAAATTATCATTACCTTTAAGAAGTCTAATTGCTCTGTCTTGTGATGGATTTTTGTAGAGCCATTTCCATAACCTGATGTTTATCACAGCCACCTCACAATGGATTTTTGTGAGTTACTTTATTTTGGTTTGTTTAACTTCTCGAATCTTCATGTATATGTCTTTTGCCAAATTCTCCAAGTTTGCAACCTTTTCTTCCCAATCATTTTTCAGGTCCATTCTCTCTCTTTTCTGGAACTTCTCTTACATACATTGTTATCTCATTTGTAGTGTCCGCCTATGTCCTTAAGGCTGTTTTCATTTGTCTCTGTTTTCTCTTTTTGGTTCTATACATTTTAATTACCTGTCATTAAGTCTACTGATTGTTTTCTGTAAGGTCCACTCTAGTGTTAAACCCTTCAAGTAGGCTCATTTCAGTTATTTTATTTTTTGTTTGTTTTTTATAATCTCCATTCCTTTGCTGATTTTTTTATTTACTTCAAGAGGATTAAAAGTTGCCCTCTTCAGACATTTTTATTGACTGCTTTAAAATTCCTTTCCAGCAGTTCCCAACATCTGATACCTCTTCATGTTGTTATCTGTGTTGTTGCTAGTCTTTTCTCTTTTGAGTGGTGATTTTCCTAGTTCTTGATACGGATCATTTTTATTGTGTCATGGACGTTTGTCTATTATGTGAGGAGTGTTTGGGTCCTATTTATATCTACTTTCTTTTCATTAGCTAGTTCCTTTGTTGAGGTACAGTGAAAAGGGTGGGTGTGATTTTATGTTTAGTTTCCCACTGGACCTTGTGCCCAGCATCCCAACAAAAATGGAGCACTGAGTCATATTGCCTCAATGCACCTGGGCAGTATGGAAGTTCAGCTCTCTGTTCTGCTGACTCATTCCCTGTGAAAGTGGGACACCGCATCACATCACTTCACTACTTCTTGTAGGCTGCAGACCCAGCTTGCAGATGGGTGGTAGAGCACCTGATGAAGAGGCAAGTGAGGAACTAACTCAGTACTTTAGTTGATACAGGGGTAGGCAAAATTTCAGCTTCTTAGACCTTGCTGACAGAGGACACAGGATGTCAACTACTCTACCTCATCCTACCTTGTGGTCTCACAGATGCCGTGTTGCTGTGGAGGCTTGGCCCTCTACTAGGCCTTGCTGACACAAGGCTCATGGAAGAAAGAAGATAGTCCTTTCATTGACCTCCTTTATTTTTGGTTTTGCAAGTCAGTATGGAGGTTAAACTGCCCACTGAGTCTTGTTGACCCCAAGAATGGAAGAAATGAGAGCTGTTACCAGTCCAAATTTGTCTTGGAGTATTCAGTCTTTAGAGGTTAGATTTTCTACTGGGTCCCTGTGATTCCAGAGCAATAGGTGAAATCTAATGATTAATATCCTGCCATACTCAATCTCAAAAGCCTTGCTGCTTTTGAGTGAGGATTTCGCTTCAGCCTGCCATATATGTCACCATTAGTACCCCAGTAGGAAGTTAGAACGCTGCCTGCTTCTGCCAGGAAAGTATTACCTGTTACCTCCACTTTGCGCTCCACTAATACTACTACTGCTAGAATCAATGTGACCTAGGTGCCCTGACCACAGAGTCAGAAACCAAGCTTTTTGTATACGATTGGCAGAGGAGTTGGTGTTCCTCACAGCTCCTTGCGGGTAAGGGATGCTGATGATTTGTGACTAGTACTCAAAAGCACACTTGGAATAAGATGATTCCTAGAGCTTCCAGTATGCTGTACTGACATAATAGGAAGAGTAGAAGTAGATGGTGATTTAGTAGACATCTTAAGAAGTATTTATTTACTCTATTCCCTTAGGACAGTTTTCAGAGCATGTAACTGGATGTTTTAAAATCTTTATCGGATATTATTTTTGTTGGAAAGCAGAAACGAGAATCTCCCCACAGGCTTTCCCCTCCTAGTCTTCCTGTACTGTTTGTTTTAAATTATGATTGTAGTTTAAAAATATGATCATAGTATATCTTTTTATATTTTAGCTCAATTGTCACTCCTGTGATGACATATGGTCACCTGGACAGTATGGTGGACAAGTGGAATCTTCAACTGCAAGAGCAAGAGAAACACTTTCTTTATCAGGCCAACCAACTGAATCTTTGGAACCATGCACTGATTGAGAGTACTGATGAGGTAGGAAGATATTCTCATTGGTCTTCCTGTATTGTACAAGTATTTCCAGATAAACACAAGGGAATAGACTTTGGTTTTGTGATTAGTTTTCTGTTGCAATATTGATGAGTAGCATGAAAACATTTTTTTCTAAGTTAATATGCTCCCTGAGTTAGGAAGTGTTTGGTATTTCAAGTGTCTGAGAAAATGGGTATTCTAAAATTATTGAGACAATGTGAATATTAATATTGTTTTGTTCCTATTTCTCTTTAAAGCTTATTCTTTTATACAACGAAGTGGAAAAGGTGAAACTGGACCAGACCAGGTAGAACCTTGGACTTTTTTGCTTGAAAGATTCAAAATATTATTGTTCCATTTTTTTTCCCCATGCTGTTTATTGACATTTAATTTGTTACCCAGAATTGCTTTCATCAGCCTTTCTGTTGACTTGTTTTATTCAGGTTGGAAAGAGAATTAGATTTTGTCCTGTCACAGCAGAAGGAACTGGAACGTCTGTTGACTCCTTTAGAGGAGTTTGTGAAGGAACAGAATGTGCCTTTTAATCTGCTCTATGTAGATAAAGAGTATGAGAGAATGTAAGTAACTGAATATAGATTGAAGAATTGGGCAGAAGGAGAGAGAAATTGAGTCATAAAGCAGACAATAAATATTGGTAGAAAAGGGCAAATTCTTCTAGTTGGTATTTATCAGCTTGTTTGACTGCTCCGTGTTTATCTTTAATGGAGGCTTAGAAATGAAGGAATCATTCTGGCGGCTTGTTTCATATCATTTTGTTCACTGTTATTAATCTCAAGCTCATGTTTGTCTACTGTAACGTTTGTATATCTGTCAATTCTTAAATTAGAAATACAAAGCTTATGTGTGATACAGTCTTATGGAATATTTCTGGTTTCCTCATATTGACACATCTAAACCTAATATCTATACAGTTGTTTTAGTCATACATTATTTGATATTTCAAAGACAGACTGACTGTTCATTTGAGGATGAACTATGGTTTTCAAAATTGGAATGATTTTGTCAGCGTTTCAGGCTAGGTGTGTTTTATTTGTGTACTGTGCAGTCTTTACCTTGTGTCTATTCATTGTCATTGTTCCCATGGTAACCCTAGAACTGAGATTTGATAATCAGGCCAGTTTATAAAGCATAAAGAGACCTTGTGTGAACATATTACATTATCTAAATCGTGACTAACTTGAACACATTTTATCAGTGGCTTGTTAGTAAATTAAGCTGGAGCTCTTATGTTTTGTATTTTTTTTTCTTCATTTTTGACAGGTTCTTACCAGTTTTGCCCAGGCTTCTGTCAAACTCCTGGGTTAAAGTGATTCTGTCACCCTAGCATTCTGAGTAGAAGGAATTACAGGCACACACCACAGTGCCCAGCTGAGCTTTTGCTAGTCCTTTGCCACTGAACTTGATTTTTAAGGCTTGAAAGTTAATGTTTTTGTAGGATTTTAAATGTGAATAAGTATAGCTAATATGTACTGACCTCCACCTTCTCTACTTTTGTATTTCAGGGTTTGTTTTCTTCCTCTTTCATTTTTTATTTTTCTCTTCTTTCTTTGCTCTATTCTTTGGCATAGTTTCTGTGAAACACATACACACACACACACACACACACACACACACACACATATATATATATATATACATTTTGTTTTTTTTGTTGTTGTTGTTTGTTTGTTTGAGACATGGTCTGTCTACATTGTCTACATGTTCTTGGTTGGCTTAGAACTCTCTATGCAAACGAAGATGACCTAGGACTCCCTCTATAGACCAGTCTGTCCTTGAACTCATAGAGATCCACCTGCCTCTGTTTCTGGAGTGCTGGGATTATAAGTGTGCACCACCATTCCTAACATATTCTATATTTTTATTAATTTATTTGGAGAAGGTCTCATCTAGCACAAACGCTGTAACAGCTAAGGCAGGCCTGAAATGCTTCATCCTCCTTTCTCTACTTCATACATGATGCGATTTCAGGAATGTGCCACCATGCTCAACTTTATCCTTTCTTTTTTGTTTTATTTTTAAAATACTTACATCTTTAGAATATACTAACTGTTGGTTAGAAAGGGGTTGCTTAGAAACATTAATTCTATTGCAATTAATGCAAGAGATTTATATTATTTTTGTGGTCAGATTTATATTGCAATAAAGCTTTCACCAGAATTTTCAACAGTTTAGGCAACCAATTACATATAAGTGATTGGCACAGAAAGTAATAGATGGTTACCAGGCAATCTGATTGCATCTTTTAATTTTATAGAAATAAGTTTGAAAAATCTTCTGGCCACTTTTAATTCTTGCAAACATAATGATAGACTGGACTCAATCAATCAATCAATCAATATTTCTTCATCCCTCCCCACTCCCCATTGTCTGTGACAGTTTGGAATTTTTGAGAATTCATTCAGATAACTAATCAGTTTGTAGTAAACTCAGATTCATCTACCTTTTATTGTTATAAAGCTCATATCTTAAAATATCCTTTGCATGCTATAGCAGATCTTATAAGGTTTTACTGTGAAATTTTATGTATCCTCTATAATTGAAGCAATCTCAGCATTTATTGAAATTTGCCAAACACTAATCTTGTATCTAGCTAAATGCCCTTTGTATACCTTTTGCTTTCCCAAAAGGGTTTCTTTGCTGTTGCACTCATCAGAGGCTAAAGCCTTTGCCTCTGTAGTCTTAGGTTATGATCATAATAAGTTGGCAAACATCAAATCCATTAGACAATGTCATTAGTCATAACTGGGAACCAATGTGAATGTAGGGGAATTGGGACAAATCTTGCTGGCAATGACATTTCTATATGTCAGTCATGGTAGATGTGAGAAAAATGTTTCTTGTTAATCTTTCTTTCACTTGCCTTTGCAGCTACAAATTAGCGGAAAACATAGATGCTGAGCTGAAAAAAATGTCGCAAGATCTCAAGGACATTATTGTTCACCTGAATACACTTGGAAGTCCTGATGACACCACTGTGCCAGTATGCTACTTGCTCTTTTTATGTAGAAAGCCATGATTTCATATGAAATTGGCCCTCTGGAGGGCTTTTAATGCGTCACATTCCCTGGTCCTCCAGAGTTTTCCTTATCTGCCCTCTAGAGATATGAAGCTCTTAGGCATGATTAGAGGGACAGTAAATATTTACAGATGGGAGTTTTGGTGGTTATTCACAGGAGGATAAAATAAACGACCCTTAATTTGTACAGGGTTTACTCTTTACATGATTAAACATATGCTGGTCCTTTTTTTTTTCACTTACTCACTAGTTAATTTTTCATAACATATAATTTATTTACTCATATAAATATGATCAGCTACATCTAGGCCTGTTAGACATATTTAAGCGCTCTTTAATTTATATCCTTCAAATGTAGTGACTTAACTGTTAAGACTTAACATTTTTCCTTAGAATTTTTTCTTAAATATTGTCAGTATGTTTCTTACTGCCTCACAGAATACTACTTAGTTCATAAAGCAAATACATTATATTATGGGAATGTATGACTGAGAGTCCTGTTGGAATTGAGATCCTGTGAATTAATTTGGCAGTAAGAAAGAAGCAGGGTTTCTTTGTCATTTTCCTATACTCTCATTGTTAAGAGCTTATTTCCTGTATCTTTTTCTATTATCTCAGCAGCATAGATGAAGTTCTCTTGTCCCCACTCTTGCTAAATAGCACTAGTGCTAAGAGGAATCTCCCATTGTAGGAGCTTCTTTTGTGCCTTCTACAATTAATTATAAGTAGCAGTGAGGCTAGGATCTCAGTAGATGAGAATGAGTAACATATACACAAGTGGTGATTATTCTCTAGCAGGTTCTTTGTCCAATTAGATGCAGACTGTCCTTCCTGTACATACATATTATTACTGCATTTTTTAATCATGAAAGAAAACAGCCAGTTACAGTTGAGAAACTATTAGAATATTGTTTGTCACATAATCTCTTTGGGTCTTGTCTCCTTTTGCAAAATGTCAAGAGTAGAATAAATGATCTGTAAGTCCCTTTCAGCCATAAAAAATGCTATTCTCTACTTAGCATCAATGTAAAATTGAACAATGACGCATATAAATTAGTCTGGAATTACCAATTCTACCATCTGCCTTATGTTCACAAAGACAATCATGAGTCAACAAACTACATTTCTGTTAGATTCCAAATGCAATTGCAAAATTCAAAATTGTTATGTTGTAATAGATTTCTGATGCATATATAAACAGATTTAGACATGGTACAGAACTGATGTCTAGTCTTGGAGTCCTGAAATGATGTGAGAAGTATGGTCAGCAGAGTTAGTGAAATCCTATCTTTATAATTTTCCCAACTTTGCCCATGATAATTTTGTTTTACTAGTGAGTAGCAAATAGTCTCGTGTTTTCATTTTCCCAGGTAGGGATAATTGAGATATTTAAGATGACTAAGTTAAGGGTAATTATTGTGTGATAGCAGGGCAAAAGGAATATTCAGATAATGCAAATCATTAGACAGAAAGTAGGAAAAAACACACCTGCTGAATGATAATGTCACTATAGATAATGTAATGATCATCACAAATCCCTGTTACAATGGATTATATATCATGCTACAAAAGTGGAAGCTATGTGTTTCAGCATTCGTAGTACGGGGATCCAATGACTTCTTTTACTCTTGTATGTGTGTTGGGGTGAATGGGAAAGATCATATAATACTTAAGTTTTTTATTAAACGGTATGTTCTGTTACCCTGTTATATTTTTATAAAATTCATATAATTAAAATATCAATATTACCAATTCCTTCTTACTATATTGATATACTTCTTCTAGTCTTTTTATAATGCTAGAAAAAAATAATCTTCTGTTTAAATAAAATCAGAAACATACCCATAGTGATTTTTACTTTCTGTTTTCATGGTTCAGTCTCAAAATTTTAGTCCTTCTTTGACAATGTGAATTTTAACACTGCCAAGATATTTCGCCAGAGGCAAATTTTATAATATACTTAACATTTTTTATTGGTAGATATATTGTTCCCATATTTTGGGTAATCTAATATAGCCTTCTAATGACCAGTTATTTAGATTTGGGCAGGCTCCTGGAAGTAAAATATACTCAGTAAAAAGTATAAATATTTAAAAACTATTGATACATGCTATAAAAATTTACATTTGGAAATGTGAGCCAATTTATATTACTGTTGAGTGTATATTAGTGTATTGATTTTTCCTACTTGCAAATTGAGTGTTCCAAATCTGAAATATTGGAATCTGAAATGCTCCAAAATCTAAAACTTTTTCAGTGATGAAATTATGCACAAGTGGAAGAGTCCACACTCATGGAATGGGTCACAGCTAAAAAACACTGGCATATCTGGACTCGGAATGTAGCTCAGTGGTCAAAGTCTTGTGTAGCTTGTGAGAAACAAATGAACAAGCAAACCAACACAAACACACAAATGCAGTTATAATACAGGCTATATGTGCAAGATATGCATGACATATAAATTCCATGTTTGGGCTTCTTTTCCATCTCTAGGATATTTCATGTTATATAATGTAATGTTCCAAAAAGTTGTAAAATAACTAAAATAATCCTTTTCAAGCATTTTGGGTGAGAAACAATCAACCTGTACTTGACTATTGAATGTTACTATTTTTAAAATAATGAATTTGAGGGGCACAGCATGTCGGTAGACTCCTATAGTCCCAGAGCTTGGGAGGTAGAGGGAGGGCTTGGGTTACGTGGTTAAGTTCCAGGCCAGTCTGTACTACTTAACAAGCCTTTGTCTCAAAAACAAAAACAAAACAAAACAAGCAATTGCTGATTTGATTGACAAATTTGATGTTCCTAATTTTATGTGGATTGTTTTATTTGTTTTCTTTTGAAATATCTTTTAATGTCCTTTGTTTTTATATTGTGCTTGTCAGGTTTATTTTTATTGATTTGTAAGACTTTAATCCCTGACATTTACAAAATGAATAGATTGAACTAATGCACAAAAGTAATTAGCATTTTAAGTATGAAATGGCAAAACACCATTAATATGTAGTTCATTGTCAGAGCAGCACTTACTAGAAGAAAATTAAATGTTGCTTCTTAATTTCAATTTCCTATGTTTCTTTCTTTTTGTTTACTACATTAGAATAATCACAATCTAAAATCTTGCTTGTATTTTCAGCTTGAGCAGATCTGCAAAATTCTGAGTACTCATATGGACTCTCTGCAGTGGATTAGTCATAATTCAGGTGGGTGTTTTGTATATATGTTGTAAGTATGAAAATACTGGACAACACACATTGTGCTTTCAGTGGCCACACAAAAGCTCTGCTGAAAGGCTGTTGCTCAGCTCATGCCCATATGAGCTCTGAAGAATTAACTAGAAATTAATAAAAACAGCGAATGGATAAAGGTAGTGTGTTGACAGTATGAATAGAAGAAGAACTTTGAAGTTTATCTTTTGTGTACAGTTTTGATCTCAGTAAACTGAGTATATAAAACATTTGCTTTATATACTCAGAATTGGAGCCCAAAATGGGAAGAGAGACAAATACTGAAGACCTGCCCCCCAAATCAATGTAGTTTATAACATTCTAGCACAGTGCTGACAGCCATTGAATGCAACATTGCTTTTTGATGGTGTTGTGTGTGAGGGTGTGCATGTGTATATGTTCTTGTGTGTTTGGGGGATGTGTTGCATGCTTGTATAAACTGGGCAAGTCAATGTTGGATATCTTCCTCTACGCCTCTTTTATTTTTGACAGAGTTTTTGAGCCTGAAGATCACTGATTTGATGATACTAGCAGAAAACACTTAAACTGAATCATCTCCAGTGTCCCAGAGTATAGTGTTCTTGGTAGTGCATTATTATTAGGTGAAAAGAAATGCAAAAATAAATAAAACCTCTTAATAGTATTATTGTTAGTGTCACAGTTATAGAAGGAGTTATCACTACCATTTTGTAGCCATAGCAAAATAAATCAAATGTACACATCTATTAACGTTAATAGAAATTAGGGTTTTGTTCATTTACATTTTATATTTTATTCCAACGCATTTCACTTACTGTACACAATTTCTTTGTGTCCGGAGCACCAAGTAACTTTAGCAAGATACCATAGATCTGGGACTAGTCTCTCTTCTTTTTTCTTTTCTTTTTTATTTATTCTTCTCTCACATATTACATCCTCTCCTCCTAGCCCCTCCCTCACACTTTTCCTCTCCCCTAGACCCATTTCTCCGTCTTTCCCTTCAGAAAAGGGCAGCCTTGAAATTAGGATTTTTATTGAGAAATGAGATGCAAGTTATTTTTCTTATATATTTGTATTGTAAATTTAAAATTCAGATAACATTAATGAATCTGAATTTCTTTGTTTTATACATGGAAAGGGCTTAGAAGCTCAACACTTAGATACCCAAGGACCAAGATCCTGGTTTCTACAAATAAGTCCCATTAATAGATAATGATTCTTCTTGGATGACTTTGATCTCAGGGCTGACAGCAAGAAGTACAGGAGAACTGTGGGACATGCAAGGAAGAAAACATTGTTCTAATACTAATGATGTTTTATCAGAACTTAAGGTTCTCTTAAACATAAAAATAATAGTAATAGAGTATAATATGTTAAAGGCAAAAACCTCATGAACTCACAAATATACCCTTTAAAAGAGAGTGAGAAATGAAAGGGAGAGGGAGAAATTGGCACAGAATTATGCCAACAATTAGTTATAGAAGGTGATAGAATTGGGGAACTATAATTACAAGTTTTCCATGGAATATGTTTAAGTTCATCTTCATCTTGAATACCCTGCCTCGTTTATAAAATCAACTGATAGTCCATTTTGAGGCAGAAAAACATGCTAACAGGAAATGGATCAAATAAAGACTGCTGGTTATTCTGTTAACTTTCTAAAAATAGTATTATTGAGGCACAGTTTGCACACCACGAAACTCAGCACTTTGGTTGTTTGAGTCAATGGGGAAATCACAGCTTTGCATTTGTGCCATAGTGGCTGATTCATGCAAGGGTCATCAATAAATATCAAAATTACAAAGTTTAAGATCGTTGGGGAATAAGATGCTCATGTACTCCTAAAATTTGTTACTCTGTATATTGGTTAATAATTACAAAAGGGGAGAAAGGCTTTCCTAAGAGCTATCTGACATATATCACTCTCATGAAGTGATCAAATTGGAACTGACCAATAATGGAGAAGGTGGTGAGTGTGCCTAATGATTTTACATGCAGTATAAATTTTTGTTATCACTTATATAGATAGTATTAGTGCCAAAATTTTCACCTGAAACTAGTCAGTCACAAAATCATATAGTCAGTGTATACATTCTAAAATATCATTGTTTTGGACTGTTCCAAAGATCAATCATGAAAAACAAAAAAAAAAAAAAAAAAAATTAAGGGAATGGTCATAGATTAAAAGAGATATGGTGATCACATCTGTGTCATCATTGATTAAATACAATACCAGAACTAAAACAGACACTATTTCAAATAATTAGGGATTTTGAACTGTATACAGACTACATATTAAGAAAGTGTTCCATTTTCCTAGGTGAGATGATGATCATCGTGTTAGAAAATATTTTCCTAGAAAATACAGAGGAATTTGTGGCAAAACAGTGAGATAATCTAGATAAAGAGTATACAAATATATTAATTTTACTATTTTCTATATTTTCTTACAAGTATAAAACAAAAACCAGGCAAAAAAAGAAGAGCATGGAAAGGGGAGTTGAACACAAAGCGCCGTAGAGGTTGTGGCAATTTTTAGCTGCTGGGAAAGGGGGTCACTTTTCTTTATGAGTGTATCTCCCCTGGAAAGTTGACCATAGTCATAGTGCAAGACCACACATTCAAGAATATTTGGACAGTTAAAATTGGCCTTTATGGGGAAAAAAGGACATAAAGTTACATGTGTAGGAAAGGGCATGTGGATCTGAGATGAGTTGGGTAAGAGAGGCTAAATATAATCAAAGCATGATATATAAAATTCTGAAAGAATAATAAAACATATATTAAAATAGGACAAGCCATTTTATAAACTTTGCCTAAATGTAGGGGTAGGATGATATATCAAGAAGAAAAGAATATAAAACATAATCAACCAAGCAATTACAAATTTTCAAGACAGCCATAAAATAATCCATTTTCTTCCTCGTGGACTTTCTAGGTTCTTCATTCTCTGACCTAGTAGACATCAACTAGGGTGAATTTCTTCAGTGTCTTTCACTTAGAAGTATACCTGTATTATCACTCATTGTTACCTGTGTCTTTCCTTGGTTAGAGGAAGAAATGCCCTGTCTCTTTCTAAGCTCTGTTTAGAATCATTGGATGGGAGTTAAGTTCTATATTGTTTGCACATGCATTTGTTAAAATAAGATGCATACTGTGATGATTTGAATGAGAACAGCCTCCATATGTTCACAGATTTGAATTCTTGCGCCCCATTTGGTGGAACTGTTTGGGAAGGGTTGGTGGATATCGCCTTTGTGGAGGAGGTGTATCTGTAGAAGTGGGATTTGGAGTTTCAAAAGTCCAAGCCATTGCCAGATATCTCCTCTTTCTCTGTCTCATACTTGTGGACTGAATTGTGCATTCTCAGCTAATGCTCTAGTGCCATACTAAGTTTGCTGGCCTGCTGCCGTGCTCTCCACCATGATGGTCATAGACTCCGACCCTCTGCAGCCATGAGTCCCAAATTAGACGTCTTCTTTTATGCATTGCCTTGGTCATAGTATTTTTTATGACAATAGGAGAGTAACTAAGACACACACACACACACACACACACAGGCACGCACTCACGCACATGCACAGTTGTGCATGCATATGTTCAGATTAAGTTATTGCCTCTTTTAGTGTGCATTTAATCTCTATGAAGATTAAAAGAAGCAGTGTATAGCTTTGTCCATAGGTGGTAATCAATGAATGATAGTGAGAAGAACTAGTTACTGGTTGTCAGAATTTGAGCTGTATGTGTACGGGGGTGGAGATAAGAAAGGTCATGGGGTTCAAAGGGAGCTATCAAATTGGATCTAGAGAAATTAGTTTGAGGTAGGCTACCATTAAACACTATGTGTGTAGAGAAGTTTATAAGAGTAACTAAGTGGGAAAATGTTAATATCCATACAATGCCAGAGGATCAGATTATACAAAATCTTGCTGTGTGTTAGTTATTTTTCTACAGTGAACAGACTTTTTGGGTGGAGTTAAAGGAGGTGTCACAAAGTAATTTGGGTTATAAAGAAAAATTGCAGTGATTTTTTTTCTTGGTGGGGATCCTCTTTGTCATAAATGAAATCTTAAGGTTCCCAGCCAGTGTTGCCTTTATAAAACTAAAGTTGTTAGTGTTGCAAGGGGTTTACTTTATATAAGTGAAAAAATTGTGGCCCAGAAAGGTTTAATGGTTTCTTTAGAACACACAGCTAAGAGCAATCATAGAAGAATTGGGAGCAGGATCCAGATTTCCTATGTACAAAACAGTATTGTCAATCCTGTGCTTTTCAAACAATGTGGGTATGGTTAGATATAAAAACAAATCTTAATCATGTACGGAACAGTAGAGAACAGGGTTGTCAAAATATAATAATATTTTGGATTGGAGATTGGAGGTAAATTTTAGGTGTCTGGGTAAAGTTCTCAGTCAAAATTGGTAGCAAGAATAAGACAGTAGAGTGATGATTAATGGGAATTCCTTATTTGCTAAAGATTTATTTGAACTAAAGAAGCAATGAAATTTTGTAGAGGCATTCATTTGAGAGGGGGGCTCTGCTACAAAATTGGGGGAATCCTGGTAATTCCTGATATCACAGGCTTCTTTTACCATTCCCACCCAACACGCCTTTCCTTTTCATAGCAGGAAATGGGGGTGATTAAGAAATGGAGCATGGCAGGGTTTAATTATGCTGTCCAAGAGAGGATTTTTTACTTTTTGTTTTATTTTTGCGTTTTAATAGTTAATTGGATCATGTCTGCTGAAATGGTCTGTGGACTGAAAGTTTAAAGATTAAATGAGTCCATTTGATCACATTCAGAGAGCAGTTATAGAAAAATGAATGAGTGTGTTATTCTGGCAATACAAATATTATATTTTACTAAAGAGAAATCATTAACTCATATAAAATCAAATCTTTATTTTAAAAGGTTTCTAGGAAATGTTTTTGGGACTTAATATCTGAAATATTGGCACAAAATTTTCCATCATAAAACATGGCAGCTGTTACATGAAAAAAATCACATATTTAACTGAAAATCATTTCTTTAAAAGTGATGTTGATGAATATTATTAACTGAGAAAAGCTAAAATGAAAAGCTAAAATGAAAAGACTATATACTGTGTGATTCCAAATATATGACATTCTGCAAAAGGCAAAGCTGTAGAGATAGAAAAAATAAAAAGATCATTAGTGGTGATGAATAGACAGAGCAGCAAAAATATTTTCTGTGGTACTGTAATGATGGATACCTGTCATTATACCCTTGCTAAAACCTGTAGGATAAACATCACTGAATGTGAACCTCAGTGCATACGATGGACTTATGGTGGTAATGGTAATCTTATGAGCTGCAATAAATGCACCTCTCTCGTGTGGAATGTTTGTAGCTGGGGAGGCTGTGCTTGTGAGGGTAGAGCACAAAGTATATGGGAAATCCCCATCTGAGGAATGTTTCCGTGACTTGAAAGTTACTCTAAAGAGTCCATTTTATTTCAAATGAAAAATAAGTGCAATAAATAAGAATTGAAAATTGAACATTAAATTCATTGTTCAATAAACTTTTCAGCATCCACAAAGAAGATGTGTCAAAGCAGGTTCCTTTTATCCTCTAACTTCTACACAGTCCATAGGGATAGGACAGAAATACAAAGGAATCAGAGACTGTCAGATTTAGGGGAGTCTGAACACACTCAGGATTTCAAATGTGATGCTTATTCATTATTAGACACTACCCATTTTTTTTCCTTGCAAGTAGTGTATTTAAGAGTGAATAGTAGCCACAGATCCAAATATGTATTCCCTCTCTTGTCTTCCTTTTGGTAAAAATTTATAGCATATTTCAAGGTTGACTTGATGATAGTGCTGCAGTCACACATCTGTCTTCTGAGTTGGCAGTCACTGAAGCTGCAGCAACTCTGGCTCTTCTGGGACCACTTAGACAGAATTGGCAATCCATCTGAGGCAATTTGTTATTTGTTTTTTAGCATGTGGAGCTACTTCTGGCAGGGGAGGAAGGTGGAATAAGGGATCTGTGTTTCCTGTTGCTTCATATACCACCAAACCATCGCTGTGTGTATGAATAATCACAAATGGCACAATAATAAAAGAGTAGGCTATGAAAAAAATCTTTTGATAGTCATTATTTGAAACTTCAGTATTATCATGGATGGCATTTTACTTCTTTCATGAAGTGTCCCAAAGCTATGAGACTAAATATATGTATAATATCACAGGCTTCTAAAGAGTGGAACTGCATAATAATTGTATAGATCTTCATATTTTATTTAGTCCCAAAAGGGTGACTCTCTAGAGTAACCAAAATGGCTTTGGGGATTATAATATTTCCAAAGTATAGTTACATGTCTGTGAGTACCTTACTTTTTATGCTAAATATTCTTAGTCATCAACTGTATTTCACTATGTCTTACATAAAATGCTTTTAGGGTCATTTTAGAGTACCTATTTTACATAATGTGTTATAATCATGAGTTAGTTTTGCCCAATAGTAATTTGAGGTGACTGTTTCAAATTAATTTATTTTGGTGTTAGATGTTTTTGAAGATGTTTTGATTCAGGCAATATTTTAAAAATATTTTTATTAACTAGGCCTAGTGGCACACACCTTTAACCCCAGCACTCAAGAAGCAGAAGTAGTTGTCACTGTGGATTTTAGGTTTCCCTGATCTACAGAATGAGTTCCAGGCCAGCCATGGCTATGTAGCAGCACCTTGATACAAATAAATTATTTTATAAAGCTAGACATAGTGGCATAAACACATAATCCCAGTAACTTAAAGACAGAGGAATCAGGAGTTTGAGGTCATCCTCCACCACACAGTGAGTAGCAACTTCAAGGCTAGCCTATATTGTATGAGACCTTGTATCAAAACAGAAAAAGAGAGTTATATTTTGTTAGATATTTCGGCTCTCTTGTTTTAAGAGCATCAAATGCTGAGGTGCCAATTGATGCCTTTAAATTGCAGCTGAGGAGTCCTCTTCTGTTGCTATCAGTTTTTCCCACCAACCTGGTCCAAGTGCCTTTCCAGCCTTAAATAACACAGAGAGACTCTGTATTAGATATAAAGCTGTTGGCCTGTTATGTGTTTCTTATTGAATAGTTCTGCCTTAAATATTAACCCATTCTATTAGTCTATGAGTTTCCATGTGGTCTTACCAGAGAGAGGGTCTGGACCTCTTCTCTTGACTCCCTACATCTTGACTCTAAACTCTATTCCATCGCCTTGTCTCCTAGTCCTGCCTATCTTGCTTTCCTATTGGCCAACAAGGGCAATTCATTAACCAGTATGAGAAACATATTACAGAACGACATCTCGCATCACTCTTCCTCTTTGATCTTCTAGCATAGACTCCGATTCACTGAGGCTGTTCTTTTTACCTCTGCCTTTTCTTTTTTTCTTCTTGTTTTGATTTGTTCACTTTTGAATTTAAAATCCTCATGTTACATATCAACCCCATTTCCCTCTCCCTCCTCTCCTCCCACTCTACCTTCCTCTCCATCCCTCTTACCCATCCACTCATCAGAGAGACTAAGGCCTTTCTTTGGAGTCAACAAGTCTGCCATACCAAGTTGAGGTGGGACCAAGTCCCTCCCCCCGTATCAAGGCTGATCAAAGTATCCCACAATAGGGAAAGGGCTCCAGATAGCCTGTTTCAGGTACCTCAAATAGGTCATGGTCCCACTGCCAGCAGACCCCCTACACACACACACACACACACACACACACACACACACACACACACACACGTTCAAGCCACATAGCTGTCATCCATATTCTTAGGGCCTGGTTTGGTCCCACAATCCTCTGCCTTTTCTTACATTCTTTGGGCAGTGTTGGTGAGGCCATCTCTTATGATCTTGGAATTGAACAGTCCACTTCAGATACTTGAGAATTGAATGTCTACTGCCAGTGCTCTAAATGGACTTTGCTCATGTAGATTTAAACTCAACAAGGACACTTGCATCTTCCCATTGCAGTTAATTGAAAGGTATTTTGTGTCATTTCACTATATAAATGATCCACTTGATTATCTCCGCTATTCTTTACAGACAAAACAGATGTTGTCCCTTAATTCCAAAGAACTCCTTGTACTTTAGATTAGGGGACTAACATTGGAATTAAGCAAATCTTCAGTCCCTGTTAAGAAATGATGTATGATGGTTAACATTCTCAGAGCTGACTTTTCCAACTTCTTTTTCTCTATGTAAATCCAGATTTGACATACCCTCAATACATCTGCAAAATTAGATTTCTCACTAATCCTACTTATGTACATTTTGTGCCCAAGTGAATTTCCTCAAGCTGGAGAGCTTCCCCACATGAATTATATGCAACATAATTTAAATCACTTCCAAATAGCAGAATTTATATTGTTTGTGAGAAAGATGGAGTTTTTTCCTCCTAAGTAATTTTCTTCCTGTTAGTGATAAAAAAAAAAAAAAACAAACAAACAACCAATACATTGGAATCTCATAATGATGCTGTTTTGGGGCCCATGCTCAGTACCCAGAACAAACATGAAATAACCTGATGGCTTTTCTTCAGTCAAGCCTCCCAGATAGTGTTCAGATAGGCACTCCTTATTGTAAGCACTTCAATGTTTGAAGGAACAACAAATACCATTATGGTGCGAGTTATAACTCAGCATAGTGCTTATTTTCTTTAATTGTATTTAATTCTTGAGGCATGTTCTCACTATGTAGCCCAGGCTGACTTAGAATTCATGGTGCTTCTTCTGCCTCAGCTTCATAAATTCTGGGACTACAAGTATGTGCCACCATATTCAGCACAATGCTTAGTTTATCCATTTTTAAATTTTATCACATTTATTTATTTGGAGGAGCTACATACATTTCACAGTGAGTCTGAAATTCAGAGGACAATTTGTGGGCACCATACGGGCTCTAGGAGTATAATGTATGTCATCATTCTTGGTGGCAAGTACTTTTACCTTGGCCAAGCAGCCAGCATTTAGTTTGTTATAATTAACAGATATTCATTGTTCATATCAATGAAGTTCATGGCAATATTTCAATACATACATGAATTATATACCATTTATTCAAAAATTTCACAGCATTTGATAAGCAGGTACCATTAATACACACAACTATTAATTATAATTAGCTTTGGCCTCTGAGAAGTTCTTTAAACCTTCCTACATATTTATTTACCATCACAGAGTGTTGTGAGAATCAAAGTAGCATCCACAGGCAGTGGAAACATAAGTGATGGGGCTTGGAGATGATCTAGTGGGTTAGAGTATTTGCTGTGCAATCATCAGAATCTGAGTTCAGATTCCCAGCACTTATACAAAAAGCTGGATGTTGCCAATTCTGCTTATAAACAGTGTGGGAGAGGTAAGAGACAGAGACAAGAATATTGATGGGGCTTTCTGGCTCCTAGCCTGGCTCCTAGTCAGTAAAAGATACTGTCTTAAATAAATAAAGAATGATATAAGGACACCTGATGTCCTCTGCATGAACACATATGCACACTCATGTACATGTACCACACAAGCATACACTGCACATTCCATTGTGCACACACACACACACACACACACACACACACACACACATACACAAAGTGCTATGTGATTAGATATTTTAATTTTAGATGTTATCGAGATGTCGAACAAAATACCCACTATGTGTCAAGGCCCAGTGTTATTCTGTAGCAGGCATACATTATTATATGTTATATCAATAATATTATCTCTGCCTTCAACAGGTACAAAGGGAGGAGGCAAGGTGTGGTTAAGAAAGAAAGAAAGAAAGAAAGAAAGAAAGAAAGAAAGAAAGAAAGAAAGAAAGAGACAGACAGGGTGGGCAAAATGGCTCAGCAGGATTTTGTTTGTTTTCTTTTGTTTGTTTTCTAGGTTAGGGTGTTGGAATAATGAGTAATATTTTGGTAATTTTGATAAATGCCCAAATAAAGAACACATAAAGATATAAAATAATTCTATTACTTGGATTACCCACCCCCTGACTGCAACAATTCAGGACACCTTGCCATTCGATCATCTTTCATTTTTATCCTCCTTTGAAATGTATTTTTCATTGATCGTATGTGATGAGCAGTGCTATACCAAGCATAGCATCTTGTCATATTGTCTCCCCCTTTTCTGCCCCCTTCCATCCCCTCTCCTTTTCTATTCACTCTCCTTTTCTGAATTACAAGGAAACATTAATTATATATTCAATTTAAAAACTTCAAACTTACTATCAATAGCAATTTAACCTCACATATAGGATATATTCTGTACCAGCTAAAGCCTTAATATGTGGTTTGCCTAGGGAGGCAAAAGAAGGAGGGTCACAAGTTTGACTCCAGCCTGAATGTCATAGTGAGTTCTAGGCCAGCTTCAACTACAGAGGAAAAAAATAGTTTCAAACAATAGCAATAAAAAATACCCTATTTATATGTATTGGCCTTTTTAGTTATTGAAATTTCCTTGTAGTCAATTCAGATATCACACACAGTTGTAACAAACAATATAGAGATGCTACTAATTGTTTGCAGTTATTATAACATCTTACAAAACTGTAGCATAATACCATAATCAGGATACTGACATTAACTTAGCCTGTCATGGGTTTCTTCAGTTTAGTTGGATACATGTTAATTACATGAAGTTTTATTACATATGTGTAGGATTTTATATGTATCACAACTGCAGAAATGCTCAACAGTTACATGCCATATGGCTTCTGCATGTTTCCATTTTACCATCATGCCCATCTTCCTCCAATCTGATTTCCACCTTACCACCAATTTCTAAACTCCTAGAAACGACTAATGTAGTCTGTGTTGCTGAAATTTACTGTGATTTATTATATAAATAGAATTGTACAGAATGTGACCTTTGAATAATGGCTTTTTCCCCATTCTGAAAAAATCCCTAAAGACTCAGTTGGCTTGCTGAATATATCTATAGTTTGACTCTCCACATTGCTAAGTACTATTCCAGTATAGGTGTGGCACATTTTGCTTAACTGGTTATCAATATATCTAGGACACTTGGGGATAGAATGAGGAAATCTACTATGAGCATTCATGGACAGATTCATAGGTTGTTAAAATATTAATTTCTCTTTGAATATCTGATACTCTTGCTTCCATCTCCCAAGCAATGGGGTTGTAGGTATACTCTACCAGGCCCAGCCACTCAGCCAAACAGGGTCATGGTTTTCTAGAGTGGTTGCATGACTTTACATCAGCACCAAAAATGTATGAATTGTATGGTATGTCTTTGTCCTTACTACTCTTTGTTATCATAAATCTTTTTCATTTTAACCCTATAATGGATGTGTAATGATATCATTGTGGTTTCAGTTTGCATCTCCCTCATGTCTAATGGCATTGAACATCTTTTCCTTGGCGTACTGCAGTGAAGTGTCTTCCATGCTGCTTTCTCATTTTCTTTTCTTTTACTCACTTCTTAATTATAGTTTTTGTAGGTTATTTCAAATTTTCTACATAGGCAGTTATGATATTTTCAAATAAATATTGTTTCATCCTTTCCAATTTTTCTGCCATTATTTCCTTCCTAAAATATTAGAGATGAGAATAAATTGGGCTGCAGGGATAGCTTAGCTGTTAAACACAAGGCTCACAACCAAAAATATAAGAATATAGACATCCTTGCTTTGTTTCTCTATCCTTTCTGTATGTGTTGCTGAGACGGAACCTAGAGGCTTGTTTTTTCAAGGCAAGCACTCTACCACTGGATGATATCCCTTACGTTTGTTTATTTATTGCTTCCATTTTTGTTCATTTCTGGTCATACATGCAAAACCTTCAGTCTTTCGTCTTAATATAGTAATATTAGCTTTAGGGTTTTGGTGGATGCTTTTTGTCAAGCTCATGAGATACCCATCTATTTTTAACTGGCTGATTTTATTTTAATCATAAGTAGGTGCTATATTTTTATGAAATGATTTTTTCTGTATCAGTTGCTACATTATTTTCTTATTTAACTTGTTTATATAATGGACTCAGGAACATTTTTCTGATAGAGTCAGCCATACATATGCAGAATAAAAATCTAATTTTATTTGAATCTATTTTGCTACAAGTTTTTAAATATGTAAGATATTTCAAGTGTTCTGCAGATTTATTGGTCTTTAGTTTTCTCTTCTATATTTGTAGTACCTGCCTGTTTTGGGTATTAGTAATGTCTTCTGTTTATTAGGATTTGTGGGGAAATTGTGTTAATTCTTATCTGAGTGTCCAATAGATCGTCAATGAAACCACTTGGGCCTGGGTATTTTTGTAAGGGGAAATTTTCATTTGTTTTTAAAATTATTCTCATGGTGTATTTTATCTTGATTAAATTCTGAAAACTTGTGTTTTCTCAAAGAATTGACACATTCCTGTTAAGCTGGTGTGTTGTAAGTAGTATAAAGTAGTTTTGTATTATTTTAGTGGTGAACCTTGTTTCTTTCCTGATGCTGGTGAGTTATGTTTTTCCGTGCTTACATTTCTCCCTCTTGCCTAGAAGTTTATTAATTTTATTGACTCTTTTCTCAAAGAATTAGCTTTTTAGCTCATTGATTTTTCTCTACGGTGATTCTGTTTGCAGTTTTATTGCACTCTGCTCTTGTCTTTATTATTTCCTTCCTTTGCTTACTTTGTGTTAATTTTGTCCTTTTTCGGTTTTCTAAGGCAGGCACTTAGAATATTGATTTGAAACCACTCTTTGTTTCTAATGGGATTCCTTTAAAAAGGCAATTTTCTTAACCAGCTGTATGTTTGACCACAGTTGTCATCTCCAGCCATAATTTTGCTGGATGCTTATTTTCTTTTCCATCATCAAAAGTCTGTGTTAACAAATATGTATACAGAGATATGCCAAAGGCACCTCAAATTCAATTCGTCAAAAACTATTTACATCTTAGGTTTCCTAGGTTAAATCTCTACTATCTTTGCAATATACATATATTATAAATTTTACTTTGATCACTGTTATTTTTAGTTATGGTTGTACAGCTGTTGTTCACAGCCTAGCACATTACATTTTCTTTCTTTTGCAAGTTCTTGTTTACTTTGTAATTTTATTTTTACTTTTTTGCTTACTTTTCTACATATTTATCAGTAAGTCAGTACTGAAATCCCTGTTTTTATTTTAAATTATCTAGTTCAAATTCCAAGACTCCTCTCTTCCATTGTCTTGTAATCTCTATTATACTTTTGGTTTTCTGGGATGTTTATTTTGTTTCTGATGGTGGTAGTACCTGGGATTGAGTTTAGGAGCTACTCATGCTAACTAAGCATTGGATCTACCAATGAGCTGTACCCTCAGCCCTCTTCTATTGTGCCTTCTGGAATAGTTGCTCTCTTGAAGAGTGAGTTGTCCTTGCTGCACATTTCTTTTCTTTCTTTCTTTTTTATTTATTTACTTTTGTTTTGTTTTTCGAGACAGGGTTTCTCTGTATAGCTTTGTAGACCAGGCTGGACTCGAACTCACAGAGATCTACCTGCCTCTGCCTCCCAAGTGAGTGCTGGGATTAAAAATATGCACCACCACCACCCAGCTGGAAAATTTCTTTTGTGGCTCTTATTTCTGGTCCCTTTGTTTATCCCCTTGGTTCCAATATGGCACATATTCTAGTAGCTCCAGAAAGAGTGCATGATATGTCAATATTTTGATATTGTTCATCTCTGAAAACATTTGTTTATCACACTTGATTGATGATATTAGGTATTGAGTTATAGTTTGAAAATATTTTTCCCGGGACTTTGGGAGAAGCAGTTCTAATTGTCTTCTAACTCTGATAGCCATTCTCATCCTGAACCTTTGTTGGACTTCTTCATTTTGTTTTCATTTTTTCTCTATTGAAAATTTTAAGCTCTTAGAATACTTAAATTTTCAGATGATATAGTTAGATGTGAACATATTTCATCTATTGAGCCTGATAATAGTGAGTCAAGAAAGTCATAGCTTTCTGCTCGAGGTTGTATTCTTCTTTTATGATATTTTTTATTTAAATTTGAAACAAACTTGTTTTACATGTCAATCCCAATTCCCTCTCCTTCTTCTCCTCCCCTGTTCCCCTCCCAATCCCCATCCCATCTCCTTTCTGTTCCCCAGGGAGGGTGTGGCCTCCCATGGGGAGTCTTCAAAGTCTGTCATATCATTTGGAGAATGGCCTGGGCCCTCCTCCCATGTGTCTAGGCTGAGAGGGTATCCCTCTATGTGGAATGGGCTCCCAAAATCCATTCGTATACTAGGGATAAATACTGATTCACTACCAGAGGCCCCATAGACTGCCCTGTTTTGGTTTGGTTTGGTTTGGTTTTGGTTTTGGAGACAGGGTTTCTCTGTATAGCTTTGTCCTGGAACTAGCTTTGTAGAGCAGGCTGGCCTCGAACTCAAAGAGATCCGTCTGCCTTTGCCTCCAGAGTGCCGGGACTAAAGGCATGCACCACCAGTGCCCGGCTGACTGCCCAGTTCTTACATGAGCTTTCTTCTCATTTCTTTGCTTCTATTCTCTCTGTTCCACTTTCCAGAACCATACTTAATCTAATGCTTGCTTCCCTGA
This sequence comes from Phodopus roborovskii, assembly GCF_943737965.1. Lineage (NCBI taxonomy): Eukaryota > Metazoa > Chordata > Mammalia > Rodentia > Cricetidae > Phodopus > Phodopus roborovskii. Next base: position 391,194 of record NW_026125894.1, read on the forward strand.
AATATCTACATTGTTATTCTTTCCTAGTGTCTCTGTTGTTGTTCAGTTTTCCAGATCTGCACTCTAACGTCTTATTCCAAACTTTTTGGTACTCTTTGCTTTCTGACACAACCTTCATGTGTAAGAGCTTCCTGTCATATGATGACAGTGTCTATCAGCATTTATTAGCATTCATTCCTGTTTCTTAGATTCACTAGCATCCCTGATGGGGTTAAATTTTTTCAAAAACTATTTTGTACTTCTTAATTTGTTGCTTTCAGCTTTCCATTTCATTTAATCTCTCTTGAGTTAAGAAGTTTCCCTGAAATATACTTAAGAAAGTTATATGATGGGGGAAACCACGGAGACACCTGACCTGAGCTAGTGGGAGCTCACGGACTCTGAATTGACAGCTGGGGAACCTGCATGGGACCAAACTAGACCTTCTGGATGGGCGTGATGGTTATGTGGCTTGATCTGTTGGAGGGGATGGCTGTCAGTGGGACCACTACCTATCTTGGGTGCATAAACTGGAACCCATCTTCTATGATAGGATACCTACCTTGCTCAGCCTAGATACAGCAGGGAGGGGCTTGGTCCTGTCTCAACTTGGTATGCCAGACTTTGTTGACTCCCAAGGAAGCTCTTATTCCCTCTGAGGAGTGGATGGGAGTGAAAAGGGGGGGGATAGAAGAAAGGGAAGGGGAACTGGAGTTAGTATATAAAATGAAAGATATTTTTTAATAAAAAGAAAGCTACAAGGGAGCATTTTGTACTTAGAGCTGTTAGCTGAGATCATGGGATAATGTGATTAGATCCTTGCCTCTGTGCCTGTTCCCATTCACTGAAGGACTTCTAGCCACTATCTTTCCTGTTTCTCTGTCTAGCCAGTCAAAGGCTCTGGATAAGAATCTTGCATTTCCTGGCTGTGGGTTAGTAAGCCTAGTGCTATACCAGCGTTCCTAGAGCCCTAGAGAAGGAGATAGACACCCCATGCTCCTTTGTAAGTGTTCAATTAAGCTCTTGGAAACTTCTGTTTAATCCTTAGTTTTCATACAGAATGCCTAAGCTTGACTTGGTCTGCTATCTGTGAGCCATAGTTTAACTTGTTAACAGCTTTGAAAGGAAAACCTCCTGCAGAACCTGAATAGGGAATCATCCAGATGTAAGATGGGAGGAAAGGGGGGGGGTCACTTCTTAGTCATGTGTCATGCCTCAGCTAGACTTTGAACAACATTTGGAATAATCTAGCCCTACTAATTTCATATTTCTAGCATTGTTTTGTTTTTTTAAGACAGGGTTTCTCTGTGGCTTCAGAGCCTGTCCTGGAACTCACTCTGTAGATCAGTCTGGCCTCGAACTCACAGAGATCTGCCTGCCTCTGCCTCCAGAGTCCTAGGACTAAAGGTATGCATCACCACCGCCTGGCCTCATTGTGATTTTTAAAAGGTTTTGCTCCTTTCTTTGCATCCTTAATGTTTTGGTGCTTTTCTCATTTGCCTCCTTTTGGAAATAAAAAGTCTTTACTACGATTTTATAGCTGTATGGGTTTAGTCTGTAGAAACCTTTTGTTTGCAACCTTCTTTTGTGACCTTTCTTTAGCTCTCACTCTACTTCTGTTCATTCCCACACTACCATCAGAATAGTCTTCATGAAATGAGTATCTCTTTATGAAAGCCCCTCTACTTTTGATTGTTCAGTAATACATTCTTGTTCTTGGCATGATGGACCATATAGTTTTTAACTTATTCACAGACATTATGCATTATGTTTGTGTATTTTCAAAATGTGGTCCTGTTCTTAGAGTTTAGTAGACAGTTACAGTTTATTTGTCCCTGACATGTACCCAGAACTGTATATTCAACTTCTTGTTATTGTTGTGGAGACTATGGCTGTGTGTGTGTGTGTGTGTGTGTGTGTGTGTGTGTGTGTGTGTGAGTGTGTGTGTGTGTCTGTGTGAGTGTGTGTGTGTGTGTGTCTGTGTCTGTGTCATTGTAGGCCAAAGTAAGCTTCAGTGTCATTCCTCAGGACTCATCCTACCTTGACTTTTAAGGTCTCTCACTGGGACCTTGGCCTCATAGTCTAGGCTGGCTAGCCAGCAGGACCAAGGAATCTACCTGTCTCCACTTCCAAAGCATCTTTGACATGGATGTAAATCTCTCATGCTTACACAGCAAGCATTTAGCCAGTTGAGCTATCTTCCCCAATCCCTCAGCATTTGGTGAATGAGAAGATACAAAGCTGACAGCTGATAGACCTTCATTTTTGTGTATCTTTCCATTCCGCTGGATGTCTGAATATGCCACAGTGTTTACTTTTATTTCTTCTATTTTTGAGATCATAACATAATTACATCATTCTCTCCTTTCCTCCTCCAATCCCCGCACATGCCCTTTCTTCCCCTCTTTCAAATTTATCGCTCCTTTTAAAATTAGTTGTTGTTACATGTATATATGTATATACATGCAAAGGGGTTTTTAATAGTCTATTGCTAAGTCTTAAAGTTCCCAACATTTTTATTTTAAATTGTTTCGACGGTTTTTAAATTTTTATTTATTTGAAAGTTTCACCTGTATGTGTGTCTGTGCTCCCTGGGTGCATTGTGTTGCAAGAGGCCAAAAGAGAGGATCAGAAACTTAGGAACTGGAGTTACAGACAGTTGTGAGCCACCATGTGAATGCTGGGAACTAAACAAGCATGTTGAGCAACTGCTCTTAATCACTGGACCCATCTTTCCAGCTCCTCTGTTGGGGATTTTAATATACACCATGATTCAAGGATATAAATACAGTTCTTACAAGTTAAAATGCTAAACCAGAAACAGTGTTGTTTTAAAGGCTTCTGGCGTGTGTGTGTGTGTGTGTGTGTGTGTGTGTGTGTGTTATTTCAGATAAGATGAACTAGTTTGTAAATTACCAGCAACACTATTTCTTAACAAAACATATATGTAAGAATATTCTGGTCCAAGTTGTATCTTTCTGGTCACTTACAACAAGTACTTTTATATGTTTGTAAGAAATCCACACATCAGCTAGTGAATTGCCTATTTGTGTTTCTGACCATTTTCCTGCCAAGGTAAGGTTTCTCCCACCACCCCAATTAGTTTTCTAGGAGAAAGTGATATGCTATAACAGTGCTTTTGAGAGTACAGTATCTTCTTCCACAGTGAATTTAATAGTGTTCAATGTTTTATGTGTAGCTAATACATTTAAAAATATTATTAGTTACAGTTAAAATAAACCTTTGAATTTAATAATCAAAATCTCTTCTTGTAATATTCTAGGAAAGTCGCTATACATCATTGTCTAAAATATTTGCAAGTCAGCTTAAGTTGCATAAAAATATAACTCCAAATCAAGAGATGGGCTGGAAGCAGTTTTACCAAAATCTTTTGGTGGGGTGATGTCCTGTTCTTGTTGTTATTTTGGGGGAGGGTCAACTTAACACAAACTAGCATTTGGGAATAGGAACCTCATTTGAGAAAATGCCTTCAGCAGATTTCCTGTAGGCAAGTCTGTAGGACATTTTCTTGGTATTAATGTGGAAATATCCAGCCCATGGTGGGTAGTGCCACCCATGGGCAGATGGTCCTGGGGTGTTTAAGAAAGGAAAGTGAGCATGTTGTACACACATGCATGTATGTGTAAGACCGACTGTGTTCATTTAGTGTGGCTACTTGTACATTTGTTTAGGGCTGGGCACTTAGAATTGCCTTAACTATCAAGGAGGCTCATCCCTGGAGGAAACTAACTCTCTCCCTCAGCAGCCATTGACTGCTTATAGCTCCTCATCTAGTGTTGTGGCCTTATAAAATCCCTCATCCATGCTGGCATGTCAAGGCTGTGATCATAATGCAGGTTATGTTTGTGAAAATATACTGTTGAGTTTTCATGCCTAAATATATAATCTTTGCCATTGATCATTTAGGTAAGTCTATAGAGTTGTACAAACATCAGGCACTCTAATATTTGAACATTTCCCCTACTCCCAAGTTTCCTATTGGGAATAGAAATTTTGGGGTTTTTTATTTTCAGTATTTTTAGGGGGTCATGTTTCAAGATAGGTTTCTCTGTATCACAGTCCCAGCTGTCTTTGAATTTGCAGTTTATTTTGTAGATCAGGCTGGCCTCAAACTCACAGAGATCCGACTACCTCTGACTCCCTAGTGAGTGTGGCACCACTGCCTAGCTCTTTCATTTTTTTTATTTTTATTTTACAAAGCACTGGTGTTTTGCCTGCATGTATGTTTATGTAAGGATGTTGGGTCCCCTGAAACTGGAGTTACAGTCAGTTGTGAGCTGCCATGTGGATGCTGGGAAATGAACCCAAATCCTCTAGAAGAGTAGCCAGTGCCCGTAACCTCTGAGACATCTTTCCAGCCCGAGTATATTTTTAATAATGAAAACATGTTTATGGTATATTTTCCTCAAAGTAACTATTGCTAACAATTTACTTCTACTATGAGGTAGTAAGTTAATATATTGACAGAAACCAATCAATAATGCACTTCTTGGGACCAGAATTCTGGGCAGTAAGTATTATGTGCAGTGTTTACCCTTAATGAATGAAAGTCCTAAAACATTTAAAGTGAGTTAATACAGAAGTAGTCCTGGGAAGTCAATTAGAAAACATGACAAAATGTTTATAGTAAGCCTCTCTTAATAATGCTGACTTGTGTTTCTTAACATTTTATTGATTTTTAAGATTGGTATAAATGTACTCCTTTGTATTTAATATGTATCAATCAGCAAATTAGTAAATTGTGTTTATGCTGACATCTCTAGTCTGAAGTTAATGGCTCATTGTAGTGCTCATTTATGCTTCCATCACATTAAAACAGTTATTTAAGGGGGAATCTGCACCCTGCCGTTTGTTGTTAAAACAAAACAAGAGATTTATTTAATCAAGCTCATTATTCATTGTTGTTCTGGCCCTTCAGCAGATAACCATGATGATTTAAATCCCCCCCTTGATCTTGTAGAATGCATGTATGTTATATGATAAGATGAGGCATTATGCTTTAAAAAAACTGAGTTAACATTAACACTGTCCTGGTTGACTGAAAGAAATAAAGTAGATCAATTAATTTTTTAGTTTATATTTTACAAAACATTTCTTTTCTTTGGGGTACCAGCTATTATTTATTGCCTACTAAACATTAATGTCCAGTTTTATTTGTACATTTTTGTGGAAAACCTTTGATTAACATACTTCCTTCAACAGCTTATTTTTCATGGTAGAAAAGTACTGTTTGATATGCTATTAGTGGCATTCTGTAGTACACTGCCCCCTGAGCAAACTTAAAAACCACCAAGGTAAATAAATCATTGAAAAACAACAGAAATGTAAATATTCCCAAAGAACTGTCTTATAGGTAACTCAGACCTACCAAAATCTATTCATCCAGTTTACTGAGCACCCTGAATTGTACTTTTAGGCACTGATGAGTAAAAGTGAATAGCCAATACTCCCTCCAACAAAACACAAACTTAAGGTAGACCTTCTTTGTCCAAAAGCTATAGATAACAAATAAGTATTTTCTTCTACACTGTTTCATAGTTTCAAAATGGATGAATTTTTCTTTCTTATTTTCTAAAAACTTGAGATGTAAGATTTTATATGTCATAATTGAGGGGGAGGGTATGTTGTTGTGTTCCAGGAATGTGACTTTGACTAATGATTGTATGACTTTCCCCCTGTAGGCATAATGCAGAAAAAGGTAGAAGAGATTACAAAGGCATTTGAGGAGTATCGTCGCAAGGAGCAGGAGTGCAATATGAAGATTGCCTTTGAATAACTACCACCCAACCAACTCTTTTTGGATTATTCATAAACCCTGAATTCTGATGCTATTAAATAGAGTAGTGTTTACAGTTACTACTTATCTTTGATTGCAATAATTTGTGCATGTGTCTGATTATTTTTCACTTAAATACTGTAAAGAGAAGTATCCAATTTTTCTTTCAGAGTGAAATAAAATCCAGGCTGATGTCATAGCTCAGTGATAGAGTACTTATCCAGACTTAAGTAAAAGGTGTATTAAGCCCCTTGCCCAGGCATTTACCTATTAGGTATTGATTTTGTGTGTATAATCCATATCTTACTCACATAGAGGCTACATCTTATCACCAGGACACACCAACTTCCTACTTCATTGTGAGAAGATGTTTGCCAAAACATACATGCCACCAAGTCTTTACTGGGTGTTTGTTGCCCTTCATGTATCATGCTGTATACTGTAACGTCTCAGTGTGAAATTTACTGTCTACTCTGAGATATAGTTTTCAAGATGTGATTTTTATCTGTGAAAGACAATATGGGCAATGAAAACAAGTGTATCATCAGTTACAGCAGCTAGTGTCTTTCAGGAATACAGAGAAGGTAGTATGGTTTTGTGGATTATGGATTTAATTAGGGCTGTTATTTTTCTTATGGTTCTAGAGATCAAACCCAGTGCCACACCATTGGATCATATGCCCAGCACTGAATTATTTTACTTTTAAGAGTAAGGTTCACATGATTCACTTACTTTTGACTACATATAGATACCTCAGTGGTTCAGTTAGGTTTGATCAAAATCTCACTGTATAGCCTAGGCTGGCTTGGAATTTACAATCCTCATGCCTCGATTTTCCAAGTGTCACCACACCTAGGTATCCTGGAGATTGTTTTTCATTTGTTTTGTTTTATCATATGGTTTGGACATGTTTTTTTTTGTGTGTAAGTTTTTATGTTCTCAAAGAAAAAAAGCCTTCTTCTTAGCTAAAACACCCCAATCTCTTGTGTTTTATCAAGTCCTTAATAATGTGATGTCTTGAAAGTGAAAATAAACGGATTAAAAGTTAACTGACTGAACTGAATTTTTGTTGTCAATATCACACTGAAGAGGAAAGGTTCTTGTTACAGGAGAAAATAATGGATTCACTTCCTATACAAACATTTATTAGTTATTTCAATAAGTTTTTGTCTCTCAAAATTACAGATGGTAAACTGGAGTTGGTAGCATAGGCCTGCAATCCCAGCCACCTAGAAGGCTGAGAAAGGGATCACAGATTAAAGGCCAGCCTAGGTTATAGGCTTAGTTCAACTAAATAAGAACTTGTCTCAAAGAAAAAAACATTGTCTGGGCCCAAAGTCCTAGCGTGTACAAGCTTCAATCTTCAATGCTGACAGTGTGTGTCTATTTGTGGGTGTGTAGGGGGAATAATGAGAGAATATTGCAGACTATTAAATCCTGTAGGCTTTTTAAGGTAAACACAGTTTTGAGTAGACTTTTGAGGAATCTCAAACTTTTGAATTTCAATATTTTTACCAATATATCCTAGATAAGGACAAAAGTCCTCATTTTTTCCCAGAAAAACAAACAAACAAACAAAAAAAACCCTTGCCTAAATAACCCACATAGAAATGAGGTTCCACATTCAGTAAATGCAATATAATGTTTTACATGAAATTCTGGTTTGAAATTTATGTTTACCTAATTCACTGAAGAAAAAAAATCATGTTGGGCAACATTTTTTTCCACAAAAAGCAAAACTTGATTGATGTTTTCCCATGAATCCCATGAAGTGTTTTATGAGAATAAACTAGTTTTCGATTCTAAGTTTTGTGGTCCTCTGTTTTAAATACTGGCAGAGGGCTTTTTGCAAATTTTCTCCATAAAGTAGAGAAGAAGCTAAAGTCTGTTTACACTATCTTTACTGGGATTTGTAGTATTTTTAACCCCCAGTACATAAATGATTCTAAGCCAGGCTTAATGGCACATGCCTTTAATCCCAGCAATCAAGGCAGGTGAATCTCAGTGAGTTTGAGGCCAGCCTGGTATACAAAGTAAGATCCAGGACAGCTAGCACCTTTACACAGAGAAACCCTGTCTAGAAAGTGACATGTGGCTTTCAGATTAATCCAGTAACCTTCAGTGTGCTGTCTGGAATTTGAATCCTTAGACTAAATCTCCCCTAAAGAACATTTGACCCTGGTTCTAACTTGTCTAAAAGATACGACATTGCTTAAATTTTGCCAACAATACTATGGCAACCATTGTTAGCTAGCTCAGATATTAACTGAAGCAAAGTTCTTACATTTGTAATACCATGCCCCACTCTCAACACATAGCCATTTTTTCCTCATTTAAGAAGAATGCCTTTGAAGAACTTGAAAGCCATGCACAGTTGTTTGTTCTTAATATTAGATGATCATAGATTGGGAGAAGATTTTTTTTTTAACATTTTCCATGCGGTAGAATCAGAAGCATACGGCAAACAAAGCTCCTTTAGGAAACACCTTGAAAACATGTCTTACTTGTTAAAGAGGAACTTTTGGCTTAAGTAAACTAATCTTTTAGATTGGTATATTTTTTTTCAGTTTGTCATAAATTTGCTAGGTGAAATTTTGAAATTAACTCAGGATAAACTATATAACCCCTAAGGTCTTGAAGCTTTTTACAGACTGATAGGCATTTAAGATGGGGAAAGGGATGCTGTGAAAAAGGAATAGCAAGTGCATCTTTGTTTGACAGAGCTAGAAGTACAATGGCATTCCTTCAAGTCAGTTTTCCCAACATTGCTTGGTACATCCAGCTTGGGTTGGCTGCAGTCTTGTACAGATACATAGAACATTTTCCACAACCTTGCTTTCCACTTGAAATCCCACAGTCATGTAACTGTCTTTTAGCTATTCTTTCTCTACACATCCATCTAGTAGATCTGCTTCGTAGTGCGTATCACTCCAGTATCTGTAGACTATATTTTATTTGAAGTAGAGAAATTTACTGTAATGGTAAAATGCTCCTCCACCTTTCCAAGAATTCAAGCACACTAGCAATCTTGGTAAGTTGTTCCATTTCCCTATTGACAAACTTGTCAAGCAGACAATTTGGTTCAATGCCAGAGTTAAGCCCCACCTCCTTAAAGAATATGCCTAAGTCACAGAGGATGTGACCCGCATATTGTTTATTCTGACATGTAGTCTTTATTCTTTGTCAAAACTACGAAGTGTTTTATGTTTTATTTGCATTTATTTACCAGAAGTTTTCAAGAAGTGCAAAGTTATGAAGCTTTCCTTTTGTTCCTGTAACTGCTCTTTGGTCTTTTCACCGACTTGAACATGACAGGATCAAGAACTTTGAACAGGTCTGAACTTACTGGATAACCTTGGAATATTTACTCATAAGTAACAACCCTGTTATGGAAAATATTTAAAATCATACCAAAGTATTATTTTACCTAAAGTTACACGGTTGCCCATTTTCCTCAAGATTCCTAATGCTGCAAGCCTTTAATGCAGTTCCTTGTGTTGTGGTGGCCCCCATCCATAAAATTACTTTTGCTGCTGTGTCATAACTGTAATTTTGCTACTGTTATGAATTGTAATATAAATAGCTGGTATGTGACCCCTGTGGGGATAGCAATCCACAGGTTGAGAAACGAGTTATCCTCATTTTACATAAGAGGAAGTTAAATTAAACCAGTTAAACAAATTTACTGGAAATCATATTCCATTAACTTACCAAAACAAAAATTTAATATCCAGGTTGGTTCGAAACGCTGTTATTGTATATTGCCAATAACAAAGAACTCGAATCTAAACCCAAGTAGTGTGAACCCCAAAGTCTACAAGATTTTTTTTCCTCACCTATCTCCTGTTATAAGAAGGGTTCTATTTAATTAAAAAAAAAAAAAAAAAGAAAGAAAGAAACAACATGACCAAAAAGCAAGTTGGGGAGGAAAGGGTTTATTTGGCTTACACTTCAGTATTGCTGTTCATCACTGAAGGAAGTCAGGACAGGATCTCAAACAGAGCAGGGATCTGGAGGCAGGAACTGATGCAGAGGCCATGGAGGGATTCTGCATATTGGCTTGCTTCCCACAGCTTGCTTGGCCTACCATCTTATAGAACCCAGAGTGGCACCACTCACTGGGCTGGGCCCTCCCTCAAGGATCACTAAATGAGAAAATGCCTTACAGCTGGACTTCAAAAAGGCATCTCCTCAGCTGAGGGTCCTTCCTTTGATGACTGTAGCTTTTGTCAAGACACACAAAACCACCCAATATACTAAGTGAGCCAGTCACACAGGTGGTGGTGGCACATGCTTTGAATCCCAGCACTTGGAAGGCACAGGCAAAATGATCTTGGTGAGTTTGAAGCCAGCCTGTCTACAAAGGGAGTTCTAGGATTGCCAGGGCTGTTACACGAGAAACTATTTCTAAAACCCAAAAATTCAGAAAAAAATTCAAAGGATATAAGGGCACACACCTATAACCCCAATGTATGGGAGGCTCAGGTAGGAAAGATTACAAGTTAATGGCCAATTTGAGCTCCATACAAAAATTATTTCTCAACATAATGACAAAAATTTCAATACATTTCATTGTATTTTCTTCTTTCTGTTCTTGTCCTTCAACCATTGCGTTCTGATAATTGGAAACATTCACTTCATTGTCATATGCTCTTATTGAAATATTTCATGTATATGCAGCAGCCATATACATATTCTACCTTTTGGACAACTGTAAGTGTATTATTGAAACTTGCTATTTCACTAGGTTATATTTTCAAGATTATAATAATCTAGAGGACTTTACCACCTTTTCATCATTATATAGATTTCATTGAATGTATTTAGATATTTAAGGTTTTTCCCAAGTTTTCTGCTATAGACGGCATTGAACAGTAATGCATATAGATAGATGAGTACTTATTATATTGAGCATAGTATTGGTAGATGTGTTGCATCATTTTTTTAAAGGAAATGTGCATTTACATTTCAATAGTTATATCAAGTTGTTCTTAGAGAGGTTGTACCAATTTATCCATCTACCAGCAGTATAAGTACCGGTTCACCAGACTGTCAATAAAACAAATGTATTGTTATATTTTTTTTAAATCCATTCCTATATAGTAAGTAAAGACAGTGCTATTTAGGGTACTTACAAAAAATTATTTTTTAGAATAGTTTTAGGTTTAAATAGGTTCCATACATTTAGGTTTAAATTAGGTTCCATACATTTCCACTCAGTTTCACTTAGTGTTTACATCTTAAACAATACAGGATATTTGAAATTTATTAAATAGAAAGCATAGTTTATTTACATTTGCCTAGTGTCATCTTTCTGTTTCAGAATCTTTAATACATTTAAAAATCATCTTTCCCTTGTTTCCTCATAAATGTGACAGAGTCTCAGGATTTTCATTTGTGGCCTTGATAGTTTTGAGGAGTACAGGTGTTCACTGCACTTTGTTTTATATTTTGGTTTTGTTTGCTTTTGTTGTTTTCTAGAGAGTAACTATGTAGACTTGACTGGCCTTGGAATTCTTTAATGCAGCTTGAAATATCCATCTTATAAATTAAGATTTTTCTTTCCATATGTTTAGGGATATTTGCATTTCTTTTACTTTTGGCCATTAAGAACACATGCTTTTATTGTTTTTGCTATTGATGTTGGTATTTTTGAAATTGTGTAGGCCAAGCTGGCCTCGAACTTGGTGTCTAGCCAAGCAAGTATTCCACACTCACTTTGTGTGGTGTTGAGGATCTAACCCCAGGGCTTTATGCATGCCAACCTAGTCTATGGATTGAACTACATCCCCAATCCCAAGAACCAATGCTTTGAGACACTTTTCTATATGTAGCTTTAAAAAAAAATCATGTCCCGTGTATGCATGTTTTGTTTGCATGTATGTCTGTGCACCACGTATGTACCTGTTGTCCCAGAAACTGGCATCGGATCCTCAGAACTGCGGTTACAGACAGCTGTGAGCAGCTCTGTGGGAACTGAATTCGCATTCCCTGGAAGAAACAAGGGCCATCTCTCTCTAGCTCCTACAATATCTAACTCTTGATTCAATATATTCAGCAATGAAATATTCAAATGCCTGGGTATATACTGATTCTGACTTTGAATTAAGGGAACCCAGAAGGATCTGTTATGGATAAGAGAAAAACATTAGTGCTAGTTGTGTGGTCAGACCATAGGCTTCACTGGAAACAGCAGATAGGTCAAATAAATCCTTGAAAGAGAAGCCTTGTTGACAAGAACAAATTTGAAGAAATTTAGAGAAGATCTAGGATTTATTGATACTCAGGGGAAGAGTCAAGAAGCCAAAGGTGAACCCTAGGTTCATGAGGTTTATATTTTTGATGTTATCTTTAACCTGTACTAGAAATTCTTAATTTACACTCTACAGTCACCCAGTACCTGCCTTCTCGAGCCATCGCCACATGGTTCTTCTTTACTACAATTCCCAGAGTTCTTAGCTTCACCTCCACGGCCTTCAAGTCTGCCGCATAGATTTCTGGGAGTTGAGGTCTGGGGCCTGTTTGCCCAAGTTGGGGGCCTGCGGAAACATGAAGAGGTAAGGGCATGTCCGAGTTTCAGGCGGCAACTTTCATCTTTCACTTTTTGAAAATGGCTTTTTCCGTTTGTTTGGGATATGTCATGTTCTCGAGGGGCGGGTTCTCTCTAGCGCGAAGACAAAGGAGAATGGAGAAGGGAAGGCCGGCCGGACAAGTCTCTGGGTGAAGCTCTGGAAGGGCTGCGGCCAGGCCGGTTTCATTAGGAATGCTTCCCTCGGGGCAGAGGCCTGTGGAGCTGCCTTGGCTATCACATTCCTAGCTCTGGAGACTTGCAAGCCAGCTCCTCCCTGGCCGGTGCTCTGGTTCTCAGCCTCCGGAGGGTCTCAGGGCGGGCGCTTACATCGTTTGGATTTAAAAGACTTAGTGAGATCGCCAAACAGGGTCATGCTTTCAGATCTTAAAGTTAGAGAGTGGTAGTTTCTTTCTCCAAATTCAGCACAAAAACCGGCTCAATGTGTTTCCCCTGCCGGTTCTGAAGTAAATGGCTCTTTGAACCCGAGGTGGTCCTCCTTGAGACCTAGAGCTTCACACTTATTGACAAGACAGTACTCCTTCAGAAGCATCCGTTTTAGTTTTGTATTCACTCGGCAGGACAATGTTCACTCTGGAGCAGTGCAGCACAACTAACATGTTTAGGAATGCTCTCTGCTTTCTTCGTTTCCTGGATTTTCCCCTGCCTTAATTAAAAACCACATTTTAATTATTCTGTGATGGCGTGCCTCATACGTGAAATGTACAGCTTAAAGAAGAATCATGAAGATCTGATTTCTGTACAGATGTAAGCTGTAGGACATCATTCACATACAAACTTTTAAAAAGCCCTCCTGGCTCTTCCCGGATTGCTCCTCCTGCCCCTTCTAGCTAGGATTTTGCACCAATTATTCCCATGCCTTATTTTTGTTTTGTTTCTTAATATAGTTTCCACATATGAGTTTAATCCCTGAACAAAATATTCTAGTTTCATCTGGTTTTAGCTGTATATAAATGGAAGCATAGTGTCTTTTTTTTCTGTAGCAAGCTTTTTAACACAACATTTTTCCTGTAGATTCATGTGTGTTGATATGCTTATTCATTTTTAAAAATTAAATTTAGCAATAACTGTTTGGGATTCTAAATAATAAAGATAGAAAGGCTTAAAAAGATTTTTTAAAGCCTTAGTTCCAAAGTAAGGTATTTTAGAATTTTTTAACTATCGTTCCCATTTACCAGTTTCTTCTGCAAACTTTTACTAATGTGGGCATGTTTCTCTATCATCATTTATTCAGATCCCTTCTCTTTTGTAGGCACATGCACACAACTCTGAGATCATGGCCCATCACTGAGGGAAGTCAGGGCAGGAACTCAAACTGGGCAGGACCTGGAGGCAGAATCTGATACAGAGGCCATGAAGAAAAGCTGCTTACAGCCTGCTTTTTTATCGTACTCAGGACCACCAGCCCAGGGGTGGCACCACACACAGTGTGGCCCTCATGTATTAATTACCAATGAAGAATAGTGCACCATAGGCCAGTTTGGTGGGGTCATTATCTCAACTGACGTTCCCTCTTCCAAAATGACTCTGGCTTGTGTTAGTTAACATAAAACTAGCCAGTACAAGCACAGTGCATGTTGTGTACATAGGCATTTAGTAAATGTTTGTATAATGAACACTCAGGGCAGTGGAATGTTGAAATGTCTTTGAACAAATGGATTACTGATAGGTAATATAAATGAGGAGATTATATTTTTATATTACATGTCTCTTCTACTTTCCCTTTGTTTTTGTTTGTGTGTGTATGTGTGTGTACATGTGTGTGTTTGTGTCTGTGTTTTACATCTGCTCCAGGGTAAATAGCTGTGTGAAGAATGAAGAGCATGTCCTGGAGGAGCTGGAAACAGAAGGTGAGAGGCAGCTGAAGAGCCTCCTTCAACATCAACTTGATACCTCTGTCTCCATTGAAGAGTGAGTATTGATTTGTAAATAGGGAGATTATAATAGACCCTCACTGGAAGGTTATACATCCCTCTTAAAGTCTGATGGGAGCACTCCACTCTCACAGAACCACTGTCTCTGGAGGATCACTTTATATGGGTCAGATTTTGATTTTATGTCTTTTTGTAGGAAGCTTCCTATATCTTAGTAAGCCTGGACCAAGTACTTTTACTGTGTCCTAGTATAGCACCCTGCGTTTCCCCTAACCTGGCATTTATAGTTTTATATGGTCATTTCCTATTGCCTCCCTTCTGCTATTCTTTATATTGGTGGCAGTTCTTTTGATATTTTTTTATAGAAGATTTATTTTGCGTGTGTGTGTGTGTGTGTGTGTGTGTGTGTGTGTGTGTGTGTGTGTTGGGGGGGGGGAGGGGTAGTTATGTGAACCATATGTGTGCCACTGCCTGCAGAAGCCAGTGGGTTTTCAATCCTCTGGAACTGGAGTTAGAGGTGGTTGTACGCTGCCGTGTGGGTGCTGGGAACTGGGGACTGGCCCAGGTCCTCTGCAAGAGCAATAAGAGCCCTTAATTGTTTTGCCATCTCTCTAGCCCTTTGATTTTTTTTTTTAACTGTTAACTGTCAGTGCAGAACATAGCATCTAATGCATAGCAGGTACTCAGTAAACTTTGTTAATTTAGTCATTTATTAGTCCTGGATATTTGGGGGCTGTTTATGGAATTCCATTTTGTTGCCATGGTGCTTCACCCTGGCAAAAGAATGTAGGAGAGACTTTGCCTATGAGCTTCACTGGACCCCTTGTAATAGGAGGCCCCATCTCAATTGTAATGTGGTTACTGTGAATTGTAACCACAAGAGGTTCTTATGCTCTTATTTTGTTTTGCAGATGTATCTCTAAGAGAGAGAGCTTTGCCCCGGGTACTATGTACAAGCCCTTTGGGAAGGAAGTGGCTGGGACAATGACTTTGTCCCAGTTCCAGACACTACATGAAAAAGATCAAGAAACTGCTTCTCTCAGGGAACTAGGTCTCAATGAAACAGAAATAATGATCTGGAAAAGCCATGTTTCAGGTGAAAAGGTAAGACAACTATATTCTTGGAAAGATTTATTTATTTTCATTTATGTATGTGTGTGCCTCTGTTGAAAAAATTCCTTCCCTAAGGGAGACTTAAAGCAACAACAAACCTACAAACTAAGGCACAGTTCTGCCAAAGTTTACTCTGGAGGACCAATAACTCTATTGATCTTCCTTACAGAACCTAGGTAAAGGGCTGTCTACAGGAGTGTGGGCACTCCTCCTGCAATGAGCTGTACCTGGAAAGCCTTACCCAAACCAATGCAGGCTTTCCCATAGCCATAAGCCCTTCCTAGGGTAAATCTCATGCCCACTGTGTGCCTCTATGCTGGGGTTTGTAAACCACCAACCAGTCCTGCTGGGATGATCTATTGTAGGTAGACACAGCTGAACTCCCCAGCATGGTGATCATGGCTTCCTTTTATCATCAAGAACCTTTTTGTTTTTAGTTTTAGTTCATGAAACTGAGCCTTGAATTTGAATCTTCTTTTATTTTGAAGAGAGAAACATTGGCTAAGGAGAAGTTGTTGGCTAACCCTTAACTAAAGCTTACATGAACACTTCTAATTTCTGCGACTTTCTCATCTTTTTTCATATGTGAAATCTCAGATTTCCTTTTGTGCTTTTTGATGAAAATCATCTAATTTCCCTGGTTTCAGAAGACAAAGCTGAGGGCAACTCCTGAAGCAATACAGCAACGGCTTCAGGATATTGAAGAAAGGATCTCGGAGCGCCAGCGCATCCTTTGCCTGCCACAGAGGTTTTCAAAGAGCAAGCAACTGACCCGGCGAGAAATGGAAATTGAAAAGTCATTATTTCAGGGAACTGATCGTCACTCCTTCCTTAAGGCTCTTTATTACCAAGGTATGGGATCCTTATTGACTTTAGCATTTAACATCATGGCTTTAGATGTGGGGAATTAGTGAAAGACAAGATGTTACTACTCTTGAGAAATATATAGTCCCCTGAGTGACACAAGTATGTGTATAGTTACTTGCATGACACCATTAAAAGTGTTATAAAGAGTTTAATGAAATGCCACAGAATCCGAATCTAGTTGGGGGGAGTCAGAAGTTGACATATATACTACCTTAACAGAGCAACAGGCATTTCTTTTTATGTAAAGGGAAAAGGACATTACAGCCAGAGAATGGATAGGAGCATGGATACTATGAAAGGCCCTGCTGTGTATAGGGAACAGTGAGAAGTTCAGTGTGGCAGTGAAGCAGAGTATGGCAGGGAATAACATCTGACACATGAAAGGGAACCATAGTGAGACTGTGATGGGTCTTTAGACTGAACTGTAAAGTGATGGAAAATATATACATAAACAGCATGTCCTAGCCAGGAAGAATTCATTTGCAGCTACTTTTACTCAGCATGGTGGAAGGTACACAGAAACGGTTTAAGAAATGGTTCTTAACCTTGTAATAGTCAGCTTGATGATGCATACATACAGCCTTTAGCAGTAATGCTAGATATACTGGTTCAGTGCCATAGAAGTTCAGAGTTTAATTGTGTGACTAAAGAAGGTTTCAGAAGAGGTAAGATTTAAACACTCTTTTAACCCTATCTATTAGACAGGAGAGGGGGTAGCATTTCGGCTGCAGAGGTTGGTGTGAATGTTGTTAATTGGGGGAATTTTAAGAGATCAGCTTGCAAAGGTAGCTCAGAATTCTTGGCTTGTTTAATAATGCAGAGGTATATGGAGTTAGTTTGTTCAGTTAATATGTTTAAAGATAGTAAGATGAGAAGAGCTGTATTTGGAAATGATTAATGTGGTGTATCTAAGAAAGAGTTAGAAAGAGGACACAGAATGGCATTGAAGTCATGGAGTTATCAACATCTAGACTGGAATGACAACTGTGGAACTGGAGGAATATGGCGAGATAACTCAGATATTTCAAAGCTGTGTAACTTAGTAGGTAAAAGTTAAGTCATTAGGGGACATTCTTAAGGAGAATGGTGTGTTTCATTTAAACAGACAGTTTGTGAAGATGGCGGGATTAGCAATGCAGATATTGATGCAGGAATGTTGGATGCAGTGAAGCTGAGGAGAGAAGTCAGAACTGGGTCTATATGTTAAAGTCGTACAAGCGATTTAGTGGTGTGTTACAGATAAGCTATACAGGTGCCAGGACAATGGTAAGGGAGGAAGGAACAAACAAACAGCTTTCTGTGGAGAGAGACATTATGGCATGGTGACTATGAACATAGGCTCTGGAAGGAGACTGCCTGGGAAAAACCTGGCTCCCCCACTTACTAGCTGTGAAATGCTGATCACATTACCTCTCTATACTTCCTTCAGTTCTTTCTCTGTGAAATGCGAAATCAATAGTACCTGCGATGTGGAGGTGTTAGGATTAAGTGAGATTATACCTGGAAATCAGAGCAGTACCTGCTATTGGGGTGGGGGTGGGGGGTGTGTGTCTCTGTTCTGTTTCCTATCTTTGAAACTCCTTGCTTTAAACCTTCACAGCATACCACAAAAAGACAAGTGCAGACAAGTACATGACCTCAATGAAGAGGAAGATAAAATTAGGCACAAAAGGCAAGTCGAGAGTTTTCTTACAGTGTTAGATTTAGGAATGTAAACTAGGGTCCCAGACTTCTAATTTGAGCACTTATTTAATTCCATATTCACTATATGACAATGTTTGTAGGAAATCATCTAGAGAAAACATATTGTCCTTATATGAAATATTAAAGAGAGAAGTTAGTAGAAGTTGTCAAGATTTTACATTTAGTTTTGTTTTTACTTCTATAGCTTTATTGTACCAGACATACATTGTCCTTGCTGAATTTTAGATCCCATTGCACAAATAATTCTGAATATCAGTAATCAGTATAACTATTGATGATGATGATTATAACTATCATTTTATTTTGAAATGAACTTACAGTAAAATTGCATGGGGCCTTTTTTGTTGTACAATTCTGTGAATTGTATATATCATGTAGATTTCATTTATCCACCACCACAATCAAGCGAGGGAGCAGCTCCATCACTCAGGCAAAGTCTCATACTCTCCCTCTTTAGAGTCACTGCCATTATGCCCCCCGACTTCCTGGAAATCACTTATCTCCATTACTTCTGCTTTATATTTTAGAGACTGTCATGTAAATGGGATCATGCAGTATGTAACCTTGTGAGGCTGGCTTCTTTCACTCGGCATAATGCTTTTGAGACTCATCCAAGTTGCTGTTTATATCAATAACTCATTCATTTTTGTGGAGTCCCATTTCATTGTATGGATATCCATATCCATTCATGTATTGAAGTGGATTTGGGTTTTTCCAGGTTATGGTCTTTATGAATGATATTGATATTAACATTCTTGTGCAGGTTTTTATGTGAACATAAGTTTTTATTTCTCTAAGGTAAATATCTAGAAGTGGGATTACTGGGTCATATGGTAAGTGCACATTTAACTTTATATGAAACTGCCAAACCATTTTCCAGAGTGGCTGTACCATTTTGCATTCCCACCAATGGTGTATGAGAGTTGACTTGCTCTACATCTTTGTCAGCATTTGGTATTGTCAGTATTTATTGTGATTGTTCTGATAGGTGTGAAGTGATGCCTTGTTGTTTTAATGTGCCTTTTCTTCTGGCTAATGATGCTGAGCATCTATCTTTCCATGTGCTTTTTTTGCCATCATTATATCCTGTTTGCTAAAGTTTCTGTTCACATCTTTGCCATTTTATCATTGGATTGTTTTTCCTTCCTAATGACTTTTGAGATTTCTTCATATATGCTAAACACAGTCTTCCATCAGATATGTGCTTTACAAATATTTTTTCACAGTCTGAAGCTTGTCATCTCATTCTCTTAGCAGTATGTTTTTAATTGTGATAAAATTTACATAACATAAAATTTACTATTTTAACCATTTAAGTATTTACTTCTGTGGTGTTAAGTATATTCATATTCTGTAACTATAAGCACCACCCCTTTCTAGAACTTTTAAGTTATGCACATTAAAAGCTTTATCTTACCTCATACCCTCTGCCTTTTAGCAACCTCCTTTCTACTTTTCATGAATTTGACCACTTTGTGTAACTCATGTAAATAAAATCATGCAATATTTATCTTTCATGATTGGGTTATTTTACTTAGAGTAAATGTCTTCCTTGCTCATTCATATTGTAGCATGTGTCAGAAATCCATTCCTTTTTAAGGCTGCATAATATTCCATTGTATATACATACTGCTTTGTTTACTCAATTCATTCATCAGTGAATACTTCCATTACTTCCATGCTGTAGTTATTGTGAATAATGCTGATGTGAACATTGGTGTACAAATGTTTGATATCTGCTTTAAGTTCTTAATGTACATACACAGAAGTGGAATTGCTGGATCTTATAATAATTCTGTTTAGATTTTGATGAACCTACCTACTGTTTTCTATACAGACAGTCATTTTACATTCCTACCAGCAATGCACAAAAGTTCCAAGTTTTCTAAATTCTCAGAATCACATGTTATTTTGGGGGTTTTCTCTTTTTGGATAATTGCTACTTTAAAGAGCATGATATATCTCCTTCTAGTTTTGATTTGCATTTCCCTAATATGTGCTGCTGTTTATTGTTCCATATACTATTTGGTCATGTATCTTCTATGAATAAATATCCATGAAAGTATCTAAATATTAATCACTTCTCAGATACATAATCTGTAAATATTTTCTCTTGCTCTGTGTTTGTTTTTTACCCTTTATAGTATACATTAATGCATGGTGTTTTATCATTTTTCTTCCTTTATGCTTATGTTAGCATATCTAAGAAGTCATTGCCAAATCCAATATATAAAAAAGCATTTCCTCTATGTTACCTTCTGAGTTTTTGCTCTGTTTAGGTCTTTGATCCATTTTGACTTAATTTTTGCATATGGCTTAAGATAAGGATCCTGTCACTTGTTGCCATTCAATTTTCCCAGGGACATTTTTTGAAGACTGTTCTTTCTGCAGTGAATGGTCTTACTGCTCTGTTCAAAGATCATTTACCATATGGATGAGAGTTTATTTCTGAGTTTATTTCTGGGCTCTTTAGTGGTATATGTGTCTGGCGTTATGCCAATAGCAGGCTGTTGTTTGTTTTCTTTTGTGTTTTTCCTCTTTTTGAGACATGGTTTCTCTGTGTAGTTCTGGCTGTCCTAGAACTCACTCTGTAGACCAGGGTGGCCTCAAACTCACAGAGATCTGCCTGCCTCTGCCTCCAGAGTGCTGGAATTAAAGGTGTGCACCGCCACATCTGGAATGTGACATGCTCTTTTAATTTTTGTTGTAAGCTTTGAAATCAGGAAGTAATAATCTGTACTATGGTATTTTTTTCTCATTGTCTTGATTGTTTTGGTAGTCCCTTAAGAATCCATGTGCATTTTAGAATATACTGTTTTATTTCTACAAAATCAGATCATTGACAGTTTATAAGGGAATGAGTTGAATCTATAGAGAGCTTCGGCTAGTGAGGATTTAACGGTCTTCTAAATGATCATGGGTGCTTACTTGCTATTTGTGTCATTTTTGATTTTTTTTTAGTTCTTTCAACTGTGTCTTCTAGCTTTTATTATCTAGATCTTGTTCCTCAGAGAAAATGCTTTGAACTTTTGTCGCGTTTATCAGTTTTATGTGCAGACATATGGCTGTGAAAGATTTAAGAACTCAGCTTAATACCTGTTGATGTAGAAGACCTTCTCTGGTATTTTCTTCTTATGGTTTTATAATTGCACATTTTATATTTAGATCTATAATCCCTTTTGACGTCGTATTTTTATAACATGAGATCTAGAGTGAGATTGTCTTTTCTTGCTTGAGCACCAGTTATTCAAAGGAGTATCCTCTTCCCCACTTACTAACCTTCACATTCCTTTCAGAAGATATATGCTCATATTTATGTTAATACTTAATATTATAAGAGTGGCGAAAGACTGAAATTTTGTCACCAAGAGAAGAAAAAGGAAAGATATCCATTCACTATTTCTATTTTAAATGGAATAAAAGTAGAAAATTAATATTAATAAGACAAAGGAAATTCATAATTATGCAAAAATACATAATTCTACCAGATGAGTAGCTCAAAACTAAATTCCATTTCCTCTTAAATTCATGACTACATGTGTGTATGTTTTTGTGTGTGTTTCTTTATATACAGAACCTGATCAGTCCTTTTAGTGTTGTACAACATTTATATCCAAACATACTTAATTGGTGTGTGTGTGTGTGTGTGTGTGTATGTGTGTGTGTGTGTGTGTGTGTGTGTGTGTGTGTGTGTGTTTATGTACCATGCCTGTTTAGTGTTACAAATTTTGGCATGTCAGCTAGTGACTGTATCATGCAGGTCTTATTTAGGCAACAATATTATTACCATATTATTGAGACGTTGGATGTAGCTTCTCATGTCTTTTTGATTAAGGTTTTTAGTTTGTTTATTTTAATGTATTAGGTTATTTTGATAAGATAGGATTTATATCATTTATGGAATTACTTTTGTCTAGTATGTCATTTTAATTATTTTTGATTCACCATTCACCCCCATCAGGGTGTGTATGTTTGTTATTCCATTACCAATTGTCTTTTTTTATTCCTTACATACTTTACATCCTGAAATCAGTTTTCCCTACCTCTACTTCTCCCAGCACCTCCCCATTTCCCTTAAAACAAAGAAGAACAGGTCCCCCAGTGTTATCAACAGGATATATAATAACAATTTACAATTAAACTAGGCACAAACCCTTATAACAAGGCTGGATGAGCTGACCCAGTAGGAGGAAAAGGGTTCCAAGAGCAGGCAAAGGAGACAGATGTATCTTCCACTCATTGTTAGGAGCCCTACAAGAACAGTAAGCTAACAACCATAACATATATGCAGTGGACTAGCTCAGACCCTTACAGGGTCTGCATTTGTCACTTCAGTCTCCGTGAGTCCCTATGAGCCCTGCTTAGTTGATTCTGTGGGTTATATTCTTGTGGTATCCTTGACCCTTTTAGCTCTTATAGCCCTTCCTCCACTTTATTTTTATTTTTATTTTTTTTTTTCTTCAAGACAGGGTTTCTCTGTGTAGCTCTAGCTGCCCTGGAACTAGCTTTGTAGACCAGGCTCGCCTCAAACTCAAAAAGATCTGCCTGCCTCTGCCTCTGTCTCTTGAGTGCTAGGATTAAAGGTGTGCACCATTACTGCCCAGCCTTCCTCCTCTTCTTATGTGGGGTTCCCCTGGCTTCAACTAGTGTTTCTCTATTGGTCTCTGCATTTGCTCCTGTCAGTTGTTGGACAATATTTCTCTTATGACAATAGAATGTCATTAGGAATTAAGGATTACAACTAACAGATTAGACACATTTGTTTGCAGTAATGACAATTTAATTTTTTTAATGGTTTTTATTTGTATTTTTTACATCCTTACTGCTATTTCCACTCCTTCCTCTCCTTCCAGTGAATCTCCCTACCCCTGCCACCCCTTATCCACTTCTCCATTTCTGTTCATAAAAGGGCAGGCTTCCCAGGATATCAATCAAATATTGTCTATCAATTTGCAGTAAGGCTAGGCACCTCACCTTATATTAAGGCTGGACAAGGCAACCCAGTATAAGGAGTAGGGTCCTAAAAACTGACAATAGAGTCAGAGACAGCACCTGCTCCAACTTTTATGAGTCCCACAAGATGACCAAGCTACATAACCCTAACATATACGCAGAAGACCTAGGTCAGTCCCATGCAGACTCCTCCCTGGTTGTTGGTTCAGTCTCTGTGAGTCCCTATGAGCCCAGATGTAGTTGCTTCTGTGGGTTTTCTTGTGGTCTCCTTGACCTCTCTGACTCCTAAAATCCTTTCTCCCCCTTTTCAGCAGGATTCCCTGAGCTCTGCTGAATGTTTGGTTATGGATCTCTGCCTCTGTTCCCATCAGTTGCTAGATGACACTTCTCTGTTGACAGTTGGGCTGGTCACCATTCTATGAGTATAGCAGAATATCATTAGACATCGTTGCACTGACTTCTTTTGTTTTGCAAGTTGTGTTTGGCTCTATCCTAGGCCTCTGGGCCGTTGAGACTCTGGGTTCTGTTGCTCCAAGTAGTATCGGGGTGGGCACCCTCTTGTGGCATGTATCTCATGCTAGATTAGTTAGTGGTTGGTCACTCCGACAAATTGTGTGCCACCTAAAGGTAAACCCCAGCATATCTTGTAGGCAGGACAAATTGTAGGTTGAAGGTTATGTGGCTGGGTTGGTGTCTCAGTCCTTCATTGGTAATAGGAGAGGGCCAGTTTAGATTATGTATCCCCTATTGCTAGGAGTCTTAGCTGGGGTCAGCCTTGTAGTTTCCTGGTAGTTTCCACTGCCCTAGATTTCTACCTCACCTGAGATGCCCCCCTTTCCAATCATCTTTTTCTAGTACTCACCCCATTTTCCCCTGATCACTCCTTTTCCCTTCCCCATCCACTCCCACTCTACCCTCGAAATCTTTCTATCTCCCCTTCCTAGGGAGATCCAAACATTACCCCTTGGGCCATCCTTGTTACTTTGCTTTTTTTGGGGTCTGTGGAATGTAGCATGATTGTCTTTTACAGCTAATATCCAATTATAGGTAAGTTTATACCATGTTTGTCTTTTTGGATTGCCTTACTCAGGATGATTTTTTTTCTAGTTCCATTTATTTTCCTGCAAATTTCTTGATGTCGTTGTTTTTAACAGCAGAGTAATAATCCATTCTGTAAAAGTACCACATTTTTTTTTTATTCATTCTTCTGTTGAGTGACATCTGGAGTTTTTCCAGTTTTTGGCTATAAAGCAGCTATAAAGCTGCTATGAACATAGTTGAGCTAGTATCCTTGTGGTATGATTGAACATCCTTTGTGTATATGCTCAAGATTGGTATAACTGGGTATTGAAGTAGATTGACTCCCATTTTTCTGAGAAAATGCAATACTGATTTTCATAGCAGCTGTACATGTTTGCACTCCCATCAGCAATAAAGGAATGTTCCCCTTGCTCCACATCCTCTTGAGCATAAGCTGTCATTTATGTTTTTGAGTTTAGCTATTCTGACAGGTGTAAGATGGAATCTCAGAGTTGTTTTGATTTACATTTCCCTGATGGCTAAGGATGTTGTACATTACTTTAAGTGTATCTTGGCTGTTTGAATTTCCTCTGTTGAAAATTCTCTGTTTAGATCTGTAACCCATTTTTGATTGGGTTATTTGTTTTTTGTTTTTGTTTTTCTTTTTTATATCTGCTTTCTTGAGTTCTTACATATTTTGGAAATTAATCCTCTGTCAGATGTGGGCTTAGTGAAGATTTTTTCCTATTCTGTAGGCTGCTATTTTGTCCTATTGATGATATTGTTTGCCTTACAGATTTGTAGTTTCATGAGGTTTCATTTATTAATTATAATTTTGATCTTAGTGTCTGTGCTACTGGTGTTCTGTTCAGGAAGTGGTCTCCTGTGCCAATGTGTTCAAGGCTACTTCTCACTTTCTCTTCTATCAGGATCAATGTATCTGGATTTATGTTGAGGTCTTTGATTCCCTTGGACTTGAGTTTTGTGCAGGGTGATAGATATGGATCTGTTTGCATTCTTCTCCTTGCCAACATCCTTATACAAGCACCCTTTGTTGAAGATGCTGTCTTTTTTCCATTGTATAAGTTTGGTTTCTTTGTCAAAAATCAGGTGTCTGTAGGTGTGGGGGTTTATATCTGGGCCTTTGATTTGATTCCATTGATCCACCTGTTTGTTTTGTGCTAATAGCATATGGTTTTTATTACTGAAGCTCTGTAATAGGGCTTGAAATCAGGAATAGTGATACCTCTAAAAGTTCCATTATTATTCAGGATTGTTTTAGTTATCCTGGGGTTTTTGTTTTTCCACATGGAATTGAATTTTTTTCAATGTCTGTAAAGAATAGTGTTTGACTATTAATGGGGCTTATGTTGAATCTGTACATTCAAGTCTGATATCTCCTCCAATTTCTGTCTTCAAAGACTTGAAGTTCTTGTCATATAGGTCTTTCACTTGTTTGGTTAGAGTAACACTAAGATATTTTATGTTATTTAGGGCTGTTGTGAAGGGTGTTGTTTCCCTGATTTCTTTCTCCACCTGTTTATTGTTTGTATATAGGAAGGCTATTGATTCTTTTTTGTTAATCTTGTATCCAGCCACATTACTAAAGGTGTTTATCATCAGTTATAGGAATTTCCTGGTAGAATTTTTGGGGTCATTTATGTATGCTATCATATCATCTGCAAATAGTGACACTTTGACTGCTTCCTTTAATGGCAACTTAGTTTTAACTGTATCTAAAATGTGGTATGTTTCTGTTCTCTTTACTTGTACTATTATCATACAGATAACATCAAGTACAGTTGCAGTTTTGTAATTACTGCTTTATAGGATGAAAAAATAGTTACAAAGGAAAAGACATTAATACCATGTTTAATGTTTACCTGTAGAATCCATTTTATGAGTGCTTTTTCTCTCTGTGAATCTGAGTTACTATGCACTATTTATTTATTTTGGCCTAAATGGTTTTTTTTTCTTGTCTTCTGGTAATGACTTCTTTATCTGAGAATTTGTTCTTCCATTGTTAATTATAATTTTTATAAACATGTATTAGCATATATTATATTTTCAAAATACTGAGGTTGATTATGACATTTTCTTATATGTATGTATCAGATTTTAATCATAGTCATTTCCCAGTTACTTACTAGTTCTTCTTACCCCTCTCTCTGCTGAAGAATAGTTTTGATGGATGAAATCTTTTGGTTCACAGCATTTTCCTTTCAGCACATTGAATATGCCTTTGGCCTCTCTGATACCTGGTAAGTCAGTTGTTATTTTCCTTGGATCCCTTTCTATGATGAGTCTCTTCCATTGATTTGCTGTTTTAAAGATTCATTCTTGGGCTGGAGAGATAGCTTAGTCAATAAAGTGCTTGCCATATAAACACAATAACTTGAGCTTAAACCCCAGAACAAAGCTGAGCATAGTGGCACATGTTTGCAGTTCCAGGGCTGGAGAAGCAAAGGTAGGTGGATCTCTGAGCCTTACTGCCTAGTCAGCCTAGCCTTCTAGAAGATCTTGAGACTGGTAAGAGATCCTGTCTTAAAAAGCAAAGTGGATGGCTCCTGTGTCTAATCCATGTATGCTCACTTATGTGTATGTGCAAACCCTCTAACACAAGTAACCCTCCCATGAACACATACATGTAACATATGCACATGTGTAGAAACAAAAAATATTAACACTTTGCATTCTCCTTTGGCAGTTTGGTTGTATATATCTAGGTGTATATCTCTGAGTTTATTCTCCTTTAATTCTGTTGAGTGTCTGTTATGTGTAGATTAATGTTTTCCATCATTTTGGTGATGTTATCAGTGTTTCTTTCTTGAAATGTTTTTTCTTCACTCTTTTCAACTTCTGAGACTCCTGTGATTGAGGGGGTTAATCATCTGCTTTATCCTCTCAGGCTGTTCATTTTTCCTTGTCCTTATTTGTTTGTCCTTCCCAGAATGGGTTATTGTCCTCTGAGGAGAAGATAGTGGGGTTATCTTTAAGTTTGTAGATGCTTTCTTTTGCTAGCTCAAATCTCTTAAGTTCTGTGCATATCAGTTACTTTACGTGCAACTCCAGAAGTCCCACTAGGGTCTTTTGTTTACTCTGCTTACTTTTAGTGTCTATTTTATCAGATTGTCTGAATTTTCCCTTCAGTTGTTTAAGGAACTTAGAATGGCTGTTTTAAATTTTAGTCTAGTTAACCAAACAAACATGCTTCTGTTAATTTTCTCTTCCTGGACAAATGTCATGCTTTCCTCTTTCTTTATGCTATGTTGTATTTTTGTTGAAAATTAGAGATTTTAATTAGTATAATGTGGTAATTCTTAAAATTAATCCATCATCATCACTACCCCATGGATTTGTTGAGGTCACTGTTCAGTAATTTTCCTTTGTATTTAATTCTGAAAAGTATGTCTTCTCTCTGCTTCCTTAACAACAAAGTAGTTCTCCAGTGATCAAAGAGAGTCTCTTCAGGTGTCTTGGGCCAGAATGTCTATCATGCTTTGCTTAAGGATCCACGTGTATGTAGCTTGGAACACTCTTTCAGTACTTAAACACTTGACCCCTCTTCATTATACTTCACCTTCTACTCATGCAAAACCTTTCCGTCAGCCCAAAGTGAGTATTAGAGTCATCTCAGATCCCAGCTGTCCTGTGCACACACACCGCTTTGTGTGTTCTCATTGCCTTCCAGATTCTTGGGAACATACCTGAATTTTTCAAAGCCCATTTTTCCTTTAAGTCTCTAAATTTGTATTTTTATTTATGTATTCGTTGAGAAATTCATACATGTATACAGTATATTTGATCATACCTGTCCCTCCCTTCCTCCCCTCTATCCTTCCTGTACTCCATCCCCACATCTTACCCTTCCTGTCTCCATGACCTTATTTTTAATAACCCATTTTAATAATAACCCTTACTTTAATAACCCTAAACTGGCCACTGGAGCATAAGCAATCCACCGGGGACCACACCCTTTAAGAAAAATGACTTCCTCCCTTAATAGCCATTAACTGCCAATAGCTTCTCAGGGGTGGGCACTCATGTTCCCTGCTCCCTCCATCCTGGAAGGGATGTCTCGATACTCTGCAGGATCTTTTTGTTTGCTCCTTGTTATTCTCCATCTCAGGCAGGTACTGTGATATAGTCCCCACCAATTAATTTTGGCAAATGTCCTAAGAATGAACTATTCTTACAGTGTGGGATGTCAGTCATGTCAAAGATAGTCAAGTCCTCAGAATGTAGCTTACCTTATAGGTACCAAGCACATGAACTAGTACAGATTCTCTGAAGATAGAGCTTTTTGTTATGCTCTAGAATTGTTCTGCCCCTTTAGGTTAAGCCACATTGCTTCTGCAATGGCAGTAATTTGGGGGTGGGGAGAGCTGTGAAACTGGAGAGTAAAAGATGGGATTATGGAAACTTGAAATGCTAAAAACCTTACTAATCTTACTTTTTCTTAAAACACTGCTCCATGTTTTATTGCAAGCATTTAATTTATTTCCAAAATTGATTTTGTCCTTTTTTTTTTTTTTTTTTTTTTTTTGCCAATGTTCTTTTTGCTTTTAGGACATAGATTTTTAGAGGTTTCACTCTAGCATTCCAGAATTGCTTTCTTGCCATCATTTTACCTCTATCGTATTTATATTATTACATTTGGGAAAGAGTAAGCTTTTATAACATAGACTTGAGTCATTTTTTTCTACTTTATTGAGTTAGCATTTACTTCATACCATAAAACTCATTCCTTAAGTGCACAATTCAGTGATTTGTAGTAAATATACAGAATTCATCAACCATAACAACAATCTAGTTTTAGGACATTTCCATCACCTCAGACTGCTATTAGTCCTTGTTTATACTCCCACCCTGGGCAGCCACCAAGGAAATATCCATCCTTATGGATTTACCTATTTGGGACATTTATATAAATGATTCATATAATATATGGTGTTCTCTACCTTAGTATAATCTTTTCATTGTGTCTAGAACATTATGCCTAGAACCAGTACTTTTCCAGTGGTCCCTGATGCATTCTGTGAGCATGCTGAGAATATCTTCAACCCTTAGCCATGCACTTTGCAATCTCAAATGGAAATGCTTACCTTTCTTGCTTGCACAAAGCTTCATGGTTAATCAAAAGTGACAATGTATAGCTTTTTCAGATCTTTTCTGAGCATGTACAAACCTAAGTTTTCAGATAGTCTATACATGTGTATGGAAATATGTTAAACCTTTTTTTTTTTTTTGGAACTTTATATGGACATCTCATTCCCTGGATTTTTGCCTTAAGGTTTTTCTTAACTAGTGTTTTCTCTGTTATCTACCTCCTCAGGTATCTGTGAAATTCAGCAATTGCCTATGAACATTTTCGTAGTAAGTTCCTAGATAAAATGACTGTTATCCCTTGCTTTGAGTTTGCTCAAATAAAGAGTGTCCCTTGAATTTCCTGAAGGCTGGCAATAGTACTTTCAGGGGCTGCTGCTTCGTTTTTTCAGCCCTCTACTGGTGGTCCTGTTGCTGGAGTTTTTTTTCCCCTGTTTGATTTCAAATCACAGGCTGTTAAGGTTAAGCAGGAAGTAGGGCAGATTAAAGCACTACAAAATTCATTATTCTTGCGAGACCTAGCTATTCTCCATAAGAAATCGTCCCCAAGTTGTTGTAAGCCTTTGACTGATTTCTAGAATTGTTAAGAGTTTGTTCTGTTATTGTTTTGTGGAAGAGGTGTTTCAAAGGTTCCTACTCTATTTTTCCTGACATTGCCTTAATGGCATAGCTCACAGCTCTGATGTCTGAAATTTTAATGACATGCATTTTAGGACTTCTGGTTTAAATCCCATGAAGACTTCTTCCTAATTCAAGGTCATATCAATTTTCTCCTGTGGTCTAAAAGACTTTAGTTTCAGCTCACTTTTAAGTCTATAACCCATTTTGAATTACTTTCGGCATATGATAAAGATTTATGTTCATCTGATTATATACATATATGTGCACACATAGATTATATGTACAATTGGCCTTGCATGTGAAAACACTGCCATTTCACATTAAATTGTCTAGAAATCATTGTACAAAATCAATTATCACAAATATAATAATATAACTTTTTTCTTTCTGTTTATTTCTTTCTTGTATTTTTTAAAGGTCTCATGCAGTGCAGGCTGGCCTTGAACTTACTATGTAGCCAAGGATGATCTTGAACTTTTGATCTTCTTGTCTCCACTTTCCAAATACTGGGATTATGGGCTGTTGAGTCTTGGCTTTCCTTCTACTTTCAGCAATTTAATGAGTTCTTTAGTTAAGATTCTAGTCCTTTAACCAATTAACTGTCTGTCTATTATTGTTCATTATTAACAATCTTCAAGTGAACCATAATTCTCAACAGGTTTCATAACACTACTGTTACGAGCAGTTTCCCACCAGCCTGGTCCCAGTGCTGTGTCAGCCCCAAATAACACACAGAGATTCTGTATTAGTGATGAAACTGTTGGCCTGTTATTAGCATTTCTTATTGGTAGCTCTGTCTTAAATATTAACCCATTTCTATCAATCTAAGTATTTCCACATGGTCTTGGCTTACCAGGAATGCCAGAACGCTGTCTTTTCCATAGAAAAGGGAGTGATTTCCTGTTTGCCCCTGCTTATATTTTGATTCTGCCCAGCTACGTCACTCCCTGCCTGTCTGTACAGACCTCCAGACCTCTATGGTTTGCTACTGGGACTATCTGTCATGCTACATTATTTCCTGCCTGGCCAATCAGTGGTTTAGTCATCAACCAATAAGACAAACATATATACAGAAAAACATTCTATCACTCTACTTTGTGAGTTTGACCAGATAGGCTTTATAACTGTGCTTCATGGGATAGACAGAATGAGGGATGATATAACAGAAGTACTAATAGCTGATACTTTCTGAAAGTGTATTTGTGCCAGTCATTGTGCTAAACATTTATTTTGCAAACTGATACATTTAATTCTGGTAATAATCCTATAAAATGTGATACTATTACACCTATTTTACTGATAACAAACTGAGCTTCAAAAGAGAGTGACTTTTCCTAGATCACAGTTATTAATTAACCATACTACCTCTTAAATATACCATCTTCAGAGAAATCAGTGCTGCTTTGGCCATGATGACACTTGTGTATATTTCAAAAGACCATATCTTGAAATGAAGTTTTTTTTTTTTTTTTCTCTTTGCAATATGGGAGATTGAATTTCTGCCTTCTTATATACCAGGCTAGTATTCTCCAACTCTTGAGGAAAATTATCTTTTGAATTGTGCAATATCATTTTAAAATGAAATTCATGGAAAACTAAGATGTATTGCTTCTAGAAATATACTTCTGAAATTAACTGCAGCATATTCTCTTTGACCATGATCTTTTATCTTTTTTTGTTAATTTTTGTCTTTATTGAGACAATCTTGCCATGTAATGTTAACAGGCCTGGTACTTGTTATATAGCTCAGGCTGGCCTTGAACTTTTGGCAATTAACTGATCTCAGCCTCTGAATTTCTAAGATTATAGGCATGCACCACCAAGCTCAGTTGCAATCTCTTTTTTCCTTACCAGCTCTCAGAACTTTCTTAGATCTGTATATCATGTCTTTAATACTATTGATAGCTCTAGTTTTTAACCTTTTTAGTTTGTAATCTCCCAATCTCTCATCTCTTGCCTAGTTCCTCTTCTTTCCTAGTCTTACTTAGATTCAACCTCAGATAACCATTCTCTTTGCTTTTTTGTCTGTGTATCGCGGCTCCTTAGAAAAGCCTTAGCTAATTGTCTTTCTTTAGCAGTCCTTGCAAGTACTACCTGAGAAAAATCATGTAACTTATTGTTCATTAGTACTTCGATGAGTTCCTCATCTCTGAAACTATCTTAAGAAAGCTTTCAGTCTCTCACCCCTCTATCATTATATCTCCTAGTCCCTCACCATCTCTGTTTCATTCCTTATCAGGAATATTGTAGATATTCATTATTTTTTCCTATTCTTTTATTGTTTTTAAAAGATAGCTTTTGGTTCAGTTTCAAAGTAGCAAGAACTTTCAAATCTGCTTCCTCCTCCTGCACTCTGGTAACTTCTGTTTTCTCCTTCTCCTCTTCTTCCCACTTCACTGAGAGATAGGGAAGTCTTTAGTACTTAATGCTAATCTTTATACTCCAGTACTGGCTTCTATCCTTATCTGCCAAGTGACTTCAGTCAGTTCTCCTTTCCTTTGAGGACTTTAACATAATCACCATTGCGTCATTTGCAGGTTTCCATTGAGTACAAACTCCTGCTATCTAAAGAACATGTGGTGGGGGGGGGGACCTTCAGCATTTTAGGTGCTTGAATAAACAGTGCTCAGATGTTTGTCTCTCACTGTATATCATAAGTAGCAGTTAAAAGAGGAAATATCAAAATCAAAGTTCCAAGAGATCCAGGATTATATGCATCAAAACAATTGCTGATGTTTGTTTTCAATGAAAAATTACAATCATGCAGAAAAGCAAAAATGACTTCACAAATACCCATTATATCCCAATCTGTATTGTTCCATTGATATACCTTTTCATCACATATCTGATTAGTACTCCTGTACACATATCAACCCATTTTATTTATATGTGCATCCTTAAAAAGTTGTTGATATAACTGTATACTCCCCAATATATCAGCATGAATATTGTTAGCTATAGTTAAATATTTATTTTGATTTTGTGTTCATAAAATTTGTGTCATTAAATATACAAACCTTATCACTTGCCCATTTCTAGACAATGTATGCTTCTGAATGGTGATATACTAACTAGTAGGAGCATGCATCATCTCTTTAGGCAATGGTTTGTATCACCTACTATTTTTCACGATCTACATATTCCCACTGTGGACAGTTGCAGGCTACCAATCTATCATCACTTAGCACTGAGTTGAAAATGGACACACAGTCATTAGAGCATGTCCAGCATATCAGTACATGTGCATAACTTAACACTTATCAAATCTTACAGATTATCATCGTTCCAGAGAGTCACATCATACTTCTTTCCTGTGACTCCCATCCTGTTCTCCCAAAGGCAAATTACATTTTTTTCCTCAGTATAGTCAGTATAGATTAATTTTGCCTATTCTAGAACCTTTTATAATTAAAACAATATAGTAACTATTCTTTGTATAAGACCTACTTAATTCAAAAAAGTTTTTGAGGTACATTTGTGTTGTTGTGTATACTATCCATTTGTTTTTCTCCAATATAATTTGTAGAAGAATTTTCTATAACCATATTAGATATTTAAGGCTTCTAATAAACTCACATAGATCTGGTTTTGTGTAACAGAAATTTTATTTCCTTCACAGTTTGAGAGGCAAATCAAAGAGTTGATGAGTCAGTCTTTCTGTAGGCTATAAGACCATAGCTGACCTTACCTTATCTAGCCTGTGTTCCTTGCTAATGCTCCTTGATATTCTGTGATGTGTGTGAACACATCATTCCAACCTCTACCTCTGTCTTCCAAATGACATTCTCCCTGTCTGTCTCTGTGTCTCATGTTACCTTTTGAGTATAGTAGTCATTAGATTTTTAACTTACCCTAATCCAGTATTGGCTTATAATAATTTAACCACTGATATAAACATTATCAAATAATGCCAGTTTGAGGTTCCAAGTAGAAATAAATTTTAGAGGTATTCTGTTCAACATAGTACATCATTCTGTCCTCGGGCCTCAAAAAAAAAAAAAAAATCCAGATTCATCCCAGTACATGCTATGTACATATAATCCACCCCAAATAGCATTTATGTATAAACTCAAAAATTCTCGCATCTCATTTAAATCACATAAATCAGGTGTGAATGAGGTTCGGAATATAGTATATTCTGAAACAAAAATTCTTTCTTTCTACCTGGAGACTAATGTAATTGAAAAAAAGAAGTCATGCTATTCTAATATGTAATGGTAGGATAAGCATAGGATACACAGCCACATTCTGAAAAGGCAAGAAAAAGAAGAAATAAAGGGATTACTAAGCAAGTTAATCACTCAACAGGGCAAGTTTTATTCCTTAGTCATGTTCTGAGCTCCTTCTCTGGCCTCTGCAACTGGGTCTTTGCTCATGGAATCATCCTTCACTTTTGTCCCGTGTTTGTCTCCTACCAGGCTGCCACTGGTTTTACTGGTACAGAATTCTCAGAAGCCTTGTCAATCTTGAGGAAGTCAAGAGATTCATGCTGTTAGACCCAAGGCTGTCTGCAGATCCGTCTTGTATAATACTGTCTTTATCCCTGGATTCTGCTGATTGAATGTATGAGTCATCCTCCTAATATCTTCAGTAAAAATTTGTCTAGCCATAGCTTTGGCCCCTTTTCCAGAGCATGCTGTCTGGGGATAGGCCCAGGATTTTCCAGATCATCAAGTGCTGGTTTCTTTCTCCTTAATAATAAGATTTAAGTTTATATCTTTAATGTTATGATTTTATTATGAACATCAAGAGAAAACAGCCCTTATGTTCACTTTGGAGTCTCTTCAGCTACATTTTCCCCCAATAACATGACACCAGTTCAGCCAAATTCCTGACCCTGTATGATAAAAAGCACCTTTCCTCCAGGGGCCAACACTGTTCACCTTTCCTCCTAAGGCCTCTCTAAAAATTCTGCTAACCTTCATAGCTATAGCAACACTGTGTTTGTGATGAGTATATACATATGCAGATAGATATGTATGAAGAGTCTCTAGGGTTGCATGAACTTTCTTTACTGTTCACTTTTTTTCTAACCCTTTACCAGAACTGCCTTTAAAAGTCTGTGTTTCTGCCAATGGATTCCTGAAGGAAATTTGGGCTTGTATTATGAAAAAATGTCAAAATTCTTCCAGCCTTTACTCATTACTCAATCCTAAAGCCAAGTCCTCATTTTTAGGTATTTGTTAAAGCATCATTCCACATCCCACTGCAAAATACGAATTGGCTTCCTAGGGTTACTATAACAGAACAACAGGAATATAGTTTCTAATAGTTGTAGAAGTACAAAAGGAAGTTGTTGTCTAGGTTCCTTATCTCTTAAGGGTCTGTGGGAGAATTCTTTGCACACTTGTCTGCCAACTCCTGCTGACAAACCTTTGCTCATAGCATTCTCATCACTGCTTCTGGAATCACATGACATTTCCTTCTACAAATGTAGTACTGTGTCTTCACTTGCCTTTTTATAAGAACACCAGACTTGGGACTTCCCCTAATCTATTATGATTTCATATAATTGGTTAATGAAAACTTGATTAATTATATCTGCAAAGACCCCATTCTCAAATGAAGTTAAATTCTGAGGCTTTGGGGGTGTGTGTGTGTGTGTGTGTGTGTGTGTGTGTGTGTGTGTGTGTGTGTGTGTGTGTGTGTGTGTGTGTCTTCTCTGTGAAGCATTTGTAGACCAGGCTGGCCGGGCTATTCTTAACCCTAGTATGTTTATTACTGCCTCTTTTTCATTCATATTTATGCAAACTATTTTTAAGTGATATAAGATTTACTATGCTGAAGAGCACTTCAACTATTTATGTTCAATGAGATTGATAAACAGTGCAATGGAAAAACTGGAAAAGCTCCTGTGTGTTCCTCACAAATCACAGTCCCCTTCTGTTTAGGTCTAACTATGGTACTGACTTATAGTAATAAGTTTCTTTGTTTTGTTTACTACTTATATATCTGTCAATCATTAGACAGTATTTACTTTTCCTATGTTTAAACACCATATCTGCCTACTGAACTGCACATATACTGGTCCTTTTCTGTTTAATATTATATTTGTGAAATTCATCCACATTGCTGTTTGGAGATACAGTAAAGTCATTTTCACTGAAGTATAATATTCCTTTATATGAACATTGATTTCTTTTCCTGTTCTGCCATAATTGGAATTTGGGTTCTCTTTTTTTTCTTCCTTTTTTAATTATTAGTTTTTCTTATTTTACATATCAATTCCAGTTCCGTCTCCCTCCCGTGTCCCCTGACCCCCTCTCATCCCATCTGCCCTCCCCCACCCCACAGGTACGGTGAGGCCTTCCAGGAGAGATCATCAAATCTGTCAAGTCATTTGGAGTAGGGACTAGGCCCTCCCTCCTGCCTCTTGGCTAAGAGAGTATCCTCCCATGGGGAATGTGCTCCCAAAGTCCTTTCGTGCACCAGGGACACATCCTGGTTTCACTGTCAGAGGTCCCTTAGACTGCCCAGGCCTTCCAGCTGAGACTCATGTGTCTCAGGGGTCTGTGTAGGTCTTCTGCTGGATTCCCAGTCCTCAGTCTGGGGGTCCATGAGCTCCCCCTTGTTCAGGTCAGCTGTCTCTGTGGGTTTCTGTAGCCTGGTCTTGACCCCTTTTCTTGTCACTCCTCCCTCTCTGCAAGTGGATTCCAGGAGTTCAGCTCAGTGTGTAGCTGTGGGTGTCTGCTTCTGCTTCCATCAGCTACTAGATGACGGCTCTATGGGTTCTCGTTTGGATGGACCAACAGTATCAATCTTCCTGCTACATGATGCTTCTTGTAGAGGAATCCTGGAATATGTGTCCATGAATTTCTTGGGATTTATACTTTGGAATGGAATTGAGAGGTAAAGAGTTCCACAAATCCTCCACTTCAGTAAAGTTTAACTAATATCTGGGGGGAATTTCCCTCAAGTTGACATTTCAGCAATCATGGAAGAATGTTCAGGTTGCCCCATGTCCTTGTCTACACTGGCTCTTATCAGACTCCAGTCACACAAATGTTTCCTTGTCTTCTTTATTCCCTGTGTTAATAATTAACATTACTAATGGTATACTGTACACTATATCCCCAATTCAAGTGTTTTTCTTTATTGTTTGAATTTTTTCCTGTATGGAGAAAAATTGAAAGAATACCTACCAAACTATTTGAAGTAACTATCAGAGGAAATTAGGATTGATTCTTTTAACTTATTCTGTTATGATTTATGCTTTGGGTATCTTAACTAAGAAATCTTTCCTGGAATCAAAGTAAAAACAAAAAATACAATCTTTTGTCTTTTTTTTTTTTTTTTAGAATACCTACTGTCTTGTTCATATATTTTATTGCATGGAAGACCTTAATTTTATATGAAGATTTCCAATTGATAAACACTGTACCTTACAAAGACAACTTGTCCCATTGAATTTCCTTGTACAATTTTGTTCCTTTGATCTGTATGTCTGTCTTTATGTTTCCAGTCCCTATTGGATGAACCTTTATAGTAAGTTTGACAGTCATAGTAACTCCTCCATCTTTGTTGCTTCTATCCTAGGTCTTTTTTGTATCCATGCACATTTTGCCAACACTCTATTTATTTTTCTGCAAAATTGCTGGAATTTAAGGGAGATTGGATTGGGTGTATCACTTAATTTAGAAAATAATGCCATTTTTAGTTACAGTTTCTTTTAGTCCATGAACACAGAATGTCTCTTAATTCAGATTGTCTACAATTTATCTTATCATTATTTTATATATTGTAGTATACCAAACGTATTCTTCTCATAGTAAAGTTGTCTCTGAGCATTTTATTCATTTTGAAACTCTTTCCAATTATTGTCTGCAAGTATATAGAAATAAGTTGGATTTTGTATTGATCTTATATTAGTCTAACATGTTCTAATTAAATGTTTTATTGGTTTTTTATTAGTATAATGATTTTATTATGGATAGCTTGGAATTTTCTTCATAGGACAAAAAAGCATGCTTCCTATGAATAAAGACAGTTTTACTGGAAAGTTACTGTTTGCTTGTTTTTACCTTCTTGTAATCTCTAAAACATTTAGTACATTGTTAAGTGGAAGTAGTGTGAGCTAATGTCTTTGCTTTATTCCCAATCTTTTTTAGTATAATATTCGTATCAATTCTTTGGGAATTTTATACATTTAAGCTATAGTTTGAGCATATGCATCCTCTATTTCTCCTCACCCCCAATTTCCTATTCTCTCATTTGTTAAAATAACCAGTGGAGTCCAATTTGTGGTACTCATATCCATATGGTGTAGAGTCTTTCCTTGGAGCATGACCAGCTTACCAGAGGTCATACTCTTAAAGAAAACTGACAGTTCTTCCCACAGAAGCCATCGCCATCAATAGCTTCTGAGGGGTGTAATCCAAGGACCCTACTCCACTTGGTTTTGGAATGTTGACAGACTTGATCCTGTGCAGGTCTTAATGTCAGCACAACTGTTGTGAGTTCATGAGTGCCGCAGTCCTGTCCATAAGCCAATCCTTTAAATAAAGTTTTTATTTTTATTTTTATTCAGCACTGTATGTGCTCATGTATGTGAAGGTACCTTTTGGAAGCCATAAAAGGAGTAAGATCCTTTTGAGCTGGACTTACAGGTGGTTTTGAGCTGCCTGACATAGGTGCTGGAAACTTCTTTGGAAGAGCAGTGCTCTTAACTGCTGAACCATCTCTCTATCCTCTTTATTCTCAGTCTTCGGGGGGGGGGGACATCTATTTTAAACATTAATCTTAGCTCTAGGTTTTCTATGCATGCTCTGTTGCAATGTATTACTTTCTTATGGGTACTCTAATTAATCACTATACATCTGATGGCCTAAAGCAACATAGGTTTCTTGTAGTATAGTTGTGAAGATCAGAAGCCCTAAGATAAAGTTGTTAAAATGGTTCTCAAGATTAGGTGAGCTTTGTTCAGTTTCTAGAAACCACTAGGATTCTTTGCCTCATGG
Source organism: Phodopus roborovskii (assembly GCF_943737965.1). NCBI lineage: Eukaryota > Metazoa > Chordata > Mammalia > Rodentia > Cricetidae > Phodopus > Phodopus roborovskii. Next base: position 429,774 of record NW_026125894.1, read on the forward strand.
CCCCTTCCTCACTTTATTCCAACTGCTACATATGTCATCGCATTTAATATTTTTACATCTAGGTTCATGAGAGACATTGGTCTGTGCTTTTATTCTGCTATCGTTGTTTACTTTTGGTGTCCAGGGTACTAATAGAATTAATTGAAAAAGGTTTCTTCTTTCTCTACCTTCCAAGTTTTGTGCAAGATTGGTATTTGGTCTTTAAATGTTTCATATACTTCACCAATGAATCCAATTGAACCAGGATGTTTCTTTGGATAGCTAGCTCATTACTAATTCAACCTCTTGTTAAAGATTTAGTAAGTTCTTTCTGGAATTCGCTTTGATAATTTTTATCGAATTTGTCAACTCATATCAATTTTCTACCTTGTTGACTTAAAGTTTTTCAGTGTTCTTTATAATCATTTTCATTTCTGTGAGTGGTGATGCTTCCTCTTTAGTTCATAATTTCAGTAATTTTTTCTCTTCTTTTCTATTTCCTTGGGTATGTTAGCAAGTGATTTATCAGTTAGTTAAATCCTTCAAAGAAACAACAGACAGACTGCAGATGGGGCTGTTTGGATCCACTTTGTATGGCATTTTATGTGCCTAGTACTAAGTAAGCTCCATAGGGAAGTCCTATACACAAGGAATGGGATCTTACATATCTCATGCTGCCTGAGGTTGGAATAATGTTCAGTAGACCATTAACCATCTAGATGGATGCTAAGCTAAGCTGACTCACATTTGAGTCTCACAGCTTCAAGGGCCTTCACTGACTCAGGTACTTCATGGCCCATGTGTCAGTGATACATGAAAAAATACAAGGGTGCCTGCAACACTGATGTGCATGTATCTATAAAATTATAGTGCTTCCATCTGTGAGTACTGGCCTGCTGAGAGCTGTGGTGCCCAAGGTTTGGGCATAGTTAGTAGAGGTAGTTCCTTGGACACTAAAGCTGATTCTAAGGTATATCATACCTGAGCCTCCCAGTTGCCAGGGCTCATCTGGTTCTGAAAGTTGGGTGAGAGCACCCCACTTCCACATTGATGCTAGAACGGATACAGTGGACACTTGAGTATCTCATAGGTGCATTGGTCTATACCTGATGTGGGAATGCACCTAGAGGGTATAGCTGAGCTCTGGACTGTGCTTAGAACCTTTAGTTTCTACCCAGTGCTGGTTTCACCATGGTGGGCTTGGCACAGAACTCTGAGAAAAAGCCCTGTTCAGCTTTCCTGTGGGTAAGTAGAGTCCAGCTTTTTACTGTGCCTCCAAAAGTTGGATGAAGGGTTTTTGGAGTAGTCAGTTCCTAAGAGCATAATGCTCTTCTCATGACTCAGTCCACAGATACTGACCTAATAATAGAAGCCCTGCACTAGGTTTCACTTCACTAGGAAGGCCTAGATTTCATTCTCTGTCCAGGCTAATCTTCCTGGAGTTGGCGAAGGAATATGTTTTTGCCTTTTTCATAGCTATTCATTATGATATATTTATAGGGGAAAATTTGCTATATGCTTTCTGCCAATTGCCAACTCTTTTCTTCGACACAGGGTCTCATTCTGCAGTTGTGGCTGGTCTGAAACTCACTTTGTAAATCATGTTGGCCTAAAATTCACAGAGATCTGTGTCTCTCTGATTCCTGAGTGCTAGGGTTAAAATTTGTGTTCCCCCTCCTGGCTCCAACCATCTTTCCTTATAGTTCCTAGGGTCTTTGCTTTCATTGATTTCTCCTGAGGACCCAGAATGGTGCCTGGCTCATAGAGGTCATTGAATAAGCTTTTTTTGAGTACATACTTCAGAATGTTCATATAGCCTCGCTGATATTGTATTGGCATAATTTGATATACTTTCAAACATCAGGGTTTTTATGGATCTCATTCCTCATCTGGCTTGAATTTCACTAATCTCTAATATGATCAAACACTTTTTTTTTAATCTATTAGCTATGTGTTTTTTCTCTTTATAGAAGATTCATCAATCTTGTGCTCATTTCTTCTTGGCTGCCCACCTTTGTTTCTTACAGATGTATGAAATTTCATAGATTCAGTATGCACACACTCTAATAATTATCTGTGTAGTAAATATCTTATCCAGTGGTTTTCTATTTATTTATGACTTTTATTTATTGGGTGCCTTGTGCCATGGCATATTGTAGAAGTCAGAAGACAACTTGTGGGGAATTAGTTCCCTCCTTCCACATGTGGGTCCCAGGGATTGAACTCAGGTCAGCAGATTTTGTGGGCAGTGCCTTTATCCACTGAACCATTGCTGGCCCACTTTATGACACTGTTGATGAACAAGATTTTTTTTTATTTTGATGCAGTTATATTGGGAAATAGTTGAAAATATATTTTTAGTTTTTGAAATTAAAATATAATTATATTCCTCCCCCTGACCTTCCCTTTCCTCCTTCTAGCCCTTCCTGTGTTTTTTCCATTTGCTGTGTCTCAAATTCATGTCTTCCTTTTCTTGAATCCACCTTCTGTATCTTAAGTGATAAATACTCTTATGCATTGCTGGTAGAAATACAGAAGAGCACAACTCTTATAGGGTGAAATTTATATATAAAAATGACATCGACGTTTACTCTTATTCTTTGTCTCAGCAATTTCACTTCTTAGAATTTATTTGAAACAAATGTTTGAAAAATACCAAAGTTTGTTTTATATATATATATATATATATATATATATATATGTATGTATATATATATGTATATATATATGTATATGTATATGTATACACATACACACACACACACGGCTAATTTTCAGGGCATAGTTCAAAATAGCATAAGATTGGATATAAGACCTATATTCAGTGTTTCTTAGGAAAGTATCAGAATTAACTGCTGTATAATGAAGTACCATGTAACTGTAAGAAGGCAAAAGAATAGTTTTTACATTAACATGGAAATATTTATGGGATATATTATTAAATCCAAAAAAGAAAGTTTCAGACCAGTATTTATATAGGAGAAAGGTATAACTAATGAATTGCATGTATGTATGTATGTATGTATATACATATGCACATGTATATATATTCAAACAAAGGAAATACTGGTACTGTAAATCAAACTTAACAACTAAACTTAACAACTAGTATTTATGGGAAGGAAGGCAATGAAATGAAGGGATCAGAGATGGAATGATACTTTGTAAAGGTGCTGATAACCCTTTTCACTTTAGAGCCATATATATGTTTTGCATGATTACAAATGTAATAAAAACTTTAATCAAAAATGGAAAAGGACTGGGGATATACTTCACAGTTGATTGCTTGCTTAGTATGCACTAAGCCCTCCATTCAGTCCCCAGGATCACATGCATACACACAAATTCAAGAAAGACTAAATCCATAAAATTAAAAAAAAAAACCTGAAGCAAATAAAGCAAATGATAAACATAGTTGATAGAATAACTACACAGACAAAATAATTACTGTAGCAATTCTAAAGTAATGGATATCTATTACTGACAATATGTACTCTAAGGGCTGCAAAAATATAAAAAGTGCATCGATCATTTTATTGTTGTTAGTCATATTAGTATTGCTTGTGGAGTTTTTCAGTTATGTGAGTATATTGTTAGAGAAAGCTAATAAACTACTTTGATGATATTATTAGGATCTGAGGAACCAGAAATAAAGCTCAGTGATAGAGAACTTGCCTAGAAGGCAAGCAACCCTGGGTTTGTTCTCCAAGTCTCCCCAAAACAACCCTCCAAACAAAATAAAACAGACAAAAGTCCAAAGTTTAAAAATAAACCTTGTCATATTAAATTTGAATTGGAAATGCTGTTATAAATTTAAGATCTGTTTTTCTCCTATAAAATACTCCAGGTTTGTCTACTGTAAAGGCTTAGAAGCAACAACAATGAACACTCTGAACACCAGTGGATTCTAAGTACTTTTCATTAAAAGGAACCAGGGATTTTTAGAAAAATAGTTCAGGTTCAAGTTAGAAAATGTGTAAGATAGAGGCAGAGGCAGGCAGAGAGCTCTGTGAGTTCGAGACCAGTCTGGTCTACAAGAGCTAGTTCCAAGACAGCCTCCAAAGCCACAGAGAGACCCTGTCTCAAAAAGCCAAAAGGTCAAAAAGTTAAAAAAAAATTAAAGAAAAAAAGAAAAGAAAGAAAGAAAGGAAGAAAGAAAGAAAGAAAAAGAAAGAAATGTGTATGCAAAGTCTGGGATAGTTTGCTGTGCCAGAAAATCAGAAAGCAGTACAGGAGCTGGTTTAAGGGACTGCTTGTGAGTACTAAGTGGGACAGTTTGTCCACTACCACAAATAGTCACTATATTTAATTGAAACACATGCTTTATATAAAAATACATGATTTCATAATTGTGCTACAAATAACCACTTGTCATCATTAGGTATTTCTAAAGTAAGAGCTCCTTACTCTCATATACTGAAGAACATATAAAATCAATTATTTATCCTGCTTTTCTTATGTAAACTATGTTCAGGAAAACTAAAAATTGATGATTATAGAATCCAGATTAAAACTATAAAAAAAATAATAGATTTAGCGAAGCCTCATTTTGTAATTCCTAGTAAATTAATAGATATAAACAGTAATCACCAATGGATATAAAGCCCATTAGGTAAAAATTGAATGGGAATACATAATAATTGAGGAATGTGGCAAACATCATTTAAATTCATGGATTAATGAATATTGTGTGCCTTTAGACATGGTACAATAGGAAATATACACATATATATGAAATTTTTTTTAGTTTAATTATTTAACATGAATCTAATTAAATCTTTACAGAAACCATCTTAATATAACTTTCTAGAATATTATAAATGGTCTTTATCTATTCTGGATAATCTGGAATCTAAGAGCAAATATATATATATATATGTATATATGTATATATATGTATATATGTATATATATGCATATATATTATAAGTTAGACATTTGAAATGCACCAAATTTGACCCAAATTGATACAAAAGCATAACCAATTGATCAATGGCAACTGAATTGTACTAGATTTAAGTGTCAAAAACTACAAGAAATTTTGAACAAGTAATCATAAAACACTTCATTAAATCAATTTGTTCACAAAGATAATAATGGTTGTATATTATCAATGGATGGAAGAGAAAGGTTGATGAAGGGATGGGACGGAAAAATGATTTCAAAGTCATGATAGGCAAGTATTTAAAAAAGTCACTGAAATAATCAAGGTCATTCAAATATAAATTTGGGGCTAAGTGGTACTTAGGAATTACTAAGCTCATGAATATGAAAATGTCATCCTGGTTCTATTCTTCAGATAGCCTATGAGTTAGAGGTATGTATGCTTGTATGAGCTTGAGGTTTCTTGGTGCCTTACTTAGTTTGCCATGGATTGGCCTTGCTCAAGACGCAGTTTTAAGATACATGCACACTCACATGTACATGCATGTGTGTGTGTGCATGTACACGCAAACATACACACACATTTGCTACATGTTATAAAACCCTTTCCTAAAAGAGGTTCTGTATCTGAGATCCAAAATTTAATTTTTATGAATTTTTAAAAGGTTATACTGGGGAGGCTTTGTAGAACTTCCATATCTCTTTGTCTTGATCCAGATGAACCCCCAAAGAAGAACAAAGGTGATCCCATGAACAACCTGGAAGGTTTTTACCACGAGACTATAATGAAAAAACGTCTTGAAGAGTTCCAACTTATGAGAGGTGAACCCTTTGATTCCCACTCACTGGTCTCAGCTACGTCAGTGAGTGATAGTGCCACAGCTGAGAACCCATCACTACTCCAGGACAAGGGAAAACAGGCAGCACAGGGTAAAGGCCCTAGTCTCCATGTGGCAAAAGTTATTGATTTTCTACCTGAGCAGTGTTGGATTGGGCCTAAGAAGCTGACGCAACCAATAGAATTTATCCCTGAAGATGAGATCCAGAGAAACCGTTTGTCAGAGGAGGAGATCCGAAACATCCCTATGTTTTCTTCATATAACCCAGGGGAACCAAACAAGGTATAGGCCAAATCAAAAACACAACATGAGTTGTTTTCACTTTATTTACCTCTACATAATGGAACATTTTAAAATTACCTTTGATTATGCCAAAGATTATGATCTAGCTATTCTGTTTGCCCTTTACCTTAACCATCATTTCCCACATTCTATTAAGTAGCCTATTTCCTACCGTGTTTTGTGTGCCTTTCTTGGGTTCTAAAGTCCCTTCTGAATTTCCAAATAATACCGAGATCTAGAAGCTCTGAATTATAGGAAAAGTAATCACCAGTTTCCTAGTGATTGGCCACCTGGTTGTGGGTACCATTAATAGCACAAATCTTTAACATATTAATTTTTGTCTTAATTTAAGGAAGCTGAATAAAGAATAACGTTTTCTGATTTAAGAAAAAAAAAAATGGATGAAGGGATACTGAAGTACTGAAGTGACTTTCTGTTATGTTAGTCCTCTTCCAGGGGTAGCTCGACTTTTCATTTACTTTTTGTCATGAGCTGTTACTAACATACCAAAGAGTAAATATCCCATGAATAAGTTAGGGAATGTCTGTATACTTAGTTAGCCATGTTTACTAAGACATAATATTCGTATTTTCTTAGTTTTAAAGATTATAAAGCATTATGGATATAGCTGAAGAATTTCATGTATTCTTCATCAATCCCATTCTTGCTTCTTTCTGGGTTTAAACACTATTTTGAATTGGCTTGTTCTGTTCCCATGGGTATTTTTATGCATTTACTACATAAAACTAAATACAATAGTCCCTAGATAATAATAGCTAAATTTATTTTTGTTTACATGGTTGTGTGAGAATAATATGCAATTTGTAGAATCTATACTCTGGATTTAGAGTTTTTATTTTTGGCAAGCTAATAATATGCATTGTGATGCTCCGGTACCTTATTGAGATACTGGGCAGCCACAGTGACCTACAGCTCATAGTCAGCTGTAGTGAGGATAAGCCAGAGTATAGGTTGCTAAGCTGCAGTGTTCCATAGATTACATATATTAAGTGCATTTCTAACTTAGGATATTTCAATTTAGAAAGAATTTATCAAGATATGACCCTATCTTAACCCAAGGTACATCTTAACTATCCATAAGTATTCATAAATATCCATAAATACAGTTTTACACATTAGAAAATTATGTAGATAATGTCTTAGTTTTCTGGTACTAATTTCACTCAATATACTCAATATTTTAAAATTATATTTCTAATGATATAAGGAACTATTTAGTATTCCATTATAGAACTATGCTATAATTCATTTGTTCATTTTCTTGATTTGTTTCCCCCCCACATATTTGCTAAGACTTTATATTAGACTTTTAACTTTACCTAATAGTTTAAAAGGTAATTTATTTTTTTTAAATAATTTTAAATTTGCTTATTCCTCATTTCTAGGAAAGATATACAAGTATTTTACATTTATTAGCCCTTCTTATATCCTCTATGAGTTAGCTTTTTGTTCCTTTGCCCATAATTTGATATTTTTGCCTTGTGTTTATTTATAATGATTATTTTTTATTTTTAAGATTTATGTTTCTTGTGTGTGTCATGTGTGTGAGAAAAAGAACAAAGGAGAGAGTTATTTGTTTGGACTACTAATTTCTGAAATTAACGGTAGACTACTAACCATACATCTAGGACTCTCAGGGAACATTAAGCAAGAGAAAAAAGTTCCACCCATCCAGAAATCTATCCAGAGAATTTTCCCTTTTGGTACATAGGAAACAGAATAAGTTCTCAGATGAACAAGCATGTAGATAATTTGTTACGATAAAATTATTCTCCTAAGTTTAGGAAAATTAGATAACTTAATAATTCAGATATATATGTAGGAAGAACATAGAGGAAAGAATACACAAAGATAAAATAAAATGCTTTTCTCAATCTGTAAAACGGAAGTAGAGGGAATATATTTTTTTATTTTATTATTTTATTTTATATAACAAAGTCCAATTAAATGGTACCAAACATTTATACACAATATTTGGGAATTTGGGCGTCGTTCTTTCCAAACTACTTCCTGCTGGTACGGGGCGCTGTCATGGGGAATTGATCATGCCAGACCGCCTGAAACATAGTACAAGGTGATCCTACATTCAAAACAGCTGGACAAAACAGCCCTACAGACTACAGCTCTGTAGACCAGGCTGGCTTCAAACTCACAGAGATCCTCCTGCATCTGCCTCCCTAGTGCGGGGAATAAAGGCATGTGCCACCAACTCCTGGCTTGTCCTTTTTACTTTTAAAAACTATTTTTATCATGGGTCTGGGAAGATGGCTCAGAAATTAGAGCACTAGTTATTCTTTCAGAGGACCCAGATTTGGTTCCCAGCATCCACATGAAGAACAGTTTGCAACTCCAGATCCAGGGGGAGCTTACATTCTCCTGTGGGTTCCACGGGCACTGTATCCACATGGCACACAGACATACTTGCAGACAAAACACTCATACACATTGAATAATAATTTTTAAGTATTGAGCAATTAAAATATATTTATCAGAAGGAACAGTCAAAATGGATCTTATCTAATTGCTCAGAAGCTTGGGATCTGTTCTCACATACTTCCTTCCCCAATTTTAAAACCTATTAAATTTATTTTTTATTGAAAATAAACTTTTTCATACAATGTATTTTGATCATAGTTGTTCCTCTCTCATCTCTTCCCAGATCTTCCCCACCCATCCAACTCCATGGCTTCTCTCTCCTCTCTCTCTCTCTCCCTCCTTCCCTCCCTCCCTCCCTCCCTCTCCCTCCCTCCCTCTCTCTCTCCCTCCCTCCCTCCCTCTCTCTCTCTCTCAGAAACAAACAGGCAAATAAGCAAAATGCACAAACAAAGCAATAATGGAGCAAAAAGCTTACTAAAGTAGTGTTGTGATTGTTTTTGTGTTGGCCATCTTTTGCTTTGTATTAGTCTCACATTGCTTTTCAAGGTTAAGAATTAGAGCTGAAGATTCTACTACTTAGTTACTTTAATAATGTTTAATGTATGTCTTCATATATTTCAGTGACTATATCAGTCATTTCCTGGCTGTTGTCTTCTCTTTTCTAGTGTGAATTCTTTCCCAATTTTTAAAGCAAAAACTATATTAAATAACTTTTCCATCTTCTACCCTTTTTGTATTGCGTTTAAAGAACACATTGGATCTACCTTTCTATGAAAAATGTAAGGATCCAAAGCAGTATTGTTGGCTTCAACATGGTGTTGTATAGCAGGTTTGTAGGGTTTTCTCTTCTATGACTGAAGCAATTCCCCCATTTCCCCCTTCCAGTAACTTGACACCATTATACTTTTAGCGTCAATGAGTTGGACTACTTTAAATGCTTTGACTAAGTAAAATAATATAGCATTTGTGTTCTGTCACTGAGTGTAAACTCCTAAAAGTTTATGTGTGTCATAGCATATGACAGTGGTAATGGAAAACAAAAACACAACTTTTACCTTGAAAAGGATAAGAGAGAGTTTATTTTTGAGCCAGATATCAGTGTTTATGACCTGGTCATACAAATTCAGGTTACTCCACAATCCATGCTGCAAGATGGTAACAGTTTCATGACTTTGTATAGTAACCGAAGAACAAAGAAAACCATAAATCAAGGTCTTTTCAAGTACATTGGTGGAAACATCAGGTAGGTGGCTTACAACAAGTTGGAGAAACCTCTGCTCTAGAACTCATCTGCTTTCTGATGACATTCTTGCCATTTTGGTGGGTGGAAGCTAGTGATCTGTTAATACATTTCACAAGACTTCACTTGTTAATCACAGGATGTTGGGTCAGGCACAGATATGGGCAAGGAATGACTGTTAAGGGTGGCTAAAGATAGCTGCAAGTAATTAATTATAATTTGGTTCTGGGCCTGCATCATCTCAACCTCTCCACAGTCATTGAAGTTTTCAGCCTTTTACAGGCTTCAGCATAAGCTATGGTTTCTTTGCAGAAAATCTCATTCACAATAGGATTTTTCCTTTTAATGATTAAATAAATATTCCAGTCTATGTATATGCTACCTTTTCTTGTCAGTGGACATTTCAGTCTTTTCTCATTTTCCTCTATGTATTTATTTTCTTTGGGATTACTGTAAATAAGACAATGTTTTAAGCTGATAATATATGTTAAATAACATATAAGATGGTATTTTGTTCTATTAAAATTTCAATAGCTTCCTATCACTAATTGATAGAATATTTTCCTGAGGGTATGAGTCATGGGTTGGTTTTTGTGGTTAATTTTTCTGTTTTCTTCATGGTCTCTGTTTTCTCTCATTTGCTTTTCTGCCCCTTTTCTGTCCTTTACATTAGAAGCCTTTCTCATATGTCTGATAATACCTGTCCTTATTTCTGTGTGTAAAGTTGTTTAGACGTTCTGAGATCGTGGCCTTTATGTACATTGACTTTGAGGTGATATTTTATCATCCCAGCACTTAGAAGGCTGAAGTGGGAGGGTTGTGAGTGCTTGGCCAGCCTGGGTTATATAGTGAGAATCTGTCTCCAAATGATAGAAACATAACCGTAATAACAATGAACCGGATGCTCTGGCCTGATCATTTGTTGGAGAACTCCCCTATTCCAAGTCAGTTGTTTGATCTTTCTTGGGGATTAGTTCCCCTACAAGGAGACTGTCCGCAAAGAGTTTTCTCCTTGCTTTCAAAAAAACACTACTCTTAACCTCAACTGTACAAGACATTCCACATTTTCTGACAATGAACCTTCAATATTCTACCAGGATCGGTGAGTTGCCCTCACCCAGTACTATAATTGCAAAGGTGGTAAAGATCTAGTTTAGTTTATAACAGTTTTCAACTTACCATCCTCATTTTAACCCTATCTAATCACACCTATTTCTGGAGCCAACTGAAACTACCATTTCTTGAACTATTTGTACGTGCCTTCATTTTTTTTCTTTTTTTCATATATCTATTTGATTCTTAGATAAGATATCACTATGTTGTCCAGACTGGACTCTTGTCACAACTCAGCCTTCCTAGTTGATAGGTCTATAGGTTTTCATCACCATGCTAGTGTGTGTGTGTGTGTGTGTGTGTGTGTGTGTGTGTGTGTGTGTGTACATGCACATACATAGAGGCCAGAAGTCAATGTCACATGTCTTCCTCTATTGCTCTCTACCTTACTTTTGAAATAGGGTCTCGTTGACTTTAGAAATCACTAACTAGCTAGACTGGCTGGCCAGCAAGCACTGGGATCCACCCAGCTTTTTACGTGGGTACCATAGAGATTTCAAATCAGGTCCTCAGGTTTGTGCAGCACTTGTAGCCACTGAGCCATCTCCCTAGCCCACATCTGACTTGAAGACTTTAAGAAGATTCAGTGTGTTCTTGGATTTTCTTCAAAACATTTCCTAGTGAGCCTTGTTTGGTGTGCTTAGTTCCTACTCATTTATTTTGTATCCTCCAGAACATTGTTGCTATTCCCTTTGTTCTGAGTTCTTTCTGACATTGTTGCTTTCAGGCCTTATAGTTTTAGAGTGAATAACATTAGGTGAATATTCAGTCTCCCATCTGAATGTAATTTCAAGCCCTAATGAAAGAGCTGCTTTCTTTCTGTGATATTTTTGTCACTTTTCAATTTGTATTAGGTGCTATACCTGAAGAACCTTAGTCCTCGGGTGAAAGAAAAAGACCTTGTCTCATTATTCGCTCGGTTCCAGGAGAAAAAAGGACCACCCATTCAGTTCCAAATGATGACTGGACGCATGAGGGGGCAGGCTTTCATCACCTTTCCCAGTAAGTAACTTCATCTAGATAATCACTCCATTGCAGTAACAGTTCATGTGAGAGTACTTGTTACCTCGCTGGATTAGATATAGCCTTAGCACATGGAAAGGGGCTGGTAAGGAAAATACAGTTCCAGTATTCCTAGTTCCTCCTTCCTGTACTTACTTCCTCCTCTCTATGGCTACTGCATAACCACCTTACCCCGGTGGCCTTAGTTTCCCAGTTTTTGATAATTCCTTTTTTACCCTACCAATATTTATTTTGTTTTTATCAACAGTACCATTTCTACTCTATATTATAATAGAATTATCTGTAGTTAATATATTGGAATTGTTATTGGAAAACATATATTTATTCCTTATTCCTTTTGGACTAAGTGATTTTAAGCTAAATTAATTCATTCATTACTAATTCATAGTTATTGAAAGATGATACATTCTTTCAAATATCACTTGCATATCAGTGCATGGCTTGTGTTCTAATCCAGGTATAAGACTAATACAGTAATTTTGATTTTAATAATAAGTTTACCAATATGTCTTTTGTGAGGAAAAGCTAGATAATATCTGTATCTTTCATTGCCTCCAAATTGTCATTTTAATGTTCTACTAATTTTTATGTGGGTAAGTGATTTTACACATGAAAACTGCTGATTTTCTTTTCATTGCTTTCATATGACTTTGAACTGTCTTTTCTATCTCATTGAAGGTTTGTAGATCTTTGAACCATTGGTCTTCAGTCTTTTGAAGTGAAAATTCTCTATTAATTTTTTTTAAAATCTCATGGATTTTCACAGGATATATATATATATATATATATATATATATATATATATATATATCCTACTAATTGAAAGATGCACAATGCAAAGATTTTATTTGGTTTGTATACTGTTTGGGTGTATATGTTCATGTGTGTGTGTGTGCGCACATGCGTGTGTGTGCATGTGTGTGTACACATGTATGGACGTGCATGTGGAGGCCATAAGCTAACCTATAGTATCTTCCACCTTAATTTCCTCACTGAACTGAGAACTCATTGATGTGGCTAGGCTGGCTGGTCTGTGAGCTACAAGGAACTATCTCCCCAGCTCTAGGATTACCGATACATACTTCCATACCTGGAGTTTTATATGGGTACCAGACACTGAAATTCAAGTCTCTGTGCTTGCCTGGGAAGCATTTTGCTGCCAGAGCCATCTTCCCAGTCCCAGTTTTACACTTCTTAATTTGTTACTATTTCCTAACAGCTATAGTACTTACTTGAGAATTTGTGGTATATCTGAGACACAATGATCTCAGTATTGTCTACTTACAGTTCCACAGACTCTATCTCAGTATTGTCTACTTACAGTTCCACAGACTCTATCTCAGTATTGTCTACTTACAGTTCCACAGACTCTATCTCAGTATTGTCTACTTACAGTTCCACAGACTCTATCTCAGTATTGTCTACTTACAGTTCCACAGACTCTATCTCAGTATTGTCTACTTACAGTTCCACAGACTCTATCTCAGTATTGTCTACTTACAGTTCCACAGACTCTATCTCAGTATTGTCTACTTACAGTTCCACAGACTCTATCTCAGTATTGTCTACTTACAGTTCCACAGACTCTATCTCAGTATTGTCTACTTACAGTTCCACAGACTCTATCTCAGTATTGTCTACTTACAGTTCCACAGACTCTATCTCAGTATTGTCTACTTACAGTTCCACAGACTCTATCTCAGTATTGTCTACTTACAGTTCCACAGACTCTATCTCAGTATTGTCTACTTACAGTTCCACAGACTCTATCTCAGTATTGTCTACTTACAGTTCCACAGACTCTATCTCAGTATTGTCTACTTACAGTTCCACAGACTCTATCTCAGTATTGTCTACTTACAGTTCCACAGACTCTATCTCAGTATTGTCTACTTACAGTTCCACAGACTCTTGTCCAAAGTCTACTCCTCCTTATTGCTTACATGTAGTAGCTGAGACCCATATGTTCAATGTTCCTGCTATGCATTATATATTCTCATACACAAATTTTCTGTCTACCAACAATAGAAGTTTATTATCCCAATAAAGATTTCCGTAACCACTTTCCCTCTAAAAGAAAAAAAGTAGCTGAGTATGCTCTATAATGTCATAACTTCTGTTTGTATAACAATTTTGAAAAATGTTGTTTTTTTATATCTATAATCTATCTAAGATAGAGGCATGTTTATAGTTGTGTTTTACTTAAATTTCTTCAGTGCACTCCCTGTGTATCCTTATTTCTTCTATTTCTTTGAATCAAATACACATTTTGAGGGCCTTTTGTCATTATTTTTATTATTATTACCCATTATTTTAATCTTGCTGACATATACAAATTGGGGATTATAGGCATGACAAAAACATCTAACATTAGTATGATTTTCTAGCAAACCAGTTCTAATTAAACTTGTAAAAATAATCAAGTGATTAAACTCTATGTAATTTGATGCATTTTTTTCTCATTTTTTCCAGATAAAGACATAGCATGGCAAGCATTGAATCAAATAAATGGATATAAACTCCATGGGAAAATATTGGTAATAGAGTTTGGAAAGAACAAAAAGCAACAGTCAGCTGTCCAGGGTGCTTCCCTTCTCACAACTGCTACAAATAGCAGTACAGAAATCAGTGGTAGCTAAAATATGTACTGACACACATTTGAATATATGTATGTGTATGAACTCACTCAGCTCTTTCTTTTATAATCTAAAGTATAGGATATGTATATACATAGGAATTTGTTTAAAATGAACAGGAAATATTAGAGAGACAATAATTAGGACAGTGGCTCTCAGCATTTAAAAAGAATTGGTAGAAATATTTTCCAAAATTGAATACTTTATAGTATAGAGAAAGATTATATAAAATTGACACTGTCCTGAGTTTTAAAGATAATAATCAAACACTGTATAGGGCAGATAATACTCTGAGCTTTAAGATCATATGAAAACCTTAATTCTCAGGTTATGTTGCAGAGAGTTGTTCCTAAAGATTCTTTAGTATTTTTGTAGTCTTCAATGTTTAGTCCTAGATATAACACTTTTTCTAGGACTATTTCCTATATACAAAGATTTAAAACTAATTCAGTGTTAAAATATTTATTTACTAGAACTCACTGTGTTTTTTTTCCAGAACTTTCAGCAGTTACAGTAGGTAGATTCATAAGTTCATCAACATATTTAATGATTACTTTTTCATACTATTTTCAGAGTCCTCAAAATGATATATAATATATACATGTATAACGTATATGTATATGTTATACTGACATCTTTTAAACCAAAGTATTGGTAATCTTGTGATACTTTTGAATTCAAAACAAATGGAGTAACTGACTAATCTTTATTAAACATTAGGTATATGAACTTTTGAGAGGGAACAAACTAGCAAGGAGTTCTAAGGGGACAAAGAAAGTTCTAAACTTTAGAAGAAAGGCATCCTGCATCAAATCCCCTAGTGATTTGTTTGTACTTGTTGAAGAATAGAAACACAATATGGTATAGATGAGGTAGTACCAACTTTGGAGTAAGACTTGTGATCCTTATAGTCATACTAGTCTACCACCCTTAAAAGTCACTTAATCTGAGCCTCATTTGTCTCATCTACAAAGTAGAGTAATATTGCTACTTACCTCACTAAGGGTTAAATGAGATTAGATTATCTAAGGGAAACAAATGAAGAAAATAAAGGAAACTCCATTAAGGACATCATTAAGAATTTCAGGAAGGAAGGAAGGTGCATAAAAACACTACAAAAGGACCAGAAAATGTCATAGTAGGTAAAGACATTCACCACCAAGCGTGAAGATGGGTTCAAACCTTAGGACCTACATGATAGAAGGAGAGAACCAATTCCCAGTAAGTTGTCTCTGACCTCCAGAAATATGCTATGGCAAGTATAATCACATATACATATATATCACATAAATAAATATTTAAAAACACTTCAGAAATAGTGGCTATAATATAAATATTTCAAATTGAGCAAGAAAGATAGATCTAACCATTGCAAAAGCTATGCAAACCCCAACTGTGTTAAAATAATTACTGAAAACTCAAGAGACAGAGAAAATCATGACAGTAACCCAAGGAAACTGAAATATTGTCATGGAACTCTTAACTAGATTAACAACAAACTTCTCATCAGAAATAGGGATAGTAGCCTGGGCACATTCTTATACTTTTAGCTCTTCGGGAGGCTGAGGCAGGAGGGTCAGTGAGCCCTATTTCCAAACCAGCCTGTGTAAAACAGTGAAACCCTGTCTCAGATACTAAAACCAAGAAAAAAAATGGCAAAATTAAGATCTCAGAAACAGTAGAGGTGGTAGTGAAAGGTAAAATGTCCCCTACATAAATTTTTAGCTGGAGAATTTGTTGCTAGCAGATCAGACAAGAAATGCAAAAGGACCTTTGCCAAGCTGAAAGCACATGACCTTAGAGAATAATCTGAATAGATACATAAAACAGGACAAAGCTGACTGTGTGACTATAAAAGTAATCTTGAATATTTTTTCCTTTATTCCCTCAACCTATTTATTTATTATTTATGCTTTTTTTTTTCTTTCTTTCTTTTTTGAGATGGTGTAGGCCTGGCTGTTCTGTAGACCAGGGTGACCTCAAACTCAGAGATTCACCTGCCTCTGCTTCCCCAATGCTGGGCTTCTGATAACTAATTTTCAAAAAGTTGTATATAGTTGCATTGTATTTTCTATAACAAAAGTTAATGTATTTACCAGTAACAGACAAAGAAGGTGAGAAATAATGCTTATTTTCCTAAAAAAAGAGAAAAGTAACATAAATCCATATAAACAAAAAAAGAAGAATTAAGATGGCTAATTTTACAAAGCTGTAGACAATTTGGCTTCTTAAAAATAACAGCATTGTATTAAGTGATAATTGTAATGTGTTGTTAGCCCTGTATGATATAGAAATATTCTGCATAGCTATCATGCCCCAAATTCCGAGGAAAACGAAACAAAAATACTATTAGAGATAAAGATCCATATTTTTTCTTTAACATATAACAATTTTAATCACATATTTTCATAACAATAGAGCCCCAAGATAATCTGAAGCAAGGTAGCAAAGCAAAGTCTCTGAAAAATGGAAATACTACTGAGTGTTTCAGTTCTTCTAAAAGCAGTGCTTCACAAATGATAAACAAGGAAGTAGAATACTTCAACATTGTGAGCTGAATAGATCTGAAAACAGCTATAGAACATTCTATCCTACAACACTAGAACATATGTTTTTATCCCAGGCATATGAACCATCTTTAGGCTAGATCATGAGCTAATCCACAAAATAGGCCTTAATAAATACAATGAAACTGAAGTAATGTATACCAGGTCTTCTGACTACCTGGAAGGAGGTTAGAAATCAGTAACAATAAACTGGGAAACTAGCAAATATGTGGGAATTAGTCACACTTAAATAGTAAATGGGTCAATAAAGAAACAAAAGAAGGGCACCTCTGTAAGAGTGCTTGCTACTTATGCACAGGACCTGAGTTTGACTCTCAGCACCCACACTGGGTGGCTCTTAACCACCTTTGTCTATGTGGGAAATGCTTAGAGGTAAGCCTACTTAAAGAGAAAAAAAGATCATATAGCAGTAATTCAATTTACATCTGAAACTGTAGGAAAAGAATAGCAAGCTATACCTAGAACAAACAAACAAAAAAAAAAAAATGGGAAAGCATGCAAAATATATGAGCAAGTAGAATAGAGAAAAGACAATGAATTAAAGCAAGAAACTGGCTTACCTTTTGCCAGATATAGCAGGAAAAAATAGACTAATCACTAGAATGAGAAATAAAGGCGGGGTTAATGCTTCTGACCTCTGAGAAATAGAAGGTGTATAGGGAGTACTGTTATACTTGTGTGCCATTAAATTAACCTACCCAAAAGGAACAAGTTCTAGAAAGATAAAATACCAACAACAAAATATAGGTTAAATAAGCAACAAGAAAGATACCCACAAAGAAAAGACCAGACTTGTTTTAATTCTACAAAATGCTTAATGAAACAGTAGTCCAATTTCTTCATAAGCTGTTTTTGAAAGAACGGGACACCTCTAAGTTATACTACTACAACATGGAAGAACTCTGAGAATAGGTTCAGTGAAAGAAGCCAGGCAGTGCTGATGACAAAATGACAAATGATAAAGGATAGGCAAGTATAACTAGAGTGGATGGGAATTCTTTGCAAGTAGATGGAAATGATCATAAATTACATTAATGGTTGTATAATTATGAATACACCAAGTAGGTAAATTTTATGATATGTGAATTAAATCTCATTGAAACTCACAAAGATAGGAACTTGGACATTATCCAAATGTCCATCTGTCAACATGAGCGACTTATGGCGTATTCATTTAGTGGAGTACTATCAAGCCATTAAAGCAGCAGGCTCAATCTATGAATATATCGTGACTTGTACTCATATCCAAGATTTTATATTAAGCTATAAACTAAGATGTATGTATATAAGATGTATGTATAGTATGGATACATTTTTAAGCAAATAGTTTTTGTGTATAGTTTGTAGAGATAACTTTAAAACAAATGTAGGAAAGAAATAGGGAATATACATAATAAGCTATAAACCTTCTGGAAGTGGGGCTGTACAAGCTGAAAAGACACCTTCCCCTTGTGAACATTTTTAGGTGGTGTAATTTGGAGTGGCTTTTACCTTTTTCAATACTTTTAAATTAAAATAGTTTTTAAATATTCTTATAAACACTTGGCTTCCAGAATATTTGTCAGACCCACTCTGAGGATTTCTGACTTTACTCAGGACAAACTTCTATTCATTTGCTATATTACTCACATGATTAATGCTCCAAATTTTGATAGCATTTAAGTGATGAGAAGTGAAGGACCCTGATTACAGCCTCTTGCACATGTTACCCAGGGACATACTTCTCAGCCAGGTTTTCCAGAAGGGACTCCTTCCTCTTAGGTGGAAAACCTTACCTCCTCCTTACTAAACCTACAGACCACTTAAAAATGGAGAAAAAAAAAAAACATCGAGGATGCCTTTCAACTGGTGCAGAGATACAGAAACTGGTATATCCAAATGATGAAATTCTACTCAGCAATAAAAACTAAGGAACCATATATGCAACAACTTGGATAAATCTTAAATGTATTTTGCTAAGTAGAAGAAGCCAGACTCAAATGGCTGATTACTGTTATATTTCATTTGTGTGTTTTCTGGAAAGGGTAAAGCAATAAGACAGAAAATCCAGTAGATATCAAGTGTTGGCACAAAGGATGTTTTTTAAATAATAGGAACTTTATGTTGTTTATAGTTACAATGTGTATGCTTTGTTTACACTCAAAGAATTATACATCAAAAGAATGGGTTTTAATGTGTGAATTTTTACAAATAAAAGTAATTTTAATGAAACAAAGATTTGGAAAGACAGTCATTTCCATGAACTAGTGAAGTATTGTGTGGTCTCTGATTACCACTGAAAACCCTAAGCCACTTTACAGTTTATTTCTCTTTGGCTTTTCATAGGTGAGCCCAAGCCACTAAATGAAAATCTCGGTATTAATTACTTTTCTATTGCTGTCATAAACACTACAGCCAAGGTAACTTATAGAAGGAGGAAAGGTCAGTTTGGGGCTTATAGTTGCAGAGAGAGGGAGAGTGGCAGCAGGCCAGAAGGCATGGCACTGGAGCAGCTGCTGAGAGCCCATGCCTGATTCACAAACGAAGCAAAAGGGCACACTGGGGATGGATGGTCTGAGTCTTCTGAACCCTCAAAGCCTTTCTCTGCTCAAGGGCATTCTCCAATAAGGTCACACCTTCCAATCCTTCCCAAATACATTCACCAACTAGGGATCAAGTGTTCAAACATATGAGCCTGTTGGACCAAACTCATGCAAACAACCATGTAGCTCACTAATACACTTGTTTAGTATTCATGAGGCCCTGGGTTCAATCCCCAGCACTGTCTAAAATTAAAAATTTAAAAATCTGACCCAGATAGATTGGTGCATGCACTCAGGGCCAGACAGCAGGATGATTGTTGACAAGGGCTAACCTGAGCTATGCTGTGAGTTTTAAGCCAGCCTATGCTACAAATAAGAATTTTTCTAAAAAAAAAATCTATATATACATACATAATTTTGCCATTAAAAAAATTAGGAAATGTATTGGTTGCCCCAAGAGCTAATATCCTTCATGAACAATATTTACTTTAGTAAAATAGTCACTGAAACAAAATTTTCAGTAGTTTATAAAATTGTTTTCAGATATCTTATTTTTTTTATATTGTATTGGGATGCTCTTTTATACTTATGCGCATGTATTTAATGCGTCTCTTAAGTATAAATGTTCATGTTCGTGTGTGTGAGTACATGTAAACACAGGTCCTGGTGTCTGTGTGGAGGTCAGACGGCAACCTTACTTTATTCCTTACCTTCTTGCTTCTTTGAGTCAGGTGCTCTTGTGATGTTTTCTATTACCTAAGCCAAGTGAGAAGGTCTGCAAGCTTCTGCAGATTCTCCTGTCTCTGCCGCCTGTCTCGCACACATGCACTACCACACCCAGCTCCTGTGTGTTTTGGGAATCTGAGCTCAGGTGGTTAGCCTTCCAAGGCAAGTTTTTACCCACTGAGCCATCTCTCCGGCCTGCCGTCTGTAATCCTTTCTAATTCTCTTCTTCAAAATATAGGACTGCACTCGACTTTTAGGTACATATTTGTAGTATGATTTTATATCCAATCAAGGATATAGGCTGTCTGATTAAGTATTATTATTTACTAGATCATTAATCAGTAAGGAAAATATGTATGAATAATAGTAATTTTCTTCCTTTCTACACATAGCTTTAGTATTTATTTTTCTGGTGTATTGTACCATTCCTACTCCATATTGATTTCTTGTTTTATTGTGTTCTTCCTACTGAGTATTGAATAAAAGTGGCATTAGGTATTTTCTTTTTTTATCTCATTGGGAGAACAACACTTAACCATTAAGTGTGATGTTTGTTCTACATTTATAAACTTTATCAGAATAAGAAACATTTCTCCTATTTTTATCTTGTAGAATTTTGTGTGCAGCTATTACTGTTCTCCATGGTGGAAAAAACCTTTATGCCTGAATTACTTTAATTCCAGACAGAAGAAAAATCAGCTAATTGTACAGTTAGTTATGCTGAGACTAGGAGTTTCATATCTTGCTCTTTAACTGGAAACTCTGTGAGGTAGGAAAAAAAAATACCAAAAACAGTCAGTTGTAGGTGTATATTATGAGAAACTGAAATTCTTTTTGGAGCTAAGGAACCCAAATGTTTTAGAAATGAAAGAGTTAAGGAATAAATTGCCAACAAAGTACTATTTCTTTAGGCCAAAGGAAATGTATACTATTTGAAGAACAAGACTATAGGAAGTGGTGGTGGTACACACCTTTAAACCCCAGCACTCAGGAGGCAGAGGCAAGCAGATTCCTGTGAGTTAAAGGCCAGTGTGGTCCACAGAGTGAGTTTCAGGACAAAGCTGCACAAAGAAACCCTATTTCTAAGTAAATAAATAAAAATGTAAAAGACTATAGGATGAATTGAAGAGCATCCAGAAAGGATAAATATGTGGACAACTATTGTAATGAGCAATTCATGTGCATCTGATTAAGGGGTATCATGGATTTATTAAGATATAAAAGGGGAAAATACACTCATGAATACAGGATATGGTAAGTCCAGTTACAGAGTCATTGGAAAGCTGGGACCCTATCACAGGCTGCTTCACACTCTGACCTGGTCCTCACACCCAAGAGAGGACCTTCCCCCTTCTTAATAAGAGGTCACGTAGGCAGACAAGAAGTGCTGCCTCTATGGGGCCAGATAGCTCAAGGTCGTGGGCGGAGCAAATATGCACTACAAACTTATAAAGAATGTTTGTTCTATTATTTAAAGTAAATGAAACAATGACTTTGGAGTTAAGTATAGAAATGAATAGGACACCAGACAAGAACAGATAACAGGACTTTTAGTGTGCTTTCTTAATTTATAATTGGTGAGGTATGAATTTAAGATGAATTGACATTAATTTGGGACTCAGAATTTCTAAAGCAAGGTTTCTCAACATTATTACTATTGACTGTGATAGAGCATAATTCTTTGTTCTTGATGTCTATTCTCTGTATAATTATACTTATTCCTAACCTCTTTCTAGTAGTTGCCAGTACTACCTCCTTTTAAGTACCTGAAGACATTTCCAAATGTCCTATGGGGTAGCAAAATTACCCAAGTCTGAGAACCATTGATCTAGAACAATCAAGGGTCACAATACCTTTGGGGTTGAATGATCCTTTCACAGGGTTTGCCAAGACCATCAGAAAATACAAATATTTACATTAGGATTCATAACAGTATAAAAATTAGGTATGAAGTAGCAATGGAAATAATTTTGTGGCTGGGCTTTCATCACATCAGAAAGTGTTATAGCATTAGAAGGGTTGAGAACCACTGCTCTAGAATAACTACTAAAATAAATAAAACCCAGTATACAGTGTGAATAAATGACTCAAAGTTGAAGCAATAAAAATGAAAAAAAACTTAACCTCAAATATTATGGGATGGTGGGGTAAGAAGAACAAAGAAATGATGGTCAAACTACCCTAATATAAGACCTGAAATTTGAAACTGCTAGAAGAGAATGCATAAAACACTTGAAGATATAGAAATAGGCAAGGGTTTTCTGGAAAGGATGCCAACAGCATGGGAAATAAGCCCAAGAATTGACAGATGGGACTACATGAAATTAAAACTTTCTCCACAGCCAAGAATATAATTCCCAAAGTGAAGAGACAGCTCAAAGAATGGGAAAGAATCTTTGCCAGCTACACATCAGGTAGGATTATTGTCTGGAGTATGTAAAGAACTGTGAAAATCAAACACCAAAGAAAACAAATTATTTTTTCATTAAATGGGCCAATTAACCGAATAGACAGTTCTCCAAAGAATACAATGGCCAATACATATTTAAAGAAATATTCTACATCTTCCACCATCAAGGAAATGAAATTTGAAACTTCATTAAGAGCAGTCAGTGGTGGTGCACACCTTTAATCCCAAAATTCAGGAGGCAGAGGCAGGTGCATCTCTAAGTTCAAGACCAGCCTGGCATGCAGACTGGGTTCCAGGATAGCCAGGGCTACACAGAGAAACCTTCTCTCAAAAAATAACAAATAAAAAACTTCCTTGAGATTCCATCTCATTTCAGTCAGAATGGTTATCATCAGGCAACAAATGCTGTTGAGGCTATGAAGGAAGAAGTATCCTTAGACACTGCTTATGAGAATATAAAGTCATTATGTAAATTATAAGTATGGACATTTCTTAAAAATTAAAAACAACTACCATATGTATCCAAGGACTCTAAGTCAGCTTAAAGTAGAGATATTTTCATATTTATGTTTATTAATGCTCTAGTCCCAATAGTCTAGATGTTCATATACAGATGAATACATAAAGAGGATGTGGTACAATATACACTGTGTGTGTGTTGTGGAATATTTGTTTAACTATGTAAAAGTGTGTTGCATTAATTTTTTAAAGATATATTGCTGTTTTACCTTGCCCACCTAAGGCACCTGATTGGTCTAATAAAAAGCTAAAATGCCAGTGTCAAGGGAGGAGGTATAGATGTGACTTCAGGGCAGGGAGAATGAGTCGGAAGAGGAATTTAAGCTTAGGGAAAGACAGAAAAAGAGATGCCAGGGAGACACCAGGGTACAGACAGACAGATGGGAAGCAGGAAAATTGGACATAGAGAATGAAAGAAATGTATAAAGCCCCAAGGCAGAATGTAGATTACTAGAAACAGGTTAAATTAAGTTAAAAGGGTGCTGGGGAGATGGCTCAGAGATTGAGAGCACTGGCTTCTCTTCCAGAGGTCCTGAGTTCAATTCCCAGCAACCATATGGTAGCTCACAGTCGTCTATAATGAGATCTGGTGCCATCTTCTGGCATGCAGGCATATATTCAGTCAGAACACTGTATACATAATAAATAGTTTTTTTAATTAAGTTAAAAGAGCTAGTGGGAGTAGTTTAAGCTAAGGCCTACCATAATTTGTTTTTAAGTCTCTGTGTCTTTATTGGTGAGCTGGTTGGTGGACCAAAGAAAATTTCAAATACTGTGTGTATGTGTGTGTAGTCTGTGTGATGCAAACAAAGGGCCTTGTATCATGAATGGGAGTGAAAAGATCTTAAAGGAAGGAAGAAAGGGTAATGAACTGAATATATTTCACATAAAAGCATAAGGGCAAAAGGAGGCAGGGGGAATGAAGTGAAACATCAGGGCAGCAAAGGGCAATTGGAAAAGGAAATGAATTAGAACAAGGGTATAAAGATAACAAGATGAAACTCATTACGTTGTTATCTAACTTTCAAAATTAATTTTTTAAATCCAAATGATAGTTTCCTGTCTGTTATGGATTGGTTCCAGCTTCTAATACATTGGCTCTAGATATAAAATATTCCAGTACTTTGTAAATAGTGTCCGTTCTGCTCTTCTCAGAATTAGGAACCAGGTTGCCACATTGGAAACATGGCCTCTTGTCTTCAAGACCAGGGCTGACTGAACAGGGAAGGGGATTGGGGTGAATGGAAATAAAAACACCAAAAACCATTAAAAATTACTTTATTCTTGATACATTGTTTACTTAGTTTCTCTAGAGGTTTTACCAATTTTCACAATTCTGATGAAGTTATTTCTGATAGATCTGTGTTAGATGGGTTATTTGTTTATTTCTTTTACTGTTTCCATGGAATTGGTTATTCTGCCATTTTGCTCACATCTGAAGGAGTACTTGATATTTCGTGACATACTGAAAAATAGGTGATGTATTTTTGAGGCCTTTTTTGTCTGCACATATTTTTATTTCACACTCATTTCGAAAGATAATTTGCATAGGTATATGTTGAATTTTATTTCTCTTGGTTCTTTAAATATGTTGTTCCTCACTCTTGCAGCTTGCATTGATTTCCATGAAAAATGCACTGTCATGCTTATCTTTGTTCCTTTGTAAGTAATGTGCCTCTGTATGTAATGTGATCCCTGGCTGCTTTTAAGTTTTTTCCATTTATCATTGGGTTTAAGCAGTTAAAGATAAAAACATGTCTTGGTTTATTTCTTTTCATATTTCATGTGTTTGAGATTCATTGAGCTTTTGAGATTTGTTGATTTACAAATTTGTGATCACATCGTTTCTGTGATTATTTCCTCCAACAGTTTTCTGTTCTCACATTGAACTCTATATTAGGCTGCTTTAAGTTGTCTTACAGAACTAAACGATGCTTCGTAAATTTGTTCACCCATGTTTTCTTCTGTATTTCAGTAAGGATTTTTCTTTCCCTGTCTTCAAATTTTCTAATCTTTTTGTTGCAATATGTAATCTAGTGTTATTCATATTTAGGGGTATTTTTCATCTGAAATTTTTAAATTTTGCTTTCGTGTTCAAATGTTTCTCTATCTTTTTGGAAAACACAGACTAATTAAATATGTTTTAATGTTTATGCCTAGTAATCGTCTCATTGGTTTCTTCTGTGTACTTTAATAGGTTCTCTTTTATCCTCATTGTGGGATATATTATGCTTTCTTTAATGTTTCATAGTTTTTATTTCATTTCATTGGCAAAAGATGAATTTTTAAAATGTATTTCATTTTTGAAAGTTTTTTCAGCTGGGCAGTGGTGGCGCACGCCTTTAATCCCAGCATTCAGAGGCAGAGACAGGTGATCTATGTGAGTTCAAGGACAGCATGGTCTATATAACTACACAGAGAAACTTTGTCTTGAAAAAAATTTTTTTGAAGTTTTTTCCGGGGTATTATTAAATTAATTTAGTTTCGTGTTATACTTCTGAGGCTTGCTTTTAAACTTTATTGGGCTTTAGTCTAGAGCTTTTTTGTCTCCATTACTGAGTAAATAAGTTTGTGGGCACTGAAACTTGCAGCTTGGAATTTTCCACTGTGCCTGGGAGAAGTACAAAGTATTCCTTAGCTCAAGAGAGTGAAGTTGTTCTTCTTATTTCTTTCTATCTCCCAGCTTAAGTAGTTCCATGGGTAGTTAAACAAAAATCCCAGGGCCAGGTGTGAGATGCCTCCTTATGAGTTGTTGGCCTTGAATACAGTACAAGCTCTTGGCATGTCTCTTGGTTGTTCACATAGCTAGTTAATAGATCCCTTTTGCTGATGACACTACACACCTTGACTGCTAGGTATAAGAAAATCAAGCTGGAACTGAGCTGGAAACATCCTTCTAACTTTTACAGTGCCAGGAGGTATCAATGCAGGCTGATGTGGGAGGATGTGAATGGCCTTTTCTGTGAACTTTAGGAACTTAACAATCATTTTTTCAGTCAAGATGTGCCTACTAGTGCAATAGTGGCATAACTATTGTGGAGGTAAACAACAGCTCTTAGATTGGATTTGAAACCAGTTCCACTGGAAAATATTCATAGTAGGTACTTTAAATCCTGTTTTAAAAACCTCATGGATGGGGAGGCCCTAGACCCTAAGAGTGAACTTAAACTATTGTTTAATTAAATTTACATGGCACCAAACTCTCTTCTGAATATCCATGTTTATACCCATAGACAAACACTATTTTCAGCCTTAATCAGAGAAGCTTCTCTTTTCATTGAACAGTGGGAGGTAAATAGAGCAATTCTTTCCTGGCAGTTCAAAGTGCTGAGAATGAGGGGAAAGTGCTCAGCCTTAAACAATAGTTCAACCCTTTTCTCCAGCAAAGGCTCAGGAAACAGGGAGGCATAAGGAAGGGGTGGAAAGGGTATAAGAGCTGGGGGATAGGGAGAAGGGCTGTGAATTCCTGTCCCAATGGGAACGACACAGCCATTACAACTACGAATTCACAGAAGCTGTCTCTTCCTGCCCTGGGTTTGCATAAAACTGGGCCTGACAACAGACAGCTGTGGCTGAATGGGGGACTTAAGAGGGTTCTATCCTTCCCTGATGAACTATTGGTTCCTTATTCTGGGGGAGGAGGAGTCATTGTCTTCAGGTGTGTATCCACTGGTAAGCCCACCAGGCTCCATTTGATAGTTGCAAACCCATGGTCATATAGAGAGCCCTGGTAAAACTCAGTGGGTCATGAAACAAAACCAAAAGACATGAAGAGGGGATGGAGACAAGGGTGTTGTGTAACAATTTCCCATGAGATGAAGAAAGCTCATTAACATGGAATGTTAAAAAGAAAGTTGAAACAATAGGAAGGTCTAAGAGGAGATGAAACAACAAAATGTTCTAAGGGGGGGAGAAACAAGATATTCTATTGAGAGATGAAACATTCCATCCTATAGGGAAGCTCATTAAGGTCTGGAAGTACACAATTCAGTAGCTTCAGGAAGTTCTTGAATCTGGCCATATTCAATGGATCCCTCCCTCTCCAAGCATATATAAGTTGCATGGAATGCTATGATAAACTTTCAGACAAGCTCAGATGTCTGGAATAGTTTCAGACCAGTAAAGCTGCCTGGAAGAAGCTCAAACCAACTGAGTTACCTGGAAAGGATACTCACAAACCTGTTGAGATGCTTGCAGACTGTGCAATGCACTCCAGATTCTAGCTTTTAAGAGCGATCATCCATGCTGGGGAGGGATTTGGATGATTCAGCTGACTATGAGTCATTTTTGCTCCTATAAGTAATCCCCCACCCAGGAATTGGTCCTGCCTCAACTGAATGTGCCATGCTTTGTTGACATCCCCCCCAGCATGTGATCCCTTCCCTTTGGGAGGAGTGGATGGGGGCATAGGTTGGGGAGGAGCAGGAAGAGGGGTAGGAGCAGGAATTGTGGCTGGAATGCAAAAAAAAAAAATCAGTACTCAGCTAAAAATTCAGGAAATCTGTACACGTCCAGATTTGGATTCTCTCTCTACCCTCCTGATCTCCCTCTGTTCCTCTGGCCTCTTGTTTTCTTTCTCTTGTCCTTCTTCCTCCTTATTTCTTTTCTACCTACTACCTCCATCTCATCTCATGACCTTTTCAGTTCTCTCATTCCCAGTACTTTGTCTTTCAAATTCTAGGTGTCCTGATAGCCTGTAATTTTATGTATCTTCAATTCAGCGATACAAGCAGGCAGGCAGCTGGGAGAAAATTAGCTTGCTTCTCTGTTATTTTCTTTCTAATGGAGATAATATCCCTGGACTGCCTATTCAATAAAGAAAACCAATATTTCATGTATTTTGTCTTGTTTATGCTTGGTTTGGATGAATAGACAAATCTGACTAGACTCTCACCATGTGATCTTTTGTCTCTTCTTGTTTTGTTTTTATTATGCACTCTGCACGTTATTGTCCATTTGCTTCCATCAGTTGAACGGGGAGAGGTCTTTTTCAGTTGTTTTGTTTTATGGGGAGGAGGAAACAAAGAGATGTAGCAAGAAGACAGGTAATGATGACGTGTCCTTAGCATGGGCTGAGTGACCTCTTGTGGTCAATGAATGGCAAGAGAACCAGGGGTTGCAATGAGCATCTCTGACAGGCTCTGAAATGGAGCAAGAGCAGTTAGACTTCATTCCCAGCAAGCACAGGGGAGCACGGAGTACAGAGGCCCTTCCTTTTATCTTTTCATGCCACCCAAACAGATCTGATACCCCAAATGGTGGGCATTTCAAAGCATACAGAAATTGTCTATTTGGCATGGTAGGTGACGTCAATGCTGGAGCTTTTCTGAGCAGTTTGGCAGACAGCAAGCAGAAGTGGGCAAATGGGATCCAGGAAAGAAATAAAGGTGAGAGCGGGTGCTACACAATAGCTGCAACAAATTCATTAAATCGTAGTCATGCATGAGACATCCTTTTGCAACAGTTTCCCTACAGACATTTAAAAAAAAAACACATGCATACACGTATATACACAATGGCACAGAAAAAAATGCATAGTAATCTTCTTTGATCTCAGGCCAACTGTGGTCTGAATGTATTAGATGGAAAATTCCAGAAATAAACAATTCATGAGTTATAAACTGCATACCATTCTGGGTAGCACAATAAAATATTGTGCAGTCCTGCTCCATACTGCCTGTGATGTGGATCAGACCTTTGTCCAGTGACAGTGTATTTGTCACCCACCATAAGTCTCTAGTGGCCATCTTAGTTACCAGATGAACTGTCATTGTCATTGTATTAATTCAAGTAACCATTGTTTTAATTAATATTGCCCCCAAGCACAAGAGCAGTGATCCTGCCTATTTAAATGTATCAAAATGAGCTGCTTGGCTTCCTTGAAGTTAAAAGGCAAAAATAGTGGCTGGAGAGAGAGCTTCAGCAATTAACAGAGCTGGAAGTGTAGGCACAAAGGGACTTGAGTTGAGATTACAGCATCCAGGTTAAAAGCCAGAGCTGGGAGTAGGAGATAGAGACAAGAGAATTGCTAAGGATTTCTGGCTGCTAGCCTCACCCTGGGTTCATGGAGATACCCTGTCTTAAAGCAATAAAGTGGACAGTGCATATATACATTCACACATACAAATATAAGCAATGGTAAAAGCTTTCAGCTTAAGGAAGAAAAATCATGTGCTTAATATATAGTACAAGATACTTTGAAATAGGAAAAAACATTTATATAACTTATTATGAGATATTATGAACTTGGCGTAGTGGCACACATCTTTAATCCCAGGGAGAGTAAGATAGGCAGATCTCTGTGTTCAAGGCCAGCCTGGTCTACATAGTTCCAGGATATCCAGAGCTACATAGTACAACCTTCTTGAAAAAGACAACAAAAAGATATTATTACTATTTCTCTATATTACTAGCTATTGGTGCCAGTCTGTTAATATATCTGATTATAAATTAAACATTATTATATGTATGCATGTGTAGAGAAAAATATAACATATACAGAATTTAGTTATGTTTATAGTGTTAGAAACTATTGGAGTCTTGAAACATACCTAGACTATCTCGACTATATAAATATGTTTGTAGAAAAATTAATCTATAGTTATATATTAGAATTGAAAAGTTATATGAAATTTTCACTGGATAAAATGTCAGTATTAAAAATCAACTTACTTTAATGTACTAATAACTAATTAAGCAAAAAAATAAAAACACCATTTAAAATAACATAATATCTAGGAATATGTAAAAGCATCTCTACATAAGAAACTATATATAAAAATAGGGAGGGGTGATGAGATGGCCCAGTAGGTAAAGGAACTTGCCATCAGCCCAGTGATCTGAGTTTCATCCCCAAGCTTCATATAGTGGGAGAAAACTTGTCCCTGCAAGTTGTTCTTTGACTTACATACAGGTACTGTGACATGCATGCACATGCATGAACATACACACACACACCATAAATAGATAAATGTTTAAAAGTTAAAAGGAAACTACAAAATGTTAAAGGAGAAGTAGAAACAAACAAATGGAAAAACTATGTTATGGCTATAAAAACTAGACACTGAATATCACAGTTATATACAAGTAAATCAAAAAAAAAATCTCAATACATTTTCTCATTTGGTGAAAATTTTCAGCATGAATCTGAAATGCAGAAAGCAATGTAAAAACTCAAGTGTCCTGATTAGCTTTTTGTTAGCTGAGTCTTCCAGGAAGAGGAATCTCAACTAACAACATGCCTCCAATCAGAGTCTTGATTAATGATTAACGTAGGAATGCCCAGTCCACTAGGTATGGTGTCATTCCTGGGCTGGTGGTCCTTGTTTTCTATAAAATGGGCTGAGCAAGCCAAGGGAAGCAAACCAGTAAGCGCACACCTCCACATCTGATGCAGTCCCTTCCTCCAGGTTCTTACCCTGCTTGAATTCCTGCCTTGGATTCGTCCAGTGATGGACTGAAATCAGAAGCAGAGTAAACTATTTCTACTCCATGTAACTAGTAAACTATTTCTACTCCATGTAACTTTGGTCACCATTTCTTTACCACAATGGAAAACAAAACCAACTAAGACCCCAAGGATAGCCAACAAAGGGAAGAGTTAATACCATCAGATAGCAATGCTTACGGAATTACGTTAATAACAGCAAAGTGATATTTTTTTTAGAATTCTAGATAAACTATGATAGAGTCAAGGAATATATCCAATGCGCACAGATATTGATTTATGACAATGGCAACTGCAGAGGAGAGAAAAAATTATTGTGCTGGATCAACAGAAGGAATTACAAAAGGAAATGAATCTTGAACTCAACTGTGTGAAACATTTAAGAGTACATTATAGACAAAAAATTGAAAGGTAAGACAAATTAGAAAAATGCTAATGAGGGTGTGGTCTAAGAAGAACTCTTATACGTCCCTGGTAGAGATTTCTAAAAAAAAAAGAAAAAAGAAAAAAAAAAACTCCTGAAAATATGATATACCTCAGTAGACATTTCTCAAAAACATCCTGAACATATAACTATTATAGGATCTAACTATACCACTCCACACCATATGCCTGAAGGATTCTAAGTCAGCACACCACAGAGATATGTGTAGTGTATATGGATTTTTTTATTTTGGCATTATTCACAATAGCCATGATATGTATGTTCGCTAATCTTCATTGTCAATGTAACTAGATTTGGAATTACCTGGGAACATACCTCAGGCTCTGTCTGTGAGGCTATTTCCTGAGAGGGTTAAACTAGGGAAAATAGAACCTTGGTGTGAAAAGGACTAACTCATTGACTAGGGCCTGCGATTGAATAAAAAGGGGGAAAGGGAGAGAACGGGAGAAGTTAGTTGAGCATCAGCATTCATCTCTCTCTCTGCCTCCTCATGGTAGACACCATGTGATGGCATGCCTTGGCCATTGTTCTGTCGCTATGAAGAGACACCATGACCACTGCCAACTCTTACAAAGGAAAGCATTTAATTTGGGCTGGTTTACAGATACAGAGGTTCAGTCCATTATCAAGGCAGGGGGCATAGCAGCCTGCAGGCAGACATGGTGCTGGAGAGATAGCAGAGAGCTCTACATCCATATGCTCAAGTGGAAGGAAGAGGTTGCCGCTGGGCATGGCCTTGGCTTTTGAAACCTCAAAACACACCCCCCAATGACACACTTTCTCCAACAAGAAACACAACTATTCCAACAAGGCCACACTGTCTAGTCCTTCTCAAGTAGTGCCACTCCCTGATGAGGAAGCATTCAAATATGGGAGCCGTTCTTATTCAAACCACCACACTGCGTCATGTTCCCACTCCCAGACTCCTTCCATGATGATTTTTATCCCTTCTCAAATCATGAGCCAACATAAATCCTCCTTTTCTTGTGTTGCTTCTGTCAGATATTTTGTCACAGCAACAAGATACACAATACAGAACCAGCCTAGAGGTCCATTGTCTTAGTTTCTTTTCCTGTTACTGTGATAAAATACTTTGACAAAAACAACTTGAAGAAAAGCCTTATTCAGGCTCACAATTGAATGTATAGCCCTTCATGATGAGGAAGTCCCAATGGCAGGTACTTGTAGAAGCTGGTCATATTGCATCCAGGGTAAAGAAACAGAGCAAGGAATACTCTAGGCTGCTGCTTACTTCGTTGTCTCCAAGTCTATAGTCCAGGATCCCAGCCAGGGAACTGTACCACCCACAGTGGGAAAGTCTTCCAGCCTCAATGAACATAATCAAAATAATTTCACCACGTACATGGTCAGAGGATTATATCCCAGGTGATTTTAGAGTTTGTCAAATTAAAAATTAGCACTAACCATCACACTCACCAATTGGTAACTGCATAAAAACAATGTGATCCATACACCTAATGGACTTTTATTTAGTTGTAAAGAAGAAAGAAATTGTGATGCAGAAAAATTGAGGGCACTCAAGATCATCAAGTTAAGCAAAATAAGCCAAAAAAAAAAAAAAAAAAGATAAATATCACACATTTTTCTTCATGTGCAGAATTTAGGCTTAAATTTATATGTAAGAAAAAATGTACATGTAAAAGTCTATGACTGATAAATGACTCACATATAGAAGAAAAAATTCTTACAAATCACAATGAAAAAGACAGAAAAATCCATAAAAATGGACAAGATACTTGAAGAGTTGCTTGACAAAAGATATCAAAATGACTGAGAAATACATTAAAAGGCATGCACTGTTATTAGTAATCAGAGAAATTTGTATTACAGTCACAATGATAAATCACCAATGTCAAAATTAGCATAGCAGTCACCATTAATGAAGTGGAATAAGAGCTTTTAGATTTTGTGAGCAAAACATAAAATTGTTAAAAAAAAAAAAAACCAGCTTTGGAGAACTCAGTGGTAATCTCTACCTAAATTGAATGTGTATACATATATATGAAAAGGGATTATTATAGTAACTGTCTTATTTTATTTTCTTGTTACTATGATAAAATCCCATGACAAAAACAGCTTAAGGGAGAAAGGGTTTGTTTGGTTCACAATTCCAGTTTATCACTTTGGAACATTCAGGGCATCATGAACTTGAAGCAATTAGTCACATTTTATCTACAATCAAAAGAAGAAAGCAGCAAGTGCACCCATGCCAGTTCATGGCTCTTATTTTCCACCCTTACACAGTTCTGAATCCCTTAGTAGGGAATGATCCCGCCTGGCAGTGGGTGGGTATTCTTCCCACCTCAATTAGATTAATCAAGACCCTGTCCCACAGGGCAACCTGACATAGGCAATCTCTCACTTTGGGCAAACATGTTGCCCAAATGACTGCAGATTGTGTCAAGTTCACAAAGCTAACTATCATGGGAACATTTCAAGAAAGTGATGTTTGAGCCATCTAGGAGTATTTCTTTGATAAAATATTTAAAAGCCTGGAAGGTGGGAAAAAAAAAAAAACAGTCCTCCTGGAACATGGCTTATAACAGTAAATGTTGCCGCCAGGTGGTGGCGGTGCACACCGTTAATCTCAGCACTCGGGAGGAAAGGGCAGGTGGATCTCTGAGTTTGAGGCCAGCCTGATCTACAGAGTCAGCGCCAAGACAGCCAGGGCTACACAGAGAAACCGTACTTCAAAACAAGCAAGCAGGCAAGCAAAAACAAAAGAGGAGATTGTTCGTTCTTGAATTACTTGTAGGTCTTTCTTTTGTCAAATGTGATGCCAAGATGGAAGTGACAGGTATTCGAATAATTGGTATAATCTTGAAAACGATTCCGCAAAGAAGGAGAAATTATTGCTAATGAATAAGACAAATTCAGTTATCTTTAAGAGTGTGGCCACTTGGAGTTTGGCTATACTCCAATGAGTATATGGGCAACAAAAATTTTACTTGATTTATTTTGATGGGGTGCAAGGATGGGAGGGTGGACCTGGGAAGAATCAGAAGTGAATGTGATCAGGACACGTTGTATGAAATTGCCAAATAAGCATTAAAAACATTACGTTGGAATAAATGAGCAACTCGATAACTATGTTTTTATTAAATGGGGCATGTTTTTGTAGTTCTGAGGACTGAATCCAGGATTACATATGATAGGTAAGCATTCTGCAACTGATGCATGACCCCATGACTCTGTTCTAGATCTTTTTGTTTTGTTTTGTATTTGTTTGTTTTCCAAAAGAGGGTTTCTCTGTAGCTTTGGAGACTGTCCTGGAGCTCTCTCTGTAGCTCAAGTTGGCCTTGAACTCACAGAGATGACCTGCCTCTGCCTCCCGAGTGCTGGGATTAAAGGTGTGTGCCACCACCATCCCACTGTCCTTGATCTTTTAAACTAACTTTTATTAGTGTATAGTCTTTATATGTGATGTGTATCATAATGATAATTTCTCTGAATTGTATCTTGAATAATTGAAATTTTAAAAAGATGAATAATATAAGCTGTTTCTCTGACTTGGACTTATTTAGGGCATACCAGTGGGCCTGGAACAAGAGCTGCTCATGAGGATTATGTCACATAAGATAGGATAGATATGGAGTATCTCTGAATTTTCCAGTTGTTAATGGGCTAGCCATCGTTGATGTATTTGTTGTCTGTATATATTGTATATAGTTATTGTACTTACTGTATCTACTTTTTCTTATATTAATTATAACCTTTTGAATTTATAGACAAAAATGAGGAAATTCAGTAATATCTTCTTTATACCCTAACAAATAAGGCTATTATTATTATGCCTGGAATAACTTAACAGTAATCATAACCCAATCATTACTGAAAAACAAAATGAACTTACCCCTTGAAAGTGACTCTTTACCCCTTAAAGGACCCAGCATTGATGTTGTCTTGAGAAGATATCATACATAAACTTGCACTGCCAGCTCCCAGCTAGTGGTCCTGAAAGCAGTTTTGGAGGATCAAGAAGGTTCAGGATTGATACAAACTTTACAGTGTAAGGAGAATAACTCAAAACATCAGAAAGAATGTGTGCTGCTCACCAAGGTGTGGATGAGATCATTTAAACCAACAAATGTTTTGGGGGGTTTTTTGATAATTTTTCATTTAAATTTGAAATAAGCTTGTTTTACATGTTCCCTCACCCTCCTGTCTTCCCCTGTTCCCCCCACCAACTCCCATCCCTTCCCATTTCTGCTCCCCAGGGAGGGTGAGGCCTTCCACGGGGAGTCTTCAAAGTCTGTCATGTCATTTGGAGCAGGGCCCAGGCTCTCCTTCATGTGTCTAGGCTGAGGGAGTATCCCTCTGTGTGGGATGGGCTCCCAAAGTCCATTCATACACTAGGGATAAATACTGATCCATTATCAGAGGCCCCAGAGACTGCCTAGCCCTTCTAACTAACACCCATATTCAGGGAGTCTGGGTTGGTCCTACTCTGGCTTCCCAGATGTCAGACAAGTCCATGAGCTCCCCCTTGTTCGGGTCAGCTGATTCTGTGGGTTTTTGCAGCCTGGTCTTGACCCCTTTGCTCATCATTCCTCCCTCTCTGCAACTGGATTCCAGGAGTTCAACTCAGTGTTTAACTGTGAGTGTCTGCTTCTGCTTCCATCAGCTACTGGATGAAGACTCTAGGGTGGCATATAAAGTAGTCATCAATCTCATTATTGGGGAAGGACATTTAAAGTAGCCTCTCCACTATTGCTCAGATCCCAACAAATGTTTTGATTACAAAATTAATGGTGCAAAACAACTAACCTTTAACACAAGACAAATGGAGTAGAAGAAAGAAACCATGACAGTTTGACAACAGCATCTCACTATGTTCTTGAATTATAGGTAAGAAGGAATTCAGGGAGAGGGTGACAAATGTGAGTCCAGGGTTGCTGTAAGGTGTTAGCATCTTATGATGTGACTCCAAAAGAAATGCTTAGAGCACAATTACAAAGTATGATAATAAAGTAGGGGAAAGGGAAGGTCCAAAAGGGGGAAAAAACAATGTTCATTTGATAATGAAAAGATACTTGCCAATTTAATGTCTTATAATAATTTTTTCTAAAGTCATCTAACTACTAAAATGGAAATTATACATTCATTCATTCATTTTTAGATAAGGCAAGATAGTTCACATTTGTGGTATGGTTTTTAATGTTTGTGAGAAAACTATTATGGTGCTAGAGATGCAAATTGGAAGTAGAGTTATTGCCTGAGTACATATACACATACAGACAATGAGAAAATTTCCATACCAACATGAATGAATCATAAATAACACTTCTAGTTATCAAAAAATAATGAGCAAGTCAAAGATTATTGAAATCGTTGTTATGGAAAACAACAAGATGATAGCTTAGATTCCAAGAATAATTTGAGTGACTGAATTTGTTTATTTTATTTATCATTCCTTTTTCAATGATGTATATGTGTTTATTCGGAGCTATGTGCAGGTGAGTGGAGAGTCTGTGAAGGACAGAGGTATCAGATTCCACAAGGAGCTGGAGTTCCAGGTGTCAGTGAGCTGCCCAATATGATTTCTGGGAACTCAACATGTGGAAGAGCAGTACATGCTCCTAACCACACACCTGTGTGCAGTGCCTCAGGACTGAATTTATTTTCATTTATGTGTATTGTGTATTTACTGGTCTGTATGTGTACCATGTGTGTGCAGTACCAATGAATGCCAGAAGACAGCGTCAGAGCCCCTTAACCTGGAGTTACAGGTACTTTTCAGGAACCAGGAACCAGTCCTCTGTAAGATCAGTAAGTGCTGTTAATGACTGAACTATCTCTCCAGGTCCCTGGGATTGAAATTAAAATAGTGAAAGAAAAATATGGTGAAATAACTTCCTAAGTGAGATATAAAACTGTCTAGTGGGCACTTAATACTTTGCATTTGCAATGTTATCTTCAGCAATTAACATCCAACTTACTAAGTCTAGATCCACATTGATGAGAAATAATACATATTTTCTCTTGCTTGTGATTTCTAGATTTTATATGAATATATGTCACAAATGTATACATGGCATGAAAGTAGAAGGAAAGATCTCTAGAGGGTCAAGGGAACTAGGAGTGGAAGGAGAAGAAAATGGCCTTTGGAGGGAATCATACACAATATAAATATATAAACATGCAAAAACTTTAAAAAAATAAATGGATAAATAAATAATAAAAAAGAAGAAATAAAATTAATTTCCAAAAAAGAACCAAACATAAGCATTAATTCCAATCGTATTTTTATAGAACATCAGATGAACCTTAAGAAGCTTCAGTAGACAGTGTTCTAGAAAAAGAGTCATTAGACAGGGTCAGATATATAGCACATTTCCGTTACTGAATACTAGGATTTAACACATGAATATATCCTTGTCCTAACACCATTTGTTGTAAATACCATTCTT
This sequence comes from Phodopus roborovskii, assembly GCF_943737965.1. NCBI lineage: Eukaryota > Metazoa > Chordata > Mammalia > Rodentia > Cricetidae > Phodopus > Phodopus roborovskii. The sequence goes on from NW_026125894.1 coordinate 467,234, forward strand.
TCTCCATTGAATTCACTTGGTCCTCTTGTCAAAATCAATTGTAAGTATTTATTGATTTATGGCTTAGAAAGAACAAGATTGATTTTGTTGCCAAAGCCTTGGTTTTGATTCCCAGTGCAACAAAAGGGTAACAAAATAAACTTCTATTGAATATAAAAAATGTCATTTCTTTTGAACTTGAAATTTGATTAAACTAACTTCATTGTTTCTGGACCTCTGATGAGGCTCTTAGCTTGGAGAAGCTTTGCCACAGTGGGGTCAAAACTCCAGCTTTGGGTATTCTATCCATCCCCAGCTCTTTTTTTGTTACCCATTTGTTATTGTTGTTCTTTTGTTTTTTGAGATAGGGTTTCTCTGTGTAGCCCTTTCTGTCCTGAAACTTGCTCTGTAGACTAGACTGGCCTCGAATTCACAGAGATCTTTTTGCCTCTGTCTGTCTCTGTCTCCCAAGTGTTGGGATTAAAGGCATGCATCACCACCACCCGGCACTTTGCTACTTTTAACTTAGTATTTGTCCTCGATAACTATTATGAATATGTACAGTTAATTTACTCAAAACAGTGTAAAATCTCAATAAAGTAGATCAGGCTTCACTAGCCAATTTGCAGATGAGGTATTTCTTCATAGTTGATCTTAGTATACTTTGCCTGTTAAATAATTTCATTATGCTCCTCACTGAAATTGATTAGAATCCAGGTGTTACTGTTAATCCATGCTCTTCCCTTCACCAATGGGCTGATAGCTACTTGGGTAGTCTAAGATTTATAATAGGGTCAGGAGAAAAACCCATGTCTGTCAAAAAAAAAAAAAAAAAAAAAAAAAAGGAAAAGAAAAAAAGAAAAAGAAAGAAAGAAACAAAAAGATGCACTAATGAAGGGGTTCCTTTTCTATATTATTTTCATAGGTACATTTTGTTGTTTTGCCCAAAAGGAATTTTAAAAATGCTATGTATCTTGGAGCTATTACAATAATAACAGAAAACTCGCTGAAAACCGTGATGGGCGGGGTATGGAGGCACTTGTCTTTAATCGTATTGCTCTGGAAGCAGAATTAGGGCAATCTCTGAGTTTGATGCCATCATGGTCCACATAGGAGTTCAAGGCCATCCAGGGCTATATAGTGAGACCTTGTCTCAGAAAATAAAATATCACAAAGCCGAACTAAAATAAATAAATTGTCCCTCTGTTGCTATGGCTTTCTAATTTGACTAACAATCATATAGAATGTCAGGAGCATGTTCCAAAAACATTGAGAGATATTAAAAAATGAAATTGATTCCCAAGGAAGATTTTGTTGCATTAAATAGCCCATTTTAAAATATTATGTTTAAACTGTGAGGAATTATGCTTAGAGTTGATGAGTCTACCCATATTATTTAAATGAAAGTTCCAATGTAAATATTTGCCAATCCTCCATGATTGTGGCTGAAAGAATGATAGAATATTCATGCACAAAAATTAAGGAGTCAAAGAAATGTGAGCCTCCACCCTGATAACCCCAAGCAGTTCTGCCAACTTTGATATTTTTCTCATTTAGTTCTTAGAGACAAGGCATTCTTTTAAAGGCTCAGACATGAATAACACATATGAATGAGAAGGATCTGTTAAATTACTTGTTTAGCAGTTCCCTCCAAGTTGAATTTGGAAGGGTATTATATTCATTAAAAGAAGATGAAGTATCTGAAACTTGTTTAGATGTTTAGAAACAGGTCGATGAAATGAGAGTCCCTGTTCTCAAAAAGCATCCATATTTGTTATAGAGATTAAATGAACAGCCCATTTTAATATAGCATGATAATTAACCCCTCGGCATTGACTAGGTCTATAGATCTCTTTTGCCTCACTGATATGGACTGCATCCAATCTCAATCTCCCCTAACGTTTTAGAGACTGAGATTCTAGCAATGCTAGAAATTCTCAGGAAACTGGCACAGAGTTTTCATTCCTTGCAGTAAAAACATGACCTTTTCATTTGTTTATTTGTTTTGTTGTTTTTTGTTGAGACGGGTCTCAGTAGATAGGTAGCTCTGGCTGTCCTGGATCTCATTATATAGACCAGGCTGGTGTCAAACCATCGGAGATCTGCCTGCCCCTGCCTCCCAAGTGCTGAGATTAATGGTATATGCCACCAGGCCAAGCTAAAATGTGGACACTTTTTGCTCTTCTGATAATGCTATTGTCACTTGCTCTTAAAGAGAACAACATGGAGCTTACTCACTCTCCCCAAGCACAAACCCCAAGTGTCCAGCTGCAGCTGCACATAGGCCATATACAGTTCTCCCATGGTGTTCATTTCTACTGTCCATTCAGTGGCTGTGTATAAGATTTAAGTATGGCATGGAACCACACAGGAGAAATGGGGGGAAAAGCCTGTTAGGATAATAGAGCTTCTTAGAGTCAGTGATCTGTGAGGAGATGGGAATAGACAATGAGACTACTCCATTCAGAGATACACCAGATTTGGAAAGCTGAAAAGGAGTTAGGATAGTGTGTTAGGAAAGTGGTACGAGCTCAGAATGATGGAACCAACCTACAAAGAGGAAAGCCAGGAAAGATGATGCCTTAGGTGTGAATAGCATCATTGTAACAGACCATGAGAAAACCTGAAGTAATACTTGCAAGATTTTAAGAAATCAAAATCATACTTTTGCACCACCTATGTTCATGTATTTAATGATGATTTGCTCTTTTACTAAAAAACAGTCTTCAGGTTCAATTGCACTTTCCATCAAAATTCTAATGTCATTCTTCACAGAAACAATAAAAACAGTCTCAAACTTCACTTGGAAGCCTGAAGTCCTTTGATAACCAAAGTAACCCTAAGCAAATAAGTAATGCTAGACATATCTCCATACTTGATTTCAAGTTTTAGAGCAGAAGCATAGTAACAGAGCAACATGGTACAAGCATAAAATCACAATGAGAGAGAACAGAATAGCCAGATACAAACCAACTACAACTAGGCTCCTGAGATTTGACAAATATGTAAAAAATATGCATTGAGGAAAGAGTTTCTTCAATAAAAGGGGATAAGAAAATTCAAAATCCACATGTAAGAAGGTGAAATTGATTGTTATCTCTCAGCCAGTACAAATACCAAGTCCATATAGATCAAAGACATCAATGTTAGAGCTCAGACTGAAGCCACCACACTTAGAAATGTGGGTAGTCTTATGGACTTTCTGAATAAGGTGCTCAAGAAATAAGACCAACGATTGATGAGTGGGTCCTCATGAAATTGGGAAAAAAAGCTTCTGTAATGCAAAGGAAACTGTTACCTGTGTGAAAAAAAATAACTGCTTCCAGACTTTTTTTTTTTTTTTACCCATTAGGGTTCATATACATTTAATGGTTGCTGAGAGAGGTAAAAGAAAATTTCTTCATGGTGTAGGTCATGATCGTGTAAATAATTCCTTGCCCATCCATTATCCAATAAGCAACCCTAGTGAAAATCACTGCATAAGGGGGTGCCCTAGTTGGGAGGAAGAGGGGGACCAGTAGGAATGGGAAGAGGAAAAGAAAATGGCAAATGTGATTATTAAAATATATTTTATAATTGTAATAAAATGTAATAATACTCATTGTCATTTTGAATTGACATGTTTGAATACAAAGCTTAGAAATCACACATCAGATAAGCCATTCTGATTCCAATATAGAGAATGGATGGGGAAAAACTAGATAGGAGTTGTGTGTTCACTGTATTAGTACTTTTCTTGGTATACTAGACATGAAGCTGCTTGAGAGTGAGGATATAATATAGTATGTTGTGGAAGGCCAGACAGCAGAAGTCTCATAGACCACCAAATATTACAGGCTATTGTACTTGCTCTTAGTTACCCTTACAAACTTGACAGTAAGACCCTAATGTTGAACACGCCACATGTTTTTTTTTTTTTTTTTTTAATTTTCAAGACAGGATTTCTCTGTAGCTTTGGAGCCTGCCCTAGAACTCACTCTGTAGATCAGGCTGGTTTCAAACTCACAGAGATCTGCCTGCCTCTGCCTCCTGAGTGCTGGGGTTAAAGACATGTGCCAACACTGCCCAGCTGACAACACATTTTTGTATCACAAAACATGGGCTAATCAAGCTGGTCCTGACCTGGAAGCTTTACCTCTATAGGACAGCTATCATAGTGCTAGAAGGTGCTATGCGTGATTCCAAAAGAAAAAAGTAACCACCAATCTTAGCCAGCTGTGAACTACAATAATAATACACCTGGAAATATATGTCTGTTTATGCAACTGTGGTGTGAATATCATGGAAGTAACCAACAATTTTCTAGTTGGGTTTCAGGCTCACTACACAAAATGGAATCCATACCTGGTACCATTGCCGAGACCAAGCACCTGTAACTAGACAGCCCATGAGCCCTAGGCAAGAACTTACTACTATTGTTCTGCTAAGTGAACATAATATTGAACTATTTCCTAATAACTTCTGTTATATTCATAGATCAGTAAATCTCTCATATGCTATCAGAAATCTGCTTTATACAGTAACTGGAAATCCACACAGAAACCCACAACTGGTTAAGGTGCAGAGAATAAGTGTGTGTGAGATGTTCAGCTTTAATGAGACATCTGTACCACACCTCTCCTTCCAAAGGCTCGGAGATCACTATGAAAGAGGGCATGGACAGTCTATAACACTTAGAGGCAGTGAAAAGGACACCATTAGAGCAGTTACCCATATAAAGTCACAGCAGATGTAACAGCATGCACCATAACTGCAACAAGCTCAAGGCAAATAAATCCCAGTGTGGAGGTGGAAAGTGGATATGAAGTCCCATCCTTAGCTGAGGAGCAATGGGTAATTGATATCTGCTGGGAGAGAAAGAGCCAGTCAGTCAGTCAGTTAGTTAGTTGTTACTTTTTTATGATTGTGGCCCCCAGTAGGTCTAACAAGCGCCAGTGGATGGACACACAACTAAGAATATAGAGGCAGCACGAATGGGACTCTGTAAGTTGAAATAATGATGACACAGTGTTGGGTGGGTGTGGAAAGAAGGGTGGATCTGGGAGGAGATGGAAGCATGGAAAAAATGTTCAAAACACAACATATGAAATTCTCAAAGAATTAATAAAAATCTCTTTAAATATAAAACCCAAACAAAAAAGTTTAACAACCAAATTTAAAAATGAAGTAGGGAACCAGGGTGTTCTCTAAAGATGAGATAAATGGCTGGGAAAGATTTTACTTTTAATGTTCAATATCCTTAGCCACAAGGAAAATGCAAATTAAAACTACCTTCAGATTTCATTGTATCCAAGTCAGAATGGCTAAGATTGAAAATTAAATGTCACAAATGCTGGTATGGATGTGGGGGAAGGGGAGCATTTATTTCCTCCTGATGGACATGTAAATTGATGCAGTCACTAAGGAAACCAGTGTGAAGAAGTAGATGTACCTCAGGATCCAGCCATAGAATTCTTGGGTATAAATTCAAAGGCCTCTACATCCTACAATAGAGAAACCTCCTTATCCTTGGTCACTGCTGCTTTCTATTCATAATATCTAGGGCACAGAAACAGCCTAGCTAAATTATAAAATGCGTAATAAATAGATAATGAAAATGTGGTGCATTTACAGAACAGAATATTATTCAGCTGTTAGGAAACATGAAATTTGCAGGTAAATGCATCATTCTGAATTAGGTAATAAGGCCCCAAATAGAAATGCTACATGTATTCTTCCATTGTGGATGTTAGCCTCAAATCTGTAGGTATATATGTTTCCCTAGGGATACCCACAGAGGTCAGAAAACTATTTCATTTGTTTTTAACTTTATCTTTTAACTCCCTGAAATGAGAATATTGTCACATAAGGCTTTCCCTCGGTGCAATTCTCCACCTATTGTTCTGAAAAGTAATAGCTGTCTTAGTTAGAGTTTGTATTGCTGCAACAAAACACCATGGCCAAAGAGCAAGTTGGGATGGAAAGGATTTATTTGTCTTACACTCCCATATTGATGTTCATATTGAAGGAAATCGGGACAGGAAATCAAATAGGGCAGAATCCTGGAGGCAGGAGCTGATGCAGATGCCATGGACGGGTGCTGCTTACTGGCTTGTTTCCCATGACTTGTTCAGCCTGCTTTCTTATAGAACCCAGGCACACAGTCCAGAGATGGCACCACCAACCATTGGCTGGTCCCTCCCCCATTGATTACTAAGAAAATGCCCTACAAATGCCCTACAGCCTGATCTTATGGAGGAATTTTCTTAATTGAGGTTCCCGCCTCTCAGATGACTTTAGCTTGTCTCATGTTGACATAAAACTATCTGGCACAATAACATTTCATAACTAAGTAAAATTTTCTATTCTTTTTTAATTTTTTCATTTTTTGAGACAGAGTCTTAGTTAGCCCTGGATTTCCTGAAATTCAGTATGTAGATCAGGCTGGCATTGAACTAACAGAGACTTACTTGCCTCTGCTTCCAAGTTATTTTATTAAAGATGTATGCCACCATGCCATACCAACTTTCCTATTCTTTGCTAGGTTAATTCTTACAGTCAGAACAAGACCAAAAAGCTGAGTGTATGCCGACAATCCCAGCCACTTGAAGACTGAGACAAAAGGAGCAAAATCACTGTACAGCCTTGTATATTTTGTTTACTTACATTTCTATATTAAAAAGGGGTATAATAACTGGACACCTGTGGCCTTAGAACAAAATATGAACTCGGCTTCTTTGACTTGTCCAGTAATAAAATCTTTCCTAGGTAACTGAAGATTATTTCATTTTAAACATTCTTTGAGACATGTCAGCAGAATTTATACTTTAGAATTTTGTGCCTCTGTTTCAGAAACTGGCAAAATATTGTTAGAATTAATATTTCCAGAAAGCTGGAGACTAATCAAAGATGTTCAGCAATATGAGAAATATTTATTCAAGAAAAGCAGCTGAATATGAGTAAGAACAGCAAGCTTTGTGGTATTTTCTTCTAGTTCCATCTTACATGCTATCCTTGAAAATAGCCCATATTTTTGGTACCAGAGGGAGCTGAATGGATTGCATACACAAAGAATTGTCCTTATTTGATCTGTCTGGTGGCTGTCTGGAAGACCCACTGAAAAAGCTTGTCTTTATTTTGCTGCTTGGATTTAACCCAGTACTAAAATTCCTGAGAGAAATTGGTCCAAAGCATTTGTGCTTTAGTCACTGGTGCTCTAAGCAATAGGCATCCGTTCACAAAGACAAAAGACTAATCAAGAGACTTGAGAGAAAAGGCTTAGAACAAAGATGTACATAAGGGTTTGGCTGTCTACAAAAAACCTTTGTCTATCTAGAGGAGCAGGCAGATATACTCTGGGCTGTGCATATTCTCAGTACCCAAGCTCTAGGCACTTAACCTGTAGTCGGCGTCCAAACACCAGACTTGAAAATATAGCAGACACTGAAAAGGCCCTATGAAAATATTGGTTTTGTTTGGATTATTTGTTGTTCCAAACTTCTGTTCGTTTCTTAATTGGGCACTAAGTTAATAGACGTTTTAGTTGCCATACATCTCAACAAATATAGATACTATAGAATTAGTTGAGAAAAAGCAATAGTAAAAACAAAGGAACAGAAACAACAAATCCACCCATAAATATTTAATATGTCTAGTTTTTGCCAAAAGCATATGAGGCATGAGAAAAAAAACAAAGCTGCACCTATACACATGAGCAACAACAGCAAAATCAATAGAAATTTTCACACAGTAAAAGGTTAGACTTACTGGAGAATGAGCTGATATCAATTATTTAAAAAAAATTCTCCAGTACATAAAGGAAATTTTTTCTAAAGGAAATATGAACGTATGAAAATAAGAAAAACAGATCTCAGTAGAGAGACTATCAGCAGGCATAAATTATTTAAAAGGACCAAAGAAGCTGAATTTAAAAGGAGTAATAACTAAAAATTAAAAATCACTATGGAGCTTAATAACAAATTTAAATGAGGTAAAAGTAACAATCAACACTTTTGAAATAGTCTCCAAAAAACATGGAACACTATTAAGCATACCAAGACATTGCACAGTAGAAGTGTCAGAAAGAGAAGCAGGAAAGGATAAGAAAAACATATTTGAATAAATGACAGAAATTTCCCCAAATATAGTGAATAACTTATATACTCAAGGAGCTCCCTAAAACTCAGTCTGAATAAACTTGAGAGATCATCACCTCTTTTCATTATAATCAAACTGTCACAAGTGAAAAACAAAAAGAGAATTTGGAACACAGCAAGAGAAAAGTAACTCATCAAATCAGTTTACCACAAGACCCGGCAATCCCCCTCTTAGGCATATACCCAAATGATCCACATCCATGCAACAAAGACATCTGTTCAACTATGTTTGTAGCAGCATTATTTGTAATAGTAGTAACCTGGAAGCAACCTAGATGCCCCTCAACTGAAGAATGGTTAATGAAGATGTGGTACATCTACACAATGGAATACTACTCTGAAGAAAAAAAAATAATGGTATCTTGAAATTCGCAGGCAAAGTGGATGGCACTTGAAGAAACCATCCTGAATGAGGTAACCCAGTCACAAAAAGAGGAACACAGTATGTACTCACTCATATATGGATTTTAGACGTAGAGCAAAGGATCACCAGCCTATAATTCACAAAGCCAGAGGAACTAGGATACAAGGATGATTCTAAGAGATTCTTATAAGGTCCCTCACAGAAGGGGGAAGGGACAAGATCTCCTGAGCTTATTGCGAGTGGCGGGGGGCTGGGGCAGTGAGTGGAGAGAGAGGTAGGAGAAAGAGAAGGGGAGGAGAGGAAAGCACATGGGACTAGAAAGATTGGGTCAGGGGAGGAATAGATGAGAGGAGAGAAAGAGAGAAAGAGAGAGAGAGAGAGAGAGAGAGAGAGAGAGAGAGAGAGAGAACAAACATAAAAGAGGGAGCCATTATAGGTTTGAAGAGAAAACTGACTCTAGAGAAATGTCCAGAGACATACAAGACTGACCCCAACTAACAATTTGAGCAACCATGGAAAGGCTACCATAAATGCCCTTCCCTGATTATGAGATTGACAGCTAACGTATTCACCATCATGGAGCCCTCATCTAGTAGCTGACACCCACAACTAAACACTGAGCAAAACTGGAATCCAAATGCAGAGAGGGAGGACAAGACCAGGCTGCAGAAACCCACAGAGAGAGCTGACCTGAACAAGGAGGAGCTAACCGGCCCCAGACTGATAGCTGGGAATCCAGCATGGGACTGACTCAGACCCCCTGAACTTGGGTCTCAGTTAGAAGGCCTGGGCAGTCTAAGGAACCTCAGACAGTGGAACCAGGATGTACCCCTGGTGCACAAAAGGACTTTGGGAGCACATCTCCCATGGAGGGATACTCCCTTAACGTAGAGGCAGGAGAGAAGGCCTGGTCCCTACTCCAAATGACCTGACAGATTTAGATGACCCCTCCTGGAAGGCATCACCCTACATTTGGAGTGGGGGGAATAGGAGGAGAGGGTGGTCGGGGGTCATGGGAGGGTGGGAGAGAGGGAAAGAGGGTGGAAGGGAGGGAAAGGGAACTCGGATCGGTATGTAAAATAAAAATAAAAACTAAAATTCTATTTTGCTATATTCCACCAATACATTCTTCTTACCCTTCCAAAAGAAGAAAAGAAAAGAAATTACCTCCAGTATAATTATCAGTTGCTTTTCATAAGAAACTGGAAGGCAGCAGGTTAACATAGTCACAGTGAAAAGCCAACAGTTGTCACACAAGCATTCTATATACAACAAAATTATTACTTGATATTACACTGATGAAAACGTCGCAAAATTAAGTCAATTTGAATATTTTAAGTGAAAGAAAAATTAAGACATTGCCAGTAGGAATACTCTGGGATAAAATGAAAGGACACCAGGTGGTGATTCAACTGCATACAACAAAGAAAGAATGCCAGGAAAGATAATTATGTGAAGAAATATTAGAAAACTGTACAAATGTAGTTTATATATTTTTAAAAAATATTAAAGTTCAATTTCACAAAGCAATAATTGTGACTCTAGAACAATAGACTCAAACTATATAAATATATAATTCACGATATTAATGACAATAAAAGAAGAAACAGCTATATAGAAGCAAATTTTATACGATATCAAAAATAAGTTCGTAATATGAACTATTTTGTATAAATTAAGATTCTAATTACAATCTGCAGGTCACCTATTGGGAAAATGACTGAAAGTGTATTACATCAAAGTTAAAAACAATGGAGCAGAGTGTGTAAGGTAGTGCATGACTTAATCAGCACTGACAGGTAGAGGCAGATGGATCTCTGTGAGTTCGAGGTCACTCTGGTCTACAGAGAATTCCAGGACAGCCAGAGCTACATTGTGAGACCTTGTCTCAAAAACTAGAAATAAATGTAAACATAAAACAATGGGCCAGGCAGTGGTGGCTGACTCCTTTAATCTCAGCCCCCAGGAGGCAGAGGCAGAGGCAGGTGGATCTCTGTGAGTTTGAGGCCAGCCTGGTCTACAAAGCAAGTTCCAGGACAGCCAGAAAAACACAGAGAAATCCTGTCTCAAAAAAAAAAAAAATCAAGTAAGTAAATAAAATAAATGGAATCAGTGCTATCCAATCAAAAGAATGAATCTGGATACCCACTTTGCAAGCTTTATAAAATTAAGTTAAAATGCATCAGATTTATAGTTAAGATCTAAATCTATAGTCTGCTGGAAGAAAAATTATCTCTAGGTCTTTATGATATTATATTAGGTAGTGGATTGATATAAATATTTGTAGCCTTACCAGCAGGAAGTAGTTTGGAAAGAACGACACCCAAATTCCCAAATATTGTCTATAAATGTTTGTTTTCATTTAAATGGACTTGGTTATATAAAATAAATAAATAAATAAATAAAAATATTTGTAGCCTTGTATTAGCAATTTCTTTCATGCAAAAGCAAACTGACATGAGGAAAAACTAGATCAATTAGATTTAATCCAAATTTAATTTTTTCTGTGCTTCAAATGACCCCATTCAGAAACTGAAATTAGTCCAAGAGTGGCAGTGCTTTCAATGCCAGCACTTGGGAGGCCAAGGCAGTTAAATATCTAGAGTTCGAGACCAGCCTGGTCTTTGTAAAGAGCTCCAAGCCAGCCAAGGCTACATAGTAAAACCCTGTCTCAAATAAACAAACAAAAAGAAAATAAGAGCTAAATTCATGTAATAGGAGAAAATACTTATATATGTTATATCTGGCAAGATATGGTATTCAAAATGTAAATAACTTTTAAAACTAAAAATGAAAATAATAAATCCCCATCAAATATGGCCTAAGTATTGGAATAGATGTTTTTCTTTTATAATATTTTATTAACTGTTTAAGAATTTCTTACAATGTGTTTTGATCATGGACACTCCCTCCCCCATAACTCCTCCCCGATCCACCTCCTCTCTTTTCAACCCCGTTCTTAACTTTTCTTTTTTAAATAACCTACCAAGTCTAGCTTGTCCTGCCCATACACTTATGATGTGGTGTCATCCACGGAGCATGGTACATTTGCCAGGAGCTCCATTCTTAAAGAAAACTGACTTTCCCTTTCTCCCAAATCAACAGCTGACAGTAGCTTTTCAGTGCCTCAATATGGAAACAGGAAGCTACTCAAACTGGAAACAGAGCTTCAGGCAGTTCTTAGCCCGACCCTGTGGGGACATAGCAACCCAGCAACACAGCTGGGTGAAAATTGCCTAGATGACCCACAGCCCAGAACAGAGTCAAGAAAACTCCACACATAAGCAAAGTTGGGAGTTCACAAGAGAATTATGAACCAGTCAAAATCCATGCAGCCCACATCAGGACCAGGACACAAAGCTGAAGATATGCCATGCATAAGACAGCTATTTTTCTAAAGGATGTACAGACTTTGTGAAAATATGGTTGATGCAATCTATCATTAGAGAAATGCAAATTAAAATGTCAATGCTTTATATCCAGTAGGATGGTTGTTCCATAAAATGAAAGTCAAAGAATGACAAGTTTGGGTGTGGACAAAGACAAATTGAGAACCTCATCCATTCCTGATGGGGATAAAAATAGTGCCACTACTGTGGGAAACACTTTGGCAATTCTCTTAAAATTGAATGAGATTTCCTTTGTAACCCAGTAAACCAAGAAAACTGAAAGCATGTGTTTGTACAACAGCTTTCACATGGGCAAGCATGGTGCCACATGCCTTTAATCCTAGCACTTGGGAGGCAGAGGCGAGCAGAAGATCACTGAGTTTGAGGCCAGCCTGGTCTACATAGTAAGATCTGGGACAGCCAGAGCTTCACGTTGAGAGCCTGTCTCAAAAGAACAAACAAACAAATAAACACATAAATAAGCTTGTATGTGAAGTCAAAAGTGGCATTATTACATAGCTGAAAAGTAGAAACTACCCAAAAAAAAAAAAAAAAAAGATAAGCAACAGTGAGAGATACATGTACCCATTGGTATATGATTCAGCCACATATGCGAATGACGGATTAACGCATGCTACAACACAGGTGAACTTTTGATACGTCATACTATATGAAAGAAGTCACGCATATTATTTATTTATATCGTACAGGTATAGAAAGTAGGTTAGTGGTTCTCAGGCTGTGAGAGGAGGACTGGAAGTGGCTGCTAACAGGCAGAAATGTTCTGGGTTTAGTGTGATGATAATGCAGCATGGCCAATGTGCTAAAAACTAGGTTGCATATTTGATTCTCAAATTATAATTTTGCATGTGTACATACAAAGTTTAAGGAAAACTCCCCACTCTCCCTACGCACTTACCAAGTTTAGCTTTAGAGATATGACCAACTTCAGAGTGCCTACTAAAGCTGTAGTAGTAAGGGCCATTGAGTCAGAAGGTTAACTATGACATTGGTATATAGAAGACAGGATTCCACGTGGCCCATAATGGCTGATTGGGACTGCAGATAAACTGACATAGGTATGTCATGGGGGACTAAGGTCATGCAGATGAGCTGGCAAGTCACTGGACTTGTGTGTCAAAGAACTAAAGGAAAGGCCAACCAGCTTTATGTTCTCTTAAAGAAGAAAATCCATCTTGACTTTCTTAAAACCACAAGACCCACATAAAATTCTCTTGATCTGTGGCCATAGTTGTGCAGGAGTAGAAAGTGGAACACCTTGTGTTGGTTACCTTTTGTCAGCTTGACACAGATTAGGGTTACCTTAAGAGATAGAACCTCAGCTGAAAAATCCCCTTCATTATTGGCCTGCGGGCATGTCTGTGGAACATTTTCTTGATTGATGACTGATGTGGAAGGACCCAGCCCACTGTGGGTGCCACCACCCCTAAGCAGGTGGTCCTGAAGTATGTAAGAAAGCAAACTGAGCAAGCCAGATGGAGCAAGACAGAAACGAGCATTCCTCCACTGTTCCAGCCTCTGCTCCTGCATGAGTTCCTGTCCTGACTTCCCTCAATGATGGACTGTGAATGGGATGAGTAAGCCAAATAAGCCTTTGCTTCCCAAGTTGATTTTGGTCCTGATGTTTATCACAGCAATAGAAAGCAAGTTAGTACCTGGGTGATGATGGCACACTCCTTAAATCTCAGCACTCGGGAGGCAGAAGCAGGTGAATCTCTGTGAGTTCGAGGCCAGCCTTGTCTACAAAGCTACACAAAGAGCCCCTGTCTAGGGGTGGGGGAGCAAATTAGTACACATCACCAGTTCTGGAAAGTATTTACAAGTTGGACCCTAGGGAGTGTGCTTTGACTTTTTGTATATAGGAGAAAATATTGTGGTTGTTTATATAATATGCCGAGACTCAGTCTAAAAGAGATCAAGAAGAACCAAAATTGGACAAGATAAGCATCCCCTAAGCATCCCAAACCACTGCCATGGGTTCCTGCCTGCTGGCCTATTCAACCAGCATCTCATGAGCATTGCATCGGATTGCTAGTACTTGTTGGAATTTGGACAGCGAAGGAAGACATTCCCTTTGGGAAACTGGCTGTGCTCCTTTCAGTAGTGCTGCGCAGCTGCACCGAGAGCCCAGCCAACTTCTATGTAAAGGTCAGTTCCTTCTGTGACCAGAAAGCAAGCTAAGGCAGAGGCTCACAAAGGGGTGGGGGCAACTGATAGACAAAAACTGCTATGGGGGTGATGGAGGTCCAGGCACAGTGTACGCTGTAAACGAATAGCAGGTTTGGATCTGAGATAGCTACATGAAACTCAAGAACAAAATCTCTGGTTTCTCTGCCTCAGGGTTACTCCCTGCCCTGAAGATTTGGTTTGAATCCCATGGTCCCATGTATGTAGGCCAAGAGCTAGCCACTTCCTTCCACCACTAGTTTCAGCCTCAGTTTGTAGGTTTCAAACAGATGATATTTGTATAGACAATGCACTTCACAGTTCAAGCACTGAGCCTGCTGTTTATACACCTTAGGAGCCCATAGCTCTCTGAATCTCGGTCTCTAAAGGTACTCATAACAAAACTAAAGCCAGTAACAGAACTGAAAGTGACACCAATATGAATTATCAGTTCCAGAAAGGAAACAATCGACTTTAGTTCCCTTTTACCTAAAGCCAAAGCTATAACTATGTCATGGATCAAATACCCTCCTCCAAACTCCTACCACAGAACAACACTTAGGTACATTGGCAGTAGGCCCTCACCAGAAGAGATGGAATCCTGCATACCTGTATCCTTTAAGTCAATAACAGTTTGAGGACAAATTTCAGTAATGAAGCACCCACAGGTACTCTATCCATTACACTTTTAGAGAAATAACACACAGAAAAGAAGATATAACTACAATTAATGAGCTTGTCATTCATGTGTTTTTTTTAATTTGTATTTTTAAATTGACATGAAAAGTAATATCTTTCATGATATCAGTTTGGTCCTTACTATGTTCTTGTTCATTCACCTCCATTCTTCCCCTCATAAAAGAAAAATTAAGAAAGAAATTAGGAGAAAGAACTTACAAAATACCCCAAGCTGCCCATATCAATGGGAATGGAATCATACAATTACAGGAATGTATCATAAATGGTAACTGAACATGACATTTAAGTCATATCAGTTAGAAATGAACACCTACACTAAACCAATAAATTCTGAGGTGATCAATAAGGTTAAATTGCCTTAAGTGGCTAGTCAGGGAGAACTGGTGTCTTAGTGTTTCTATTGCTGTGAAGAGACACCATGACCACTGCAACTCTTCTAAAGGAAAAATATTTAATTGAGGTGGTTTACACTTTCAGAGGTTTAGTCCAATATCATCATGGTGTGTGACAAGGCGATGTGCAGACAGATGTGGTACCAGAGAAGGAGCTGAGATTCCTTCCTGTTGCAGGCACCAGGAAGTGGTCTGAGTCTTACACTGAGCGAAGCTTGTGCATAGGAACCTGCAAAGCCTGCTCCCACAGTGACACACTTCCTCCAACAAAGCCACACCTCCTATTAGTGCCACTCCTTATGAGATTATGGGGACCAATTACATTCAAACTACCACAACTTCTATTTGTTTATCATGTACCTCCCTACACTTCATTTTTTGTTGGAAAATATATTATCTCAAAGTAGAAAGCTCCATTGTTCCCTAAGGAGTTCCATGTCAGCTTCCAGAAGTGAAAGTCAACTATATTTTCTATAATACCTGCCATATTTCTGTAATGGAATAATTTTTTTTAAATAAAACAATTCGCTGTCATACACAGCAGGAACTGTGGTATCACAAGATTCTCGGTATGGAATGCTTTGGAATGCAACAAGAATAGTAAATAAAACTTTTCAGATGAAGAAAGTTCAGTCATAAGACTCCACTACATTTATACTTGAGTAGTCTAGAAAACAAGTAAGGAAATAAATAGGTTACTTTTATTGAGGGTACGGGTGGAATGGGTGGCAATATGTCTGCTGTTTACGTGTATAGAACAACAGGTATAAAAACAACTTGAGCAGGCATAAAAGGACTTTGGGAGCACATTCCCCATGGAGGGATACTCCCTTAGCCTAGAGGCAGGAGGGAGGGCCTAGTCCCTACTCCAAATGACTTGACAGATTTAGATGATCCCTCCTGGAGGGCATCACCCTACATGTGGAGTGGGGGGGAGGGGGATCAGGGGGCATGAGAGTGTGAGGGAGAGGGAAAGAGGGTGGGAGGGAAGGAGGGAGAGGGAACTGGGATTGATATGTAAAATAAAAATAAAATAAAATAAATCAAAAAGAAAAAAAAAGAAAAAAGAAAACTTGAGCAGAATTACTTTGTCCTGACTACTGTGACCTTGAACTTAACTTTCAGTTTTCCCACCTGTAAAATGATGTTAGTTTTCTTTCTTGGAAATGACCAATGTGTCTTGTGCTACTTTTGCCTTAACATTGATCTCACTGTCTGGAATTAGTCATGTTCCTCACTAATCAACGAGCACCCTTGGCCGTTTTCACAGTGCCATTCTCAGCATTAGGCAAAGTGCTTACCATTTTAAAGATTACAAAAATGTTTACCTTTAATTCATTGACCCATAAAACAATCAGGGGAAAGACATATTTGGTGCTAGAGAAATGATTTTGGTGAGTAAGAGCACATCCTACTCTCTTGGAAAATCCAGTTTTGGGTTCCAATAACAATGTTGAATGGCTCACAAGCTCCTATACGTCCAGCTTCAGGGGATCCATGCCTTTTTCTAGCTCCTATACGTCCAGCTTCAGGGGATCCATGCCTTTTTCTAGCTTCCATGGGCATCTTCTCTCACATGAACAAACCAACCACAAACACATGTAATTAACACTTAAAAAATTAAATCTACTAAAAAGGAGCATGGTCAGAAGAGTTGGGAGAAAGGGGGGAATAATATAAAGACACACTGTATTAAATTCTCAAAGAACTAATAAAAAGAAGATAAAAGTGGTGCAGATCTAATCTATATATTGACTAACATCTAGAACCTTGAAGTAAAGGAGTGAGAAGGGAATTTGTCTTAGGACATTTGATGAAGGCAAGAGGGTGAGAGGATAAAGTGAATAAAACATGGAACACACAAGGGTCAGAAAATACAGTAAGTGGAAATAATGGAAGGTCAAATGAGACCAGTACACTTCTAAAAGTGAAATTTATTTTAGTTCATTTAAACGGAATATGATATTTAAATTAAAGTTTATTTTAATTATATAACACATACAGTATAAAACTGATGAAACTATGAGGGATGGACAAATAGCTCAGACTATGAAATGTTTGCAATACGATATTTTATTTTATCTTGTTCCATTTTTTTGAGACAGGGTTCTCTGCTGAGCTTTCCAGCCTGTCCTGTGTAGACCAGGCTGGCCTTAGACTCACAGAGATTTACCTACCTCTGCCTCCTGAGTGCTGGGATTGTAGGTGTGCACCACCACTGCCCAGCTCAGAACCAGTATATTTAAAAGCTGAGCATTTTGGTGTACCATTGTACAGTCAGCAAAGCCAAGACCTTACATGTGCTATCAATGTTCTCGTTACACTCCATATCATGTTTTGGGGATTCATTCAGTATGATACATTTAGATCTAGTCTACTCATTTGAACTCTGGCGTGGATGGTTATTAAACAAGTTATTGGTAATTGATAGTTGTTGGGAGACGGAGAGTTTGTTCCACAGATTTTTATTTGTAGTTGTGTTCTTTCCCCATTTTTTTTTTACTATTAAAATATGCCTCAGTGAACACCCTTAAGAGAAGTCTCCATGGAGATTATATGTGCTAGAGATTTTTCTCTGGGGCACATACTTAGAAGTGTAATTACTAAGCCACAGGGAGTGCTTACCCCTGCGAGTGTAATTGTGAGTCTTAGGGAGTGCTTATCAGGTGTTTCCAAAAGGCTCTCCAAAGTGATTGAACCAATTTGCTCTTTCACTGCAAGTGTGTGGTTTTCTACTTCTCAACATTGTTTCAACACTTGATTTAAGCAGGCATTGATTTTTTAAAAAAAAAAATAGAGAGAGCTGATTGTAAAATGAGCAATCATTCTGATACACATTTACCTGATTACTAATGGAGTTAAGTATTTTTCACTGATTCCTGTCCAGCTGGTTTTCTTCCTCTTCAAAGTACCAGTTGCATCCTTGGCTCATTTTTTTTTTTTTTCTATCACGCTGGTTACTTGCCATGCTGATTTGTTGTCATTCTTTATGCAATCTCTATACAAATCTAGTCTCCGATTTTATAAGTCTTTAGTCTGTTTATACATATTGCCTTTAGTTTTGATAGTTCATTTTTGAATCATTCATGTGAAATGTGATTTACTAATCAGTATTCAGTTTCAATGAGAATTGATTCACAAGCAACAATTGAGAAAGTGGTTTGAATGTGAGTTACAAAAAACTAAAAGTTTAGAGTACTAGTGTGTATGTGTTCCTGAATATTAAACCCAGGACCTCACACACACTAAGCACATGCTGTCACCACTAATATATACTCTCATACTCAAAGAACATTTTTTAAAGATTTATTTATGTGTATGAATGCTCCATTTGCATGTATGCCTGCATCAGATTCCATTATAGATGGTTTTGAGCCACCATGTGGTTGCTGGGAATTGAACTCAGCACCTCTGGAAGAGCAGCCAGGGCTCATAACAGCTAAGCCATCTCTCCAGACCCCAAGGAACAGTCTTATCTTTACATCCTTCAGTCTTGGGACACAGAATAAATTCTATGTAAACATGGAGCTGTCTGCACTGAGACAGAATAGGGACTTTCAAAATTATCCTACACATGTATGGTCAATAGAGTTTTGAGAAAGATGACAAGAATACACAACATGTGGTACTGCGACAACTGGAGAAAAAATGTAGACCTATATTTTACACAAAAATCAATTCAAAATGAACTAAAGACTTAAAGTTATGGCTTGAAATTATGAAACAAGTAGATGTGAAATGAATAAGAATTGGGGAAGGGGACTCCCGAAACACAGGAAACAAAAGCAAAGAAAAAAAAATTATTCAGGGTTACCTCAAACTGAAAAGCTTCTACAGAACAAAGGAAGAAAAAGTGAAAAGACAGATGCAGAAAGGTAAAATATTTTCAAGCTATACTTCTGGTAAGAGACTAATATCCAGAGCACATATGGTACTTACAATATGAAACAATCAACATCAAAATAATATGAGATTTACACAGTACCCACTGCCCTAATAATGCTCCAGGAGAACATGACCCACAGAATCAACTAAGAAGGGCTCATAGGGGTTCACAGATATGGACCCTGTATGGGACTGTGCTGGGTCCTCTGCATATGTTTTATGGTTGTGTAGCTTAATATTCATGTGAGACTCTGAACAGTGGTAGTATGATGTGTCTCTGACTCTTGCCTGTTCTTGGCACCCTTTTCCTCCAACTGAGTTGCTTTGTCCAACCATGACTTGTTTGATGGATATTCCTAGGAGACCTGCACATCTCTGAAGAGAAGCAGAGGAGGAGTGGATCTGGGGGAGAGGGGAGTCGGAGGGGTATGAGGGGAGTAGAGAGAGGGCAAACTGTGGTCAGGATGTAGTGTATGAGAGAAGAATAAATCAAAATGAGAAAAATTGCAATAACCTAATTTTAGAATGGGCAATAGGCCTATATAGACATTTATCAAAAGAAGACATACAAATTGCTGAAAGGAATATGTAAACAAAAGCTCAGTGTCACTAATTATCAAGAAATACAAATTAAATTAACGACACAATACAATATTCCCTCACCCCAATTAAGAACATCAATTAGCAAAATGAGAAAAGATAACAAGCATGTCCCTTATGAGACTATCCCCTGACAAATTTTTGATAGGCATGTAAAATAGTACGCACAGAGTTACCATCCAATCCAGTAATTCAATTTCTGGGAATGTACCTAAAAAATTTGAAATCAGAAGCTTTAGTGACATCTTCACTCTCATATTCATTGCTGCGGTAATTCTAATAGCTAAAGCTTTCATAGATGAATGAGCAGACTTTTTTAAAATGTGGTGTGTTATAGTACAATATATAATTCAACAATTAAAAATGAGAAACCCTGCAATAGACTACAGTATGGATGAACCTTGAAGACATTGTTTTAAGTGAAATAATTTAGCTACAAAAAATGTTAGTACTGCTTTATTTTTAAATAAAGCACTTAGACTAGTCAAAATCACAGCAGCAGAAAGTAGATGCCAGGGGGTAGGCCAACGGGGGGAATAAAAATGTATTGTTAATGGGTATAGAATTCTTGTCTTTTCAGGCAGTGATGGCGCACACCTTTAATCCCAGCATTCGGGAGGCAGAGGCAGACAGATCTCTGTGAGTTCGAGGCCAGCCTGGTCTACAGAGTGAGTGTCAGGATAGGCTCCAAAGCTACACAGAGAAACCCTGTCTTGAAAAACAAAACAAAACAACAACAAAAAAAAATCAAAAAAGAATTCTTGTCTTACCAGATTGGGAAGAAGAAGAAGAAAAAAAAAAAAGAGTTACCAAGACAGATGGTTGGTAGTAGCTGCACAACAATTTTTATGTTTTTAACACCACTGAACTGTATATAGAAAATACTAGAAATACAAAATTATGTCAGGTATGTGTCAGTACAAGAAAACTTGAGGAAAAGGTATGTAAATTCATATACCTCCTATTGCTAGATAGGGTCTGATTTTATACTACTTCTCTTGAATATGGGCTTAGTTGTTCATTCATTTAAACCAGCTTACCCTGAAATAGACTTTTTGCTCTTCATTTAATCTGATAGGAAAAGAGAATTCTTTATTCAGTGATATTTTGAAAAATGAACTTATCTGGCAGTAGAACTTCACACATCACTGGTCTTTAACACTTCTTTCATATGGCACATATAAATAGATCCATGACTTTTATTAGAGCTTTTAAACTTAAAAATTAAGTGGAATAAAAGTTTACAGACTGATATATTTCTACTAAACTCCTGTTAGCCTGCCAGGGCTGCCATACAAAATATCACAGATTGGGTATGAAGTGAAGTTGATTGTTTTACAATTGTGGAAGCTAGAAACCCAAGAACAAGCATGATTTGTTCCTGGTGATGGTCCTCTTCCTGGCTTCCACATGGCCACCTTCTTACCGTGTACTCACATGGCTTTTCCTCTGAGAGGAATGAAGAGGGGCAGCATGCGCATTCCTTTTGTAATTAAGGACACAAACCCCTTGTTAGTAAGGCTCCAATCTCAGGCTGCATCTCACTTTTATCAGCAACGTAATGAGAGGTCCTCTTTCCAAACTCGGTAGTCACATTATGGCTGAGGGCTTTAAATGAGTTTGAGGAAGACAAAGTTTAGTCCATAGCCATAACCTAGAATTTTCTGAAACACAAAGGGGGAAAAAATCACTCTTGTCTCTTTAGACCACCTCCTTTACTTAGAAGCAATCAGGTTGAGAACAGTACCAGGTTTCTGAGAGTGTACATTATTTTACAGGCTTTCTGGTCTCCCAATTCTTGGTCTTTCCTAGTAAATCTCATGCGGGGGGGGGGACTTACCCTTTCTGAATAGAGGAGTGTTATTTGGGGGGGTGAGAAGGAAGATAGGAGGGGTGGGAGGAGAGGAGGAAGGGGAAATTGTGGTCAGTATGTAAAATAAGAGAAAAATATAAAGAACTAAAAAAGTGAAATGTTTTCTTCTTTATGATCTCATAGATTCTGGATTAAAAGCCTCTTCTCGTTTCCCAGAGAACTTTTTATATAGGAATACTTTTTTTAATTGGAAATCGTTTAATGAAAAGACCAGTAAGGAAAAAAAAACCTTCAAAAACACCACTGACTTCATTTTGAATTGGCCTTCTACTTCTGGGCATGGATCCTGACCTTAAGTGTGGTTTGTATTCCCAGTGAGACTCTGTTGGAGAAAACTAATTGGTCCTTTGCAAGTGGATGACAATTGGAGACAGCTTCTGGCGTAGGGGTGTGAGATCATGTCCACTTGCCCCTCTCAGTTCTGGGACCCCTTCTGGTTTGGATCTGTGCAGGCCCTGTGCGTGCTGCCCCAGACTCTGTGAGTTTACATTTGTGTGAGTCCTGTTGTGTCTAGAAGGCATTGTTTTCTTTGTTTCTTCCATCCCCACTGTCTCTTCTTCAGGATCCCCTGATCCCTGAGGGGAGGGATTTGATGGAGGGAGACATTCCATTTAGGACTGAGTGTTCCAAGGTCTCTCACTTACCACATATTGTACAGCTGCGGGTCTCTGCATTTGTTCCCATCTGCTGCAGGAGGAAGCTTCCCGGAGGATGGATGAGCAAGGCACTGATCTATGGGTATAGAAGAGTCTCATTGGAACCATTTTATTATTATAGTCTTCTAGCAGAACAATAGTAAGTGATTTCCCCCTTGGATCTCTGCCTACCTAGTCTTAGGTTCTTGACCATTCAAGCAGTCCTAGGAGTAACTTTTGAACTGAAAAGATGAAAACAAAAACGTACTTTCTCCAAATCACACAGCAGAAAGAACTGAGATCTAAATACTAGCTAACCCTGAGCTTGCCTGAACCATGGTATTCTCCTCGCCATGACACACAGAAAATTCTGGCATACCAGTCTTTGAGCCTTAGCTCCACAGATAGAATGGGGTAACAATACTTCACTTGGTAAATATCTGGGCTGGCCTTGGGAACCTGAAAGATCCTATAGTGCTGAGTTAAATGGGTTCATCCTTGCTGTGTGTGTCAGGACTTCCTTCAGTAGCTAAATATCATTCCATCATGTGGGTATTGCATACTGGGTTTTTTTCTTGATTAGTATGTGGACATTTGATTTTGCCTATTATAAATTAATCTGCTATGGACAATCATGTACAAGTTTTAGTGTCAACAAATATTTTAATTTCTCTCAGTACACTTATTTAGGACCAGAATTACTGGGCTGTGTGGCTGCTCTGAATCCAACCTTTTAAGAAACATTCTTACCAGCCGAGTATGAATGTTTCAGCTATTCCACATTGTCCCAGTGGGTGTGCAGTGCTTTTTCACTGTGGTTTTGATTTCCATTCCATAATGATTAATTAGCAATGCCTAATAGACTTCAACACACCCAATCCCTGGGGCTCTGTTAGATTTTCTTCATTCTTTTTTTCTTTGATCTTCACATATCATAATCTCAATTGCTCTAGATTCAACTTCACTAACTCTTCAGTCCTCTCCTTACTCAAGTCTACTTTTAAGTCTTCTGTTCATGTTTTAGGTTTTTCAATTTCATAATTTATATTTGGTCTAACTTTTATTCTTTCTCTCTGTTTATTGATACAGTGCATATCAGGATAGAAAGAAACATTATTCACATATTTCCTTTTAGTTCCAGAAACATAACTTCCATTTGTTTCTCTTTCCTGGAAGATATTAATTTTATGAAGAAAAGAACTGAAACTTGCCGACAGTGGTGATGCACTTCTTTAATCCCAGCACTTGGAAGGCAGAGGCAGGAGGATCTCTGTGAGTTTGGGGTTAGGCTCATCTACTGAGTAAGTGCCAGGACAGCCAGTGACTTTACACAGAGTAACCCTGTCTCAAAAACAACATCAACAACAAAAACAACAAAACCAACCAACCAGACCCCCTGAAACAGAGTTCCTGGTGATCCAACATTCAAAACAGCTTGAACAAGGCAGCCTTGCACACTACAGCCAGGATAGCTGCGTCTTCCTAGGATCCCCCATGACAATGCCCTTTACCAACAGGAAGTAGTTTGGAAAGAATGACACCCAAATTCCCAAATATTGTTTATAAATGTTTGTTTTCATTTAAATGTGGATGGTTATAAATGGTTAATGATCACAACTAATATCTTTTTAAAGGTAAAAAAGGGGATTATGGTGTAGATATGAATACTTTGTTTTAGAATGGATTTTCATTTATTGATACAATTTATGGTCAATTTTGTAATTAAGTATATTTCTCCTTTTTATTTAGGTATTGTGTTTGCATAGCTCATTTAGAAATGTAATGTATAATTTAGTACAGACTATAGATAGTTACCTATAATAGTCAAAACTTAAGTTAGGTTTTACCTATAATAGTCAAAACTTATAGTTAAGTGAGTTAGGATTTCTAGATATACAGAGATGTATTTGAGATGAATAGGTATTCTTCAAACCTTTCAAAGACCTACAGAATATGGCATTTAAAATGGTTTAGGGTTTTTCTTGACAGTGAGACATAAATGCTCCTGGCAACACCACCTGCATCAAAAATGAAAAAGGACATCGAAGAAACGCGTTATGAAGTTTACTTCCAATATAGCAAGACTAGCCATTTGGATAAGATACTGCTCTTGTCTGGACTGTTTGACTTTATGCTGTATAAACTGGACATGTAGGACCCACAGAAAAGTGACTGCTAATTCAAGATGGACATTGCTACAGATTTCCTGCTTCTTGGAAGAGTCTGCCAGATAGTCTGCAGGACACAGAGAAAAGTGACTGACAAACTGCCAATACAGGTGGACAGTTTAAAGTTTCCATCTTTGCTGAGGAGTCTGCCAGACACACTATGGCCTATGGCTTGAAGATGGAAGATTACAGAACTTTGGTTGACTTACCAGACAGTGAGTTGGCTCTGTCATTTCTAGAGTTTATATACTATCCTTCTGTGGTCTTTGAAGGAGTTGAAGACATATAGTTATGATTATAGATAAGTTACATATAGGACTTTAGACTCACAAAGATAGAACAGATGATGGAATATTTTCTTAAATCTTACTAAATGTTAATGGACTAAATATTGTTAACTCTGATTCTTATTTGATAACTATTGTGTGATATATTTTGCTATGTTAAGGTTAAAACCCTTCTTTTTATTTAGACAGAAAAGAGGAGATGATGGGAGATGTCATTCTGTAAATATGTTTCTCATACTGGTTAATGAATAAAGCACTGTTGGCCAATAGGAAAGCAAGACAGGCGGAAGGAACTAGGAGACAAGGAGGAAGTAGTAAAGATGAGTCAAGAAGGAGAGTCTGGAGATAGCAGGATGCCAGCCAGCTCTCTGGTAAGATGACCACGTGGAAATACATAGATTAACAGAAATGGGTTAATAATTAAGACAGAGCTAGCCGATAAGAAACAAGTAACGGGCCAAAAACATTTTATCAAATACAGAGTCTCTGTGTCTTATTTGGGGCTGGCATGGCGGCGGGACAAGACCAGAGGCGGGCAGAAAAACCTTATTCCTTACAAACCGACAAACAACAACAAAAGAATTGACACTCTTCAGGAATATCCAGTAGTAAGCTTTAATTTCCCTATCCTAAAGACGATCAATGTGCATAGCAAGTTTACATTAAAAATCATTCTTTATGCATGCTTCTCATATGCTCATAAAGCAATCAGTGTGAAACAAAGCAAAAGCTTGGTTTTATGCTTGAATTAAGTTAAAGCATTTACCAGCACTATAGCATATTGAAATGCTATAGTATTTTATATATTGATAATGAAAGTAAAAAATTCAATACATACATCACATTTTCTAACCTATTGTTATTTATAATTTCAAATTTATCAAATGTTTTTAGTGATTTCAATAAACCAATAGTACTATATAAGCATTCAGAAGAGTCATATTTATTCAGTTTCAAACTAAAGTTTCTGTTCTCAAAATATGGAGGAACACATGGTAATGTTTTTTTCTAACTTCCTAAACCCACAAGTGAACAGAGTGTACAGTATGACTTCATTATGTCATCATTAATGCACCCTCTTCACCAATGGCATCTTGGGAAATCTGGAGGTTCTTAAGCATTTTAACCTGGTCTAAGGTGAGTCTTCATGTTCTGTGTCACTTTCCTCAAGGTTAGCTGAATCAATTTTAAGTTTGACTTTTTTTTTTTCCTTAATTGCCTCATCCTCAAGATTCTCAAGGAAATCTGAGTATATCTTTTTCATCTATATCTATGTGTTTCTCTATATGTTGCAAGCTCCTTTAGTTTTACTTTATACTGTGTTGCTACAGTATACTTCTACATTTTTTTTTTTTTTTGAAACAGGGTTTCTCTGCCCTTCTGATTGGATCCAAGACCCAAGAAAGAGAGACCATGAGAGAGCCACTATACCTCATGGTTTCCTCTTTTGGCTTCCGTCTGCACCTGAAGCCATGTCCAAAGGGGGTCACTGTTACTGGTTCACAGGCAAGATGACACTACGATTCTCCTTTTAGTCTAAAGAAGAAGGTTTTAAACCTGATGCAAAAACTACACAATAACAAATGTCAAGTATATTCCAGGGAAAGGAAAGGTAAACATACACAAATTAAAACCTACTACCAGCAAGAGCAACAGTGATCAATAGACACATACTACAGAAGGCTTCAAAAATTTGTATTAATTTTAGAGGTTTATTGTCCCCAGACTTCCTCCATGTTACACTTCCAAATCATACCATTCCCAAATATGCACTACACTTTAGATCTTGGACTGTGCTGCATCCTGTCACATTAAACTCTTTCAGCTGTTTGGGATGGCATGGGCTATCAAAAGATAAATCCAGAAAATACATCAAAATCTGCAGCTTGTTGGCATCTATGAGGTAGAAGGTAGCTTGAATGCTCATACACATCTAGTTCACATTTCCCAGGCTTTGTACTAGTGTGTGTGTGTGTGTGTGTGTGTGTGTGTGTGTGTGTGTATGTATGTGTGTGTTTTGAATATGACAGACATTATCCTTGCATGTTAGAAACATTTCCACAGGAGGACAAAGTGTTTTTGGAATTTTATGTGTTACTATGGATATCCTGAGAGAACAGTCTTTGTGATGTTTTGTATCGAGAAGAGAACTGTACAATGGAGAAATTCTATCTTTAGAACACATTGTTTTGAGGAATAATAACAATCCAGTCCATCACAAATTTCTTTGATATGAAGTAGGCTGTGATGCATTCCAAACTCAGAATCAGCCATTCCATACAGCAAAAGGTCTTTAGTTTTTTTGTACCGTCTTTTGCCTGACCTCAATCGTAGCCTGCTAAAAATCCTTAGTTTTTGCTCTATGGCAATCTCTAGCACATTTGGAACTAAAAAACATACTCCATCACAAATGCTAAAGGATAACACCACTTGTCGCCTCTCTCTGAATACCCAATTTCACTTCAAGTCTCTTATGATGGGACTCAACCCAAAAAAATACTGTACCACAAGCTCTACTTTACTGACGGGAAATTTCATTTTTTTTTTCCCCCTACACAAAGCAAGAAGTTCCATGAATTCCAAAGCACACTATGCCCAAGTTCCTGGTGACTGAAAATATCTTTGACATTGTTTGCATAAAGGAATTGAGAGCTGTTTCAGAATGCCTTAGCTAATGTCTACTTGCTTCACAAACAGACCACACAAATATTGACAGGCTTTAGACTAATTGGGCTACCACAGTCATAGAATAAAGTCATGTCCTGAGCTGCAATCAATGAATTCTGTTGTTGTGGGATATTTGTACACCATGTGAAGTTATATTACTGTGATTGGTTTAATTGAATGGCCAATAGCTAGGCAGGAGGCATAGGAAGGATTTCTGGGGAGAGAAAGGAAGGAGAGGAATTTAGTGCAAGGGATTCCAGGAGACATGGAGAGGGAACAAGAGGTCTAAGAGGGAAAGGAGGTAATACCATGTGATAGAATGTAGATTAATAGAAATGGGTTAATTTAAGTTATAAGAGCTACTTAGGAACAAGCCTAAGCTATGGGCTGAGTTTTCATGATTAATTAATAAGTCTCTGTCATTATTTACAGGCTTGTAGTCCCAATGAGGAAGGACTGCTTACTACATTCTATTATATACTTCATTTTTCTGTATACCTCGTACCTCCCACACAGGTCTAAATTCATTGTAATTTAGCAACATAATCAACTCCTTCTTTCTTTTCAGTTGCCACAGATGCCCAGTTCTTAGTTCCCTTAATGTACAAGAAGTTAGACTTCTTGTCTAACTCTGATAGCACTTTTCCCCCCTTGTCTTCCTATGTATTTTTGATCATGGTTTCTCTGTGAGCTATTTTTATGTATCATAATTTTTGTTGAAAAGTGACTGTTTTAAATAATATAATTTACAACTTTGGAAGTAACATTGTGACAACCTCCAAAAGGCTTGACAGGTTTTGCTTACTTACCAACTTTTCTGACCTAAATCTTTAAGTCTTTCTTCTTTGTAGTGGATGGCCATCGAAATATCTGCTCCTTCAACTTAATTGGCCAGGTAGTTTTTGGAGAACAATTTCCTTAAATGTCTAAAACCAATAACTCTCCTAGCCTTTGCCCAGGGGCTGTGTGGAGGTTGGGTAGTGCATTGGCACTCAAGGACAACTGCTAATTCTGTTTTCGGTATCACTCCCTATAATCTCTAGGTTAGCTAGGGTTGAGAAGTTAGAGCCCTCTCTGGGTTTTCCTGGGCAGATGTGTTATACATAAAGAATATGCCTTGCAAGTGAGAAATCACTCCGCACACTTAGGGATTAACAAAAGGAAAAGCTCTTTAATAATACCATGTGTCCAGATTTGGCTAATGCTCAAAGAGGAGCTGGCCTAGGATATATTTTACTAATTTATATACACCTTAGGTATATGCATTCCACAAACACCATCATCCTTAATTCTCATTTGGGTCCTGGCCCCAGGTTACAATTTGAACAATTTAAACAGAGACAGGCCCCAGCAAGTCTGGCCACTAAGGCAGATGGGTATCTTACACAGAAAAGATACCGCATATTGCCAGAATTATTTTAAACACTCCAGTATTGTTCTTTTAACAGTTGTTATCCAGGGTCATCTACCCACCTGGCAGAAGAAGAGAATTGGGTTCTTTATGCTGCCTGATAGAGGTATGTTCTTTGATATAGAGATGGGTTTAATGACTGGTTGTAAACCAGGCTGTGTCCTTTCTCATTGGAATGGGGCCGGAAGGTTATCAGTTCTGGAGAACTATCATTTACATGTTAACATCCTGAAGTTTTCTTATCTCTAACAGGCCTGGTTAGCGTGCTACTTATCTTTGGGCATAGACCTGAGGCAAGGCTCCTTAAGCTAAGTTTCACTTTAAGTAAATCTATTAGTAAATCTTTTTTTTTTTTTATTTCAATTCGATTGCTTTGATTGCGTTTCTTCTACATCAGATACATAGCTCCAAGCAGGCACTCAGCCCTCCACATGCAAATGACCTTCCATATTCCAAGGATTTTGTTTATACTTAAGGAAAAAAAACAAAACAAAACAGAAAAACCTTTGAACAACTTGTTCTTTGGCTTTTCATTTTAAGATTTTTGACAACTTGTTTTTGTCCCAAGTGTCCTCACAGCTTTTCGCTGAATATACTCAGAGTCAAGTCAGATAAAGATGGGCCTTGGTGAAGTAATTTTCCAGGGAACTTCCAGGCATGGTAATCATGGCAGTTAACCTAATATGGAACTTAGCAGAAACTGAAAGCTTGCCCCTGGCCCACTGGCTGTTATGGTACTGATTTTCAAAGAGATGTTGAGATGGTTAGTTTTTAAGCCTACCATGGGATGGGGCAGAGTAAAAAGACAAATTTTCAGTTAAATTCTAAAATTTAAAAAAAAAAAATGTGCACATTGACCTCTTTTGATCAAATTCTCATTGCTTTTATGGGGGAAAGACTTTCCAGAAGTCCCAACCCTGCTATTTTCACTGAGAGCATCTGTCAGTTTTCAACTAAGCGGCAAGACCACAAATGCTATTGAAGACAGCACCATCTGAACTTTGAAGAAGTGTAACTGAGCTAGGACTCCTGGCAGTTATGCTGTTTAAGTATTTGTCTGCAGGAAAACTTAAATTTACACGATATAAGTTGATACTTGACATTCTGTAATAATGAACAGTAATCATAACTCAAATGATTATTTTTTGGTCATAGCTTCATATAAAAATGCAGGCAGTATGGTAGAAATATGCAAAGTATATATAGCAATGTTTGCTATTTAATTCTCTTGAGTGAAATTTAAGATTGCAATTGTTCTCTAATACTTTTACATATTGATAGCTCATGCAGTCATAGCAGCATGTTTAATTAAAATACTGACACTATGATGTTTTAAAAATGACTTTTAGAATGCATAATAAAACGGAGATGTAATAAACATGGATAGCTGTTTAAAATAATGATAACACTTAGTATTTAACCCTAAAGATGTTTGGGATAAAAGTTTTGGGGGCAGGAGGAATTCAGGTGTAGAGTTACAAGCATTAAGGAGCAGGAGGCAGGAAGACAATGTCAAGACCAGCTTGTACTACACAACAAGACCTTGTCTTCAAAAACAACAAAAATATTGTGGGAAGGTATAGGGACAAAGTACAATCTCCATACATTCTCTGTGTATCATTGCGTAACTATGAACTGCATCAGCTTTTCTAAATTACTAGATAAAATCATAAATAATGCAAAATTACTCTTAATTAGTTAATAATATAGCTACTTTAAATCTTTTGTATACATTAAGTAGCATTACATTTTAAATGTTAAGAATAGCTATTAAAAGCCAAAGAGTGGTAGCACACACATTTAATCCCAGCACTCAGGAGTCAGAGGCTAGCCTGGTCTGTAGAGTGAGTTCCAGGACAGCCAGGGCAGAGAAAAGCCTGTCTTGAAAAAGAAAATTATACCTGCTCTGTTTTCCTCTTATAGTCTCCTCAAACGATGTAATATTATGAAAACCTGTCTTGAAAAATAAAAAAGGCAGAATAATTATTAGATTATTAATAGAATATTACAGTTATTAAAATATTTTACATGACAGAAAACTACAAAGAATGAGATTAAATGTAAAAGCTTTCTTAAAAGAAAAATAAAAGTTTGGGTGGTGGTTGCACACACCTGTAATCCCAGTACTCATGAGGAAGAGGCATCTCTGTTAAGTCAAGGCCAGGCTGGTCTACAGAGCGAGTTTCAGAACAGCCAGAGCTGTTACACAGAGAAATCCTGTCTGCCCCTGCCCCAGACAAGGAAAGAAAATACTACACTTCTTTATGTTATTTACTTTCCAGCTTTTCTCATCACATTCCCTTCATTATGTACTGTCTTCTATACCTTCTCTATCCTAATTCTTAGCTAGTGATCACTGTATTAAAAAAAAATGGAAGCCTTCAGAAGACAACTTGGCAGAAGAATATTTGTAATGTTGTCACTTATGTGATGGCTGACCA
This sequence comes from Phodopus roborovskii, assembly GCF_943737965.1. Lineage (NCBI taxonomy): Eukaryota > Metazoa > Chordata > Mammalia > Rodentia > Cricetidae > Phodopus > Phodopus roborovskii. The sequence goes on from NW_026125894.1 coordinate 498,346, forward strand.
GGACAAGGTAAAAACAACTCAATAATCCTTGTCTCCCCACCATCTGTTCCACTTATGACATTACTTCTGTTACACAATTTCTTTGTTTCCCTTTGTGAGTTTATCTTCCTTTGAAAGCTTCCCTAAACAATTTAATTTTGATTTTCATTGTTTCAAACATACGTACTGGTAATTTGTTGTATATATTTGATTGTGACTACCTTCTTTCTCTCCATATTTTTTGGGCGTTTATCTGTGCTATTGCAGAAGCCTGTGTTTGGTTCATTTTTATTGCTGTACAGTTTTCTATTATATGAATGTAGCACAATCTGTCTTTCTGAACTGTCATGGCCATTCAGAGTGTTTCTCATGTTTGACAGTTATAAAGCAATGCTGTCGTGGATGTGCTTTGACATGTCTCCTAGTCTAGAGAAGCACTTGAATTCAGTCTGACTTATGTAAGAAATGGTACATAACATTTTCCTGGGCCAATGTAACTACTGGTATGGTTTGTATTTGGAAGGTAGGATAGGGAATTTTCTATTTGAAACCTGGACTGATGGAACCAGAGATAAGAACAACAGAGAATGAGAGGTAAGACTGCTAAGTCCTTTCTTTCCTGTACTTACTCAGCTCTTTACCATAACATGGTATTTATACCCTGAGAACCAGGGTTAGCTACCTACATTATCTCATATATATGTGTTTGTGTGTGTTGTGTGTGTGTGAGAGAGAAAGAGAGAGAGAGAGAGAGAGAGAGAGAGAGAGAGAGAGAGAGAGAGAGAGAGAGAGAGAGAGAGAATGATGTACTGGTTAAATGTGTGTGTATACATGTTAATTTTTTGTCTCTGACAAAGTAACTGAGGTGATAAACTACTGGAGGACAGATTTGCAGAGATTTAAATCCATGCTTAAGTGCCTCCACTGCTTTTGAGTCTGTGGTAGGCAGAAGCATTGTGATTGGCAAGGAAGACAAAGCTGTTTACTTCAGGCCAAGCAGGAAGCAGAGAGTGAAAGGAAGGAACCAGACACCTGATACGTTCTTCAAATGTACGACCTCAGCAGCCTACTTTCCCCATATAACTCATGGCTGGACTAATGGATTACACCACAATTTTCTCAACTGTAAAATGGAAATAGCATTATTAATTTAAAAAAAGGTTGTTGAAGAAGGGTTGATGAGTTGGACTGTTTCATTGATTAACTGAGTAACTTCCTGTTTTTAGTAGCCCTAACTTGGAGTAAATACATTTCAGTAAACTGAGCATTTCAATAGGTGTTTTGAGATCTGTGGCTGCTAAGTACTTGTTTTTTGTTACTTGGGAAAACAGAGTGGGCTGGAGAAATGACTCAGCAGTTAAGAAAGAGCACTTAGATCTCTTGCAGAACACCAAGGTTCAGTTCCTAGCACCTTCCCAGTGACGCACAACCATTCATAACTCCAATTCCAGATGATCCCATGACCTCCCCTGACTCCTGCAGGCTCCAGGCGTGCACCTGCTGCATTCTGGCAAAACATTCATGCACATAAAATTTTTAAAAATCTGTAAAAAAAATGTTTAAAAAATAAAAGCTGGGAGTATACACAAAGGTCATTGTGTTTAGTTGTCAGGGCCTGCCTGGCCATCTGTTGTAAAGTGGGTGACTTGTACATAACCTGTATGAGTCAACTTAATGTTTGATTAGTTGAATTTGGATTCTTTTTTCTAGTCAGTTATCAATGGCTACATAACAGTGAGTGACAAAGTAAAGTCCATTGCTCATCTTGTGGTTCAGAAACTCAGAACATATGTATTCATTTTCAGAGAGTGCCTTGCCAACCATTTTTTTGTGTTATGCATCTAAAGTGAGGCAATTAAAAACAAATGCCTCCTGTATGTCATCTGAGGGGATTAAACTGATATTAGAGGAGCCAAAGTGCATCACACACATCTTGCTTCTTGCTTCCAGTTCTTGGGTAGCATGTCCCAACTTTCTTCCATGGAGATTCTCTTTCCATAGTGACATTTCCAAAATGTTCAAAACCAGAAGCTATTGAGACCTTTTCAGATCTAATTTCAGCTCATTACTTTCTACAACCTATTTGTCAAGACCAATCCTCAGGAGTAGCCTCAATTAAAATTAGCCTTTTCTGCCTGGTGATGCTCACAGCTTTCATCCTAGCACATGGAAGGCAGAGGCAGGTGGATCTGTAAACGAGAAGCTAGCCTGGTCTACATGGTGAGTTCCAGGACAGTCAGAGTTCCATAGTGAGACCCTGTTTGTACAAAATACCAAAAGGGGAAATAAATTAAAGGAAAGAAAAAAATGCCCCTTCTATTTGAGGATGGGAACATCCCAGTTACATTGAAAATTAATCTGCAGGACATGGTGGTTTTGGTCCTCTTTTAGAAGTAATCTAGCATACGTAGTTTGTGAACCTTTGGACCCAGAACCTAGTTGACTCTGTTAGAGATGGACTTGCCTATGTGTCTCCATTTGCTAGTCCCAGATGATGAAGCAAAATATTGGGTTTGTCTGAGAAAAGGGCATTTGAGAGAGATGAAGAAATTAGCCTTTTTCAGAGCGTGCTTTGCCACCAGCCTTGTGAACATCTGAAGTGATATAATAAGAAAATGCAGATGTAAGATTTCTTAGACCACTACATACTCCTCTGAGCTCTCTTCCTTTTGGGTGTCATGGAAAATCTAAAGCGAAGCAGTTAAAAAAAAAAATCTTGAGTTGGCAGTTCAATAAAGGCTTCAGCTGAATTGTATTGGAATTTTGATGCTTTTGATTGAATCTGTAAAATGCTTTTGGCCAATTTCACAATATCAGTTGTACCAAACCATGAGGATAAAAGATCTCCCAATTAAAAAAAAAAGGCTTCAGCTTTTAGATAGTGTTTGTGCTTCTCTGAAATAACATAAACACAGTGAAGTCATCCATGCACAGACTTAGGGGAAAGGGGAACCAGCCTGTTTGAGTCTCTGGTTCCTGAAATGCTGTCTTCTTCCTGAGTTTCTTCTGATTTTGCACTCTAGTGCAACATTCCATCAAAGTGAAATGTGGGGGTTGTGTGTGTCTTTAACGCCAAGTCTGTTTGCTTCAGTATTGATTTTTTGACTCAGAGCGATCTTCTGTGAGAGAATGCTGTAGGAATTAACAAGTGCTGCAGATATGACTCTTGACCCTCTGGTCCCCTGTGCACTGCTGCTCTTCCCCTTTTCTCCACATTCTTCAGCCGAAGGCCCCAGGGCAAAGTGCTTTTTGGTTTTCTGTGCAGAGGATCCTCACCAGCCTGTAATTTCTTCTTCTTGTAGCCACAGCTAACATTCCAATGTTTGAATCTGTGTCCTCTCCTTCACGTCCCTATGGCCTCAGCTTTGTCTGTCTGTGCCATGAAGATCCATCCCCTGCCCAGTCTTCATTCCAATGCTACACCGTGTATCCCAGAGCCATGTGAACAGGGCTTAGGCTCTGTGGCCTTCTCTAACCCTGAACCCGTTTGCATTCAATGTACACAGTGGGTGTTTAAACATAACAAGTGACACATATATATTTCCATAGACAATCTAGAGATATGTATACTTCAGTTGGGACTATCTTCAGACTCAATATGATGCATTCATATAAACGCATCCATTTATACACAGATACACGCACATAAATGTACACATCCATATCCTCATATGCAATATACACATATACACTCAGGGAAAGACCCTGATCAGACCCAGGGAAGGCAACAGATAGCTGTAAGGAACTACATGGGGATTGTGACTATATCTATGGATCTTGAAAACAGTGACTATCATGACATCAGAGGTCAGATAGTCATTTTTAAGACCATGTGGCCCATGATACTAACTCATAGATAATCTCACTACCATGGACACTTTCACATTGAAGAGAATATTCAGGTTCACTACCATTTCTGAAAAGGTTGCTTTGTCTCAGATGTCTTGCCGAGTGTTTTACCCACATCACATTGTTTTGGTCTCACAGTGACCCAGTAAAAGTAACCCCAAACACTAGCTGTCTCTCTGAACACATCACAGATGGCCTATTTTCCTTTTGGTTTTGAGAATACTTTCACATGCATTACTCTCAGTGGATTTTGAGTTTTGCAATAATACTGTGAAGTAGGAAAGTTTGGCATTGTCATTCTTAATTTGCAGCTGAGACTCACGATGTTAAGGAACTTTCTTAAGCCTGTAACTGCTAAGAATCTAGAAGCCAGACCAGATCTTATCCCTCCATTTCCATGCTCCAGTTTCAGTACTGTTGTATATTTCTTCCTTTGTTCATTTCTCATGTATTTACATTCCCAATAACTTTCCAGGGACTGCCCTATGTACTATGAAAACAAAACAACAACAACAACCTGAGTGAGACAGAGGCTTGACTTCAAAATCGTTGTCATTTTAGAGGGGAGAAAGACCAGTAGAGAGAAAGTATCACCGTATCACATGCCAGAGCCTGGGACAGACTTGGAAAAACTGGCTAGAATAACTGGTTCTGCTGAGGAAGTCTGTAGTGCCTGGTGGGGGTGGGGTTGGGGTATGCTGTTCGAAAAGCTGCTTTCCTATGTAGTGCTTTTATCTGTGGGAAAACTGGCTGGCCTCTGTGAAACTGTAAAGTTAGTCACGTTCACCTACCTCTGTTTTCTGCAGGGGCTGTGAGGCGGTAGTGATTGATTGCAGTACAGTTTCAAAGTCAGTGCAATATGAGTTCTTCAATTATTTAGGAGTCAGTAGGATTTCTGCTTACCACAGCTAAATTATTATGGTCAAGAAACCACATATTTGAGTGTATCCTTTAAAATTGGCTATGTAGTTACCTAACTATTTTAGAAAATGGGTTACAGGTGAGAAAATTCTAAGTCAAAACCAAATGAAATGTTATCGTTTCTATGGCGGTTGTATGGCTCGTTTGGATTTGTTCTTTTCATTTTTAGATGTTTCTTTAGTTTCTTTCCCCCTCTCTCGCCGAATCCCACTTTTAGTCTCTCACTCTCTCTCCTTCCATTTCTTTCTTCATCTTATGGAAAATTCTGAGCATACTCACTCAAATGTTGTAGAATAGCATAGTTTATAGCCAACCTGTACTGTTTAAAAACTAGCAACATTTTACTAGCCTTCTTTCATGTTTTTCTTTAGTCGCACCTTTGGGGAGAGCATTGTTTTTTAGAGGGAGTGAAAGAAGGAATATAAGACTATTGACGGGAGTGGACATGGAAGGGATTAGAGGGAGGAAAGGGAAGGGGGATGTGATCTAATTATATTGTAATCTTTAGATAAAGAAAAGAACTATGGTCTTGTTATTTAGAAAGTTTTGAAAGAATGTCAAAGCAGAATGAGAAAGCGTATATCTCACAATTTAAACAAAAAAAATTAATGAGATGTCTCCTGTGGCATTTATACATTTAGTAGCATGCAACTCACCTGGACAAGGCAATTTTGGCAGAGTTCAGCCAGAATAAACAATTATGTGCAAGTTTTTGACTGAACACCTCAAATAAGAACAAAGCACAATACAAGAATAGATATATTGACATTTTCACTTTATATAAAGATCTCATTGTTGTCACTGTTCTGGAAGCTCATTACATTTGGCCCTTAGGATAGCACAATCATTTTTTTCTTTCACTGGAACTATAATTTCATTTATTTCCTTGTCCTCTGTCTTCTGGAAGTCAGCCTCCTTAGTTGCGGGATTTAAGATCACGGACCCCCATCATAAACCTGGGGAGGTAGCATTGGACTGAGCCAAGCCTTCTGAATGTGGGTGCCGGTTAGGATGCCTTGGTAGTCTATGGGACCTCTAAGAATGGAACCAGCATTTATCCCTAGTGCACAAATGGACTTTGTGAGCCCATTTCCTCTGGACGGATACTATTTCAGCCCAGATACATGGAGGAGGGTCTAGGTCCTCCCCCAGGAGATATGATAGACTTTGATGATTCCCCCATGGAAGGCCTCATCCTCCCTGGGATGTGAATGGGGGATGGGATGGGGGGTTGGTGAGGAGCATGGGAGGATAGGAGGGAGAAGGAGCTGGGATTGATATGTAAAATGAGATTGATTCTAAATTAAATAACAAAATGTAAAAACAACATAAAAAGATATCTGAAATTGTACTATATTAACTATAAGGTTAAAAAAACTGTAAGTCTCTAATTACAGTACAGTTGTTAGCCAGCACCATCACCAGCATTAGATATGGGTAGTTGCTTCAACTAGAAGATCTTATGACTTTTTTTTTATTTATGTGTGTTTCTGTGTGTGCATACCACCTGTATGCAGGTGCCTGCAGAGGCCAGACAAAGGCTGCAATTCCCTGGAGGTAAAATCACTTGGAACTGTGAGCTCCCTGATGTGGGTGCTAGGAAGCTAAGTCCTTTGGAAGAGGACAAAGTATTCTTAACAGATGAGAAGTCACTTCATCCCCTCACATGTAGTTTTATTCCCGGATGTATAGGCTTTGGTGCTATTTTCATAATAGAAACAACTTAAAAAGGAAATTGTAAAGTAAATCAGTTCATATAAAGAAGATGAGACATAACCTATTAGACATTATTTATTTATATTATATCACATAATAAAAACAGTATACAAAATTCTACATCCAAGATGAGCTCAACCTATAAAAAGTGCCTGGAAATGATATTGGAAGGTAATGTGCCAATAGGTTAACAGTGGTTGCTTCTGAAAAGTAAGGTTATGAGTGATTCTATTTTATTTCTTTTTATACTTTTCTGCCTTTTTCAAATTTTCTACAGTAAGCATGTAATTACTTGCATAATCAGAAAAACATTTTTTTTCTAAATAAAAAGACAAGCAAGTCTCATAATCCCAATGCCTAGAAGCAGATCAGCCAATCTGTTTTGAATGTTTCCAAGGCAGTGAACCAGGCAAAAAAGTAAGAAGGATGATTTCAGAGTCCCCAGGGGAGACTTGTATAGTTAGTTCCTAGGAAACCAGAAGTTTTAGCCACTCAAAACACATGTAAGTGTTTTTGGTGTGAATCAAAACCTTCCATTAGACATAATTTCAACAGCAGCTGTTACACAACCTGTATAAACTATTTTTGGTGTGAACCAAAATTTTAACAACATAGAAACTCTGTTAACTATTTCATGGTCCCATAGGTGCAAGCCTCATCTACCACTAGCCAGGATTAGCTGCCTTTATTTAGGGGGAACGCCTAAATGCTGTGGTGGGGGCTGAGAAGGACTGCTTGGCCAAGTATGAGGACCGCCCTCCTGGATGTCTCTCTAACTGCTTTATTTTACTCCTGATTTTTGAAGGCTTTTGACATGGCTTTAAAAATCAACAGATTAAAGGAAAGTTGTAAGTAATTCAAACCCATTCTCATAAGAATAACAAAACTCTATAAGTAATGACGTAGCGTTCTCACTTCCTCTGGTTTCTTTCATCAAGAGTAAGCAATGCTAATCTGAAGTGTATCTTTACACCTTTCTCTACGATATATAGCATGTTCAAACACACACAGTGGAGAAAGCGCCTCCTCAATGCCTTTTATTTGAAAAACTACAGAATCCTGGGCCCCATCATAGGGTTTTAAAAAAGGAAACCCAACTTTTCAAAGAACTTGAGCAAATCCTATAATCAAAAAGGGCTTGGTAAAAGTTCTGTATACATTGTATTGTAGTTTGATTTTACCCCTTACTAGATCGTGTTTCCTTTCATGTCTAAAAACAAAAGTCATTAATTTTCATAGGTGTCGGGGTAATGAAAAGATTTAGTTAAATTGAATTATTTGGTTTCTAAAAGATATAATTAAGTTTTCTTTACTCTTAAGAATTTCATATATGCATACAATGAAATGGGAACATATTTACCACCATTTCTCCCTCCAACTGCCTTAATATTCCCCCCCCAGCACATTTCTGTCAAAATGTCATGGATGTTTTTTAATAGCCCATCAAGTCTAGTAGTCTAGTTAGTGCTTCCTATGTGTGCATGAGTTTTTGGTATTACCTGGATTATCGTGGATGTACTAGTGGATATAACCTTATTAAAGAATGAAACTCTGTCCCCTAGCAACTATCCACTGACAACAGCTCCTCAATAAGGAGTGACGTTTAGAGGCCATCTACCTCATCTATGCTGGAATTTTAGCTGTTTGATCTTATGCAGGTTGTGCGCAGGTAACCACGACTGTTATGCATTCTTGAGTGCAATAGTCATGCCATGATTAGAAGACAGCATTTTTTAAGCCCTTCTCACCACCAAAAATATTTTAAACATTAAAAGAATAAAGGCTAAGCTAGGCAGTGGTGGCATACAACTTTAATTCCAGCACTTGGGAGGAAGAAGCAGCCAGATCTCTGTGAGTTTGAAACCAGCCTGGTCTACAAAGCTACACAGAGAAACCCTGTTTCAAAAATAATAACAATAATAATGGGTAGTTTAGTAGAAGACATCTGTAACACATACAGTCCAATATCCTTGATGTTAAAAAGATCTTACAAATTGAAAAGTGAAAGAAAAACTGGCACTACTGCAGTAAGAACCATCCTGGAATACTGTTAGTGACCAGGTCGATAGCTAAGAAATACTCTTTGAATCACCAGCAATGAAAGAGAACGGGAAATGTGGATAGAGACGCCAATCTCTTATACAGACCTAAAGATGCTCTCATATGAATGGCCAGTCAGCGTTCCTCATCACTATTTTTCCAAGCCACTCTGCATAGTGTGGCTGTCATTCACTTTCAGTTTACACCTGCACACCAGGACAGTCCATCCATGGACCAGGCTCATGATATCTCCCTCCTTTGTCTGCTGGTCAGAAGTAAACCATACCTATATATCTCAAGTGTGTGATTTGGAAGAGATACTGGTAAAATCATAGTGGATGACCAGAGTGTGGGCCACCAGCTATACCAGAAACGTGTGCCCCTTTGTCTTTCTCATGCTGGATCTACCATCTCTTTATGAGAGCTTATTACTAGGCCCACCTGACACAGTATTTGTTAGGAATTACTGGTGTCAGGTCATGATGAACAAGCTTACTTGTTTGCTCCAATCATACCAGCACCCAAAACATACATGTTGTTTGTCAAAGGCTTATAATTAGCCTTTGAAAGTGGCATACCCTCTTTCCTAAGTCCTTGAGGTCTACGTTGTTATTATACCCCTAGGCTTGCTATAAATTCTGTTTAACCATTTCCAAGCCAGTATGTTGGTCACATGCTCCAAACAGCAGGGCTCCAAACAGTAAGGATGCTTTCTTGTTTTGGTCACTGCTCAAAGCTATAGAGAATTTGTATCATCTAGCATATGGATCAGGACTTTCTGTCTTTTACATGGGTTGTAATTACTTTGTCCCCTAACCATGGGCACCTAAAATTGTAATCTTCATGTAGGTTATCCTCCATGTTGTGAGTGATTGTATATTGCTCAAGCTACCAAATTGAAAGTGATTTCTTGTTTTTATAAAATGGATCAATGTGGCATTCTGTGGGGTAGCCAGTTTGCTTCACACTATTACACAGCAGGGTCTTATAGAATTAGCAGAACTATGTAGAAAAGTGACAAATGTCCATTGTTATATGAGGGTGCTGCTCAGAGGAAGAGTGCATCCATGGCACCTATAAAAACACTGGAGTTGGTCCCCAGCAGCACACAAAAGAAATATTCCACAAATGTGTATTCATATCTAACTTATATGAATTTGAACTTTCTTATCATCTTTTCTAAATAGTATACAAGGGAACACTTTGACTAAGTTGTTAGCCAAGTATCATATACCCAAAGATGTGTTCATCTTTTCCAATGAACATTCCACCTCTAGCACAGACAGAAGTAGGACACTAAATTGATGATAGTATAACATCTGTCATTTCCCAAGCTTTTCCCCAACACCAGAAATGAGAATGGAGAAATCCAACATAGATGTGAGATCGGATTCTTGCACGTTCGATCTTTAAGAATGATCCTAATTTCAACATCTTCCTGCTGAAAACAATATCGTTTGTGTAATTCCACATTTTCAAGCGTTTAAAAAGTCAAAAGGATCATGCAGTTGATAAGCCAAAAAAGTCTTGTAAATGTGTAATTTGTTAATATCTATCTCATCATTTGTTTATGTGTTCTTCTATTCATATGTCAACCCATCTCATTTTTGTGTACATTTCAAAGTTGCAGATAGGTTATTTTCCTTGAAACACTGCTGCATGCATATCTTTCCAGATCAATGTTTGCTTACAGTTCTCTTTGTTTTGTAGACAGTTTCTTTGTTCATGGTTCCCTTTAGGTAAAAATTTCACATAATAACATTAAAAATCTTTGATGTTTTTGACAGTACACACAGCCTGCTTTTTCTACCATTTAAGTGTGTCTCCCCAAACACACTCACTCACCTGGAACAAGCCTGCTGCATGAAGCAACACATAGCACCATTGTACACCAGTTAGACAAGTGATTTTTCCTACTGAATGCCACATGGCCAGAAGAAAATCTTCTTGATACCCACTGAAGACTGGTGCCCATGGCCAGCTGGCACCAAGAGTCACCAAGTTTCACAAAGACAGGTTTTACTGAACAATTAGGGTACTTCTGCCTTGTCTGAAGCAACAGACACTCCTTTTCCTGTCTTTTGAAGTAGTCAGATCGCCCCTCTGCTTTTCTCTACAGTGCTCTGACACCCCAGTTATAGAAACACAAAAATTCTCTCTCTCTCTCTCGGTTTGGTTTTCCGAGACAGGGTTTCTCTGTAGTTTTGGAGGCTGTCCTGGAACTCTCTTTGAAGACCAGGCTGGCCTCGACTCACAGTGATCCGCCTACCTCTGCCTCCCAAATGCTGGGATTAAAGGCAGGCACCACCACCACCCAGCTGAAAAGCAAACGCTCTTAAGCACACATGTTTTGTTCAAAGCCAATGGTTATGTGCTTGGTCTCCATATAAGTCCCAGGACAAGGGAGAGAAGAGGTTCACTTTAGATACACGTACAACACGAGTAGGAGAATTCTTTGGGACATACTAATTTTAACTCAGCCCCTGCTGTAGTTTCCTGCCCACTGTGAAAAAGAAAGAAATAAGGCCCACCTAGGTTTAGTTGGGATGCAGGGACATTGAGAGAAAGTGGAAGAGGCTGGTAGAGGGACCTTCATCCATAAGGCCTGACTCTGATTCTAAATGCTCACCCACATTAACAGGAAACAATCCAGTCGTGGTGGCCCGTGCCTACAATCCTAGCACTCTAGAAGATGAGACTAGAAGATTAGCGTGCATTCAAGAGCATTTAGAACTACAGAACAAAACCCTGTAATTAGAAAACCAAACTAACAGAAGGGAAAAGAGAGAACTAAACAGTATTGACTAGTTTGTTGAGTATGCTTGCTGAGCTTGTGCAAAGTTTTGTTTGATCTCGAGCAACTAAACATGTAAGTAAGAGCATAAATTTACAGTTTGGGTCAAAATTCAGGAAAAAAAAAACACATCTCAGTCTGTATACTTCTTGCCCATATTAGTGCTACAATTTATAGAAAAGATGAAGCAATGGCCAGAAAATGTGCATGTGGAAATTTAGCTGTGAGCCCTAGTTTCCTTCTGTGGTAGACAAACCTTTCTCCTGGCTTACGGGGCCAGAACTTACTGACTGGAGCGCAATTAGCTCCCAGCCTGGCATTTCTGGTAGGGAATTCTAATTCCATTACAACTGAGCCTTTCCTTATCGTCATCACACAGGATTGGCAGTTACAGAGAAATTGCAGGCTCCAGCCTCTCCCTCTGCAAGCCTACTGTCTTTTCCCAGAGCAGACCTGAGCCCGCTTGTCATGCAGCTGTCTCTAATATTTCCCACCACCAGCCTCTAGGCCACAGCTCCCATCCCTAATGTGCCCTCCTGAGCATCTCATGTAATTTCCTCAGGTCCCTTACTTCCTCTCTAGGCTCCGAGCGAGCCCTACTGTGCCCCAGTGACACTCCTTCCCCAGGGAGGGTTCCAAGCTTAATTATGCCCAAGTGGAGTGGTCCTCTACAGGTTTCCTTTCCTGTAATGTGGCCATACTAATTTAGCTTCCTAGATCCATTTAGATCTCTAATTTATCTGTCATTTGGAGAGTGTATCTTGCCCACCTCTGCCCTTGATCTTCATTCTGTTCTGGTGATCTGTTTGCTTTCCCTAGGTTTTTACAAGTCGAGTTAAAATCAAGTCTGTTTAACATGCCTGCTAGTGGCTGTAATGAAACTGCTTTAAATCTCTGTTCGAAGTGTTTATTTATATTATATTCTAAATGTTCTGTTTGGGATGCCAAAGCTTTTTTCCAGTAGCAACGAGCCACTGGAGAAATAAGCACTAAGTGCAAATCAAGCTAGATCAGCCACCAGCCTGATTCAACATCACTGGTCAGGACATAAATCCAAAGTAAAGTGGAAAAGGAGTGCCTTCTAATTAGGAAGTGTGGCATTAGAAACCCTCTCCATCAGTGTGTTTCTGTCTTCTGTGATTTCTTCTGTGTAGTAAGGAAAAAGTTGCCAGAAAATGTGAAGATGAAGAAGCAAATTATAGGCTGGCATGGTGGTCCATGACTGTAGTTCTAGCACCTGGGAGGTAGAGGCAGGAGGATCAGGGGTCCAGGGTCATCCTTGGTTGTATAGCAAGTTCCAAGCCATCTGGAGCTACACAACACATTGTCTCAAAGGCCTTCTCTCTCTCCCCCTCAAAGCAAGCGAATTGCAGCCACCCCATGCCTGTAACCTTATTTGTGCAACTAGAGCCAGAGTCAAATCTGTCCCTGGACCCCTATCGGAATCATCTCAAGTGGTGTGGGGAGGGTCTGGGAATGTGCATTTGTGACATAGTCCCCCCCAGGTGGTGCAGGTGCTATTGGTCTGGCGTAAACATGTTGAGAAACATAGCCTTAGAGGCTGTTCTGAAGAGGCACAAACTAAGTCCAAGACCTCATGGCAAAATCCCTGCCTTTCTGGTGTTTTTGTTGTTGCTGTTTTATGGTTTTTTAACCCCTGCTGTCATGTCTTGCTCTTCCTACATGAGAGTGTGGAGGGAACTGAGGCACTAATTATCCCCAGAGTCAGTGAGCTATGCTGAGCCCTGAGTTCCAGAGCAGTGGCAATTGAGAACAACCTACAGCGACTGGGCCTGCTGGCTCCACACCTGGTGGATGAGAATGCACTTCCTTGAAATGCCCAAGTGATGCTGACTAAGGTTTCTTGACAGAGGAAAGAGGAAGTAATCTGTGTTCCGTGGGTCCTGGGCAAGTGACAGACAGGCAGACCAGGGGCAGCTTGGACATATATTGGGGATTTTGTTGCCATGGACAGATTTCTAGAGTTATAAGTTAGCAAGGACTATTCCAGTTTACAGACAGCATGTCGTCATTGCAAACTAGTCTTCAGATCATTGTTTGGATGATCTAGTTGGGTTCAGAGAAGAGAACTAAGACTCACTGAGGTCTGTGATGCTTTACAGGGGCATTCCTCCCATGTTACCTATTTGCTTCTCCGAACAACCATGCAGGGAAGAACAGCTTTAGAGAGCATAACTGACTTTCCTAATCTCCTACAGCTTGTGGCACCTGGAGTCCAACTGAAATCTAGCTCCAAGGCCCCTCCTCCATGTTTGCAATTGCCTTTGCTTTCTTATTGACACACTCAAGCTTCACCAGCTTCAGGGAATGCTGGTGGTCACAGTACACAGATGATTCCAATTCCAGGAATGGCTTTGTTTGAAGAAAGCCTAAGGTTATGCATCATCCCCAGGTGACAGCCTGTATCCAGTGACTGTTTAAACATGGCCCATAAATGTCTGGCTCTTTGTCACAAACACGACCTCTTGGAGTGTCCATGAAGACTTCTGAATGACCCTGAGCTGCATATTGCTTGCACTTCCTTGTCTGCTCAGCAATGTTTTCTCACTGCCTGCACGAGTGTATCCCGAGAGCCGCCCTCACCCTTCTGCCCACATGCTCTGGCTCAGTGTGCTTCCTTGGGGGGATTATCTGTTTCTAAGATCACAGGGCAGTGCAATGGAGGAGTCAGGACAGGAACCAGTGCCTTCCAGAGACACCTGGCTCATCTCCAGTCCTGATACCTTGATACCTTTCGGGCTTCATCCTGTCCCCCCAGGAACTTGGGGTATGTGACCTTAGAGAATAGGTCAGAACATGATAGGAGAAACTCAAACACACACACACACACACACACACACACACACACAAAAAAAAAAAAAAAAAAAAAAAAAAAAAAACCTGGAGCCCGTTGTGACAATGCCAAGCCCTTCTCTGTGTGATTCCTCCAGGGCAAGGTATTCAACCCCAACCAAGTGAACAGACAGCATGAAATAACAGAGATCACGTAGAAGGGTCAAAGATTATGACCCGAAAGCCCTAGAGCAAAGGGAAACTGGATGTGATTCCTACAGCTCAGCCACAGGACAAAAGCTAACAGGGATGCTCCAGGGTTCTGCCACGTCCTGCAGAAGCACTTCCTGGTTCTGTGTAGCAAACCCCGGGGGTTTCACAATAGCTCAGTACTCTGGAATCCATCTTCCTTCACTAATGGGCCAGCTGCTTCAGAAGCCTTGTTGGGAGTGACATAGTGGAACTTCATGTCATGGCCCTTTGATTGCCCTGTGGAGCAGCACTGATAGTATTTGCATGGATCCATTTACTGTCTTGTTTAGGGCTTCCTAGTGGCAGCAAATCTAGAGACCAGGCCCAGGACTCTTAGCAGTGCACTTGCCTCTGTGGATCACTCCTGACTGACACAGAGAGCTGGAAAGGGTCTGAAAAACACTGGAACCCCAGCTGCCAATCAATCATGATGTTACATGCATATGAGGCCACAGATCCCAAATCCCACAATAGTAAAACACATTCACAATACCCAGAATCAAGCAGGACAGGGGAATCATACATATACATCGTAGAAGAAGGAAGTCAGTGGACCTACTGAGAAATTGCCAAGGCTTGGATGTAAAAACCAAGGGAAGAACAAGGCTTCCCAAATGCCGTGCTGTGTTTATGGAGGAAGAAATGTCATGGGCTGCTCTGAAAGAGGGATTGAATGGGTCATCAGACACAAGCATTCCTGTTAAAACCTCTCTAACATAGACATTTTAAAAGAATTACTTATTTCAATTATGAGTATGTATGTGTAGCTATATGAGTTTAAACATTTCTGCACCAAAGCAATGTGTGAACAGAGATTAATTATTTTGTTGTCTATACTTTTGTGTACCTTGGACATTTAAAGAAAAATTTAATTTTTAAAAAGGAAAATACAAGGAATTATATATTATTTTTATTGTGTGTCTACAATGTGCATTTTGTATCTATGGGTTCTGTATCTATACATATATTTATATATTTTATTAAATAAATACATTTTATTATCTACATGCATTTCTTGTACACCCATAATTACTTATATATCCACATATATTTATATTAGTTTATACATTTATATATTCAGTTTATATAATACATATATTTTTAAAAACCCCAGCTTAAAAATATTTCTGAACTGAACGGATACAAATTTTTTATCGTCACTTTTTCTAAACAATGCAGCACAACACTGATATACATAGCATTTACATTTTTACATAGTAAAATTAATTTAGAGATTACTTTAAGTATGTGAGAAAATAAAGATAGATTATATGCAATTGCTATACCATTTTATGCAAGGAACTTGAGCAAATACAGAATTTGGTGTCTGAAACTAGTCCCCCATGGACATCAAGTTGTCTAGATACATATATATGTTGAATATAGATCTATATGAAAGTGCATGCATATATACTTGATTACTCAATAAAAGGTATCATGTTACACAGTGTTGCATGCCTTTCTTTGTGGAGTCTTTTTCTATTTGTGCCAGATAAAGAGCAAGAGCAGATCAAAGAAATAATTCTATTCAAATCTAGTTTGGTGAATCAGTGAGGTTTTGGAGAGTTACTTACAGGGGTACTGGTGAGGGATTACTTAGAGGAACGTGGGTGACTCAGGCAGCTGCTTTACCAAAAAGCCTTATCCCAGCATGGGTGACTACTCACAAAAATGTGCATTACCAGAGTGCCCTGGGCAACTTGCACATTTTTATACCATTGAAAAACTGCCTCTTCCCCACCAATTGTTTACTATGTATATAACCTTTTACCCAGTTTCCTGATGCTTATAGGGGGAAGTCAATTTTTAAAAAAAGAGAGAGACATAAAAGGCCAGTTTAAAATGTTCATCAGTTCATCAGGGCTGATGTCTCAGGCCTGTAATCCCAGCTACTTGAAATATTGAGAAAGGATGACTGCATGCTCAATCTAATTGGGCTACAAAGTAATTTCAAGGTCAGCCTGGGCACCTCAATGAGACCCTCTCTCAAAATAAAAGGTAAAAAGGAAGCTGTATATAGATTGTTCAGTGGTAGTGTGATGGGGTGTGATGCCCCAGGTCCAATCTCAGTACACATGTACACACACACACACACACACACACACACACACACACACACACACACAAATCTCAGTATAACTAAAATGAAAATCACAACGAGATGACACCTCACTCTAGTTAGGATGACAAAATGACAAAGAAAACAAGTGATGGTATGAAGGTGGAGAAAATGAAATTTTTATAAGCTGATGGTGGGAATGCAAATTAGTATACACATTCTGAGAAAAGCTTCCTCAAAAAAAAATTAAACACAGTATTAATACATAATCTAAAAAACCCAAGGTTGGGTACATATCTAAAGGAAATTAAATCATTATAGAGGAGACATCTGCTCTTCCATGTTTATTGTAGTCCTAGTCACAATAGCTAAAATTTATATTTAATCTAAATGTCCCACAACAGGTAAACTGGGAAGCCCTCATTGGCAGAACTGGGCATCAGGTATATAGTTAGAAGGAATAAGTTCTGCTATGCTACCAAACAATAAGGAGTCTGTGGTGAACAATAAAGTACTATAAATTTCTAAATAGCTAGACTTTTCAAATGTTTTCATTACAAACAAAAGATAAACGTAGTGCTGGCTATGGTTGCCCTCCCCTGTGTCCAAGCACAGGCTGAGGAAGGGAGAGAGATAGAGACCTGCCTGAGCTTAGTCTGTCTGGAAAACAAAGGGGTCTGTTGAAATAGCTCAGTTAAGAAAGTGCTTGCTGTGCAAAGATCTAAGTTCAATCCCTAGAACTCCCGCTCTAAAAGGAGCCAGGGTTGGTGTTCTCTTGCAATCCTATCATGGGGAGACAGAAACAGGCAGATCATTGGTTAGCCATCCTACACGTAGTGAATTCTAGGCCACCAAATGACACTGTCTCAAAAAAAAAAAAAAAAAGTGAAGTTGGCTTCTGGCTTACACACACACACACACACATACACACACACACACACACACACACACACACACACACACACACAGAGGAAGCCTCCCCACATGAACACAGGCACACACACACAAAGGGAGGCTGGGCTGGAGAAGTGGCTTATTTGGTAAAACATTTGCCATACAAGCCTGAAGATCAGAGTTCAGATCCCCAGCACCCACACGAAAGTGTCTATAACCCCAGTGCTGAGGTGGTGGTGAGTAGTCAGGGATAGATCCCTGGAGTTCACTGGCTAGGCAGTTTAGCTAAATTGGTGAGCTTCAGATGCAAAAGAAAGTGGAAAATAACTTAAAAAGACATACAACGTACAACTTCCAACCTCCCCTCCAACACACATGTGCACACATGCAGAAAAAGAAATGAGACATGCAGTTTGGTGGTATTGGCCTGGCGTGGCCTTAAAAGATCTGAGTTTGATTCCAACACTACATGAAAAAATTATTATATGAAGCCAACATGCTAACCATCCTCGTTTAGTCAATACGGCATGTATATAAATGTAGATTCATCTACAACAGGCATGTCCTTTAAAAGCTGATTATTGGACGGGGCAAAATGGCTCAGTGGTGTGTGCCACCAGGCCTGACAATCTGAGTTTGACTTCTAAACCCACATGACATGGTGGAAGGTGAAAATCTACTCCTGCAAATTGTGCGCTGATTTCCACATGGGCACACAGTTATACAAACACACACAAAATAATTCAGTGCTATAATAAAAACGTTTTCAAATAAAAATTTCACATTACTTAGGGGCTGGGGTGATGGCTCAGGGGTAAAATGCTTGCTGTGATGGCTCAGGGGGTAAAGTACTTGCTGTGTAAGCACGAGTATGGTAGTTCGAGACTGTAACCCCAGACACAGAGACACCAGATGGATTTCAGTGTCAGGCCTTCAAACGCAAGTGGTGTGTGCACTGTGAGACCACAATCGTGCAAACACTCAAAGTTGCATATTGCTTGATGCACATTCTAGAGCTTAATCAATCTCCTATTTTGCAGTAAGTAAATTCAGTTTCTCCTTGTATAAAGGAGAAATTGAATGCTTGAAGGACTGGTAGGCAGTTTGCCAGTTGCATTCTAGAAAGTTCCGGGTGCTTCCATACACTTTCGAAGCAGCTATTGGAATGATTTCCTTCAGCTCCAGTCTGCTATCTTCACAGATAGCAAAACCGTAGTCCTTCGAACATGAAAGACTTGTCTTATCCTGCCTGTTAGTCATGCAGCCTAAGTGGGACTCCAGAAATCCCATGCACGCTCTCCCTCCTCTTGCCACATTCCCGCCCCTCCCCACGCACCGCCATCCCCCCCTCCCCTCGCGCTTTTCCCGCTCGGCCGCCTGGCCTATGGCAAACGCCAAGAATTAATTAGGGGCGGGGATGGAGGAGCGTCTGTCAGGAGATCGCCATATTTCTGTACGCCGTGGGGCAGCCCCGGCAGTCGGTGGGTCAGGAGAGGTGCTGACAAGGCGGGGCGGACGCTGGGCTTCTCCGGCTTCACCCCTCCCGCTGGGGACAGGTGGCTGCAGCGCGCCCCGCCTCTGCCAGCTGCGAGTGGGAACCAGGGAGGGCCAGTCCAGGACGGCCACCGCCAGCTGCGAGTCGGGGGACAGCGCGATCTAGTGCGGGACAGCCGGCCGAAGGGTCCGGCAGCGGCAAGCGAGTATCCTGGCGGCCAAAAAAATGCTCCTGTACCGAGGAGCCCCCGCGGGCCCTGGCGCCCCGGGCGGCGGACTGGCTCGGGCGGGCAGCGTCCCGCAGGCCTTCGGGATCCGCCTGAGCACGGTAGGTCGGGGGGCCCCCGAGGGGACGGACTCGCGCGAGCGTGCGCGGGTCCCCGGGATGCGGGGGGCGCGCGGGGTGGGCCCGGCCGGCCGAGGCCTCACGCGGGACGGGACCTTCTCTCGCCCGCAGATGAGTCCCCGCTACCTCCAGAGCAACTCCAGCAGTCACACGCGACCCTTCAGTGCCATCGCGGAGCTGTTAGGTGAGTGGCTAGGGCTGGCCGGGCCGCGGGTTGCAAGCCCGGGGCAGTGGTGCCAGCGTGGTGCGGTGGACGCGAGAGGAATGCACGAGGCGCGTGGGGCGGGTCCGCCCGGGCGGGTTGGGGGCCTCGGCCACCGTGTTCTCTCGGGTTGGGGGGGGGGGCGGACTAGATCTCGCCCGGAAAGCCCAGGAAGCGAGGTGTGTATGGAGGGTTTGGTGGGGTTCCTGCGCCCTTGTTCTGTCTGATTCGTGATGTTCCAGTCACTTTAGCATTCTAAGTTAATAATCAAAAAGCAATGTATAAAAATATCGGGCCCCGAGGCAGCTGGGTTCGACAGCGGCTGGCGGCCGACAGAGGGCCCCAAGCTGGCAAAGGAACAGTGCAGAGGACCGTGTGGAGTCGTTGGAAAGATCTGGAAACGACTTCTTTAACTTTAGAGACAAAGTCTAGGAATGATGGGACATCTCTTAAGAGATGATGACACGAGTGCATTTGGCTCCCTGAGACTGCAGAGGGCTGGGTCCGTAGTCCACGAGCGCCCTCACCCCGCTGGAATGAACCCGGAGGACTTAAGGACTTAACCTCAGGGTACACCATGGCTTGCTTAAAAAGCATTTTCAGTTGATTCCTTCCTTGGAGCTGACTGCATCAGCTTCTGCAGTAATGTTCTGTTCGGAAAGCAAAGAAGAAAAACAGTTCCGCACAAAAATTCAGCAGCACACAGAGCAAGCACCTTATAAATATTTCAAAAGCCGAAAGAAGGGAGGCAGATTTATGGGGCTTGTTAGCACAGAACAAAAATCTTGAAAATGCCTTCAAAGCTACATGAACGAACCCCACTGGGTACTTAAGCCATTGCTATGGCCATGCCATGAGACTTGTTTGTGTCATGTTGGCGAGCAACGGGAATGGGTATTTGAAAGGTGATGGAGATTTTTTGATGATTTGTTTGGCTATAACCCAAAATGCTGTACACTAGGGTTGCTGATTGCGATCTAGAAAGTTCAGGAGGAAAGTAGCATTGATACAGATTGAATTTCCAGGCCATAACGATTCTTTTTTTTTTTTTAATGGTTTTCACTATATCTCCAGTGAACCTTGAAATAGTGGAATGAGATATCTATGTGCATGTAGCTTATTTTAAAGGACAAAGAGAGGAAACTTAACAATATTTTCAACTTCTAATTTTGAAATACATGATTTTTGGTCATACTAGGAATTAAACCAAAAAAAAAAAAATTGAACTAGCTTCATGGATGCTAATCGAGTTCTCTGTTCTCAGCCACTAAGCTACATCGATGACTTTATATGATTTTTTTTTTTTTAGTTTTTGAGACAGGGTCTCACTATGTATCCCAGCTGACCTGAAATTTGTTGTGTAGATCAGGCTAGCCTTCAGCACACAGGAATCTGTCTGTTTCTGCCCTTTAATGCTAGGATTACAGTCATGTGCCATAACACTCAACTCACTATATGATTTTTTTAAAGCATTAAATAAAAAAAAACATAGACCTGGCCTAACATTACTATGAATTCAAATATGTGTATATTATTGATATATATATATGAATAAAAAAAACAGGTCACAAATACTAATAGGGAAAAGGAATATCAGAGTGCTGATGGTAATCCAAAACTTACATTTTGTTTTTCCTTCAACAATTTTCTCTACTTGCAAATTAATTTTTAGGGGATCACTCATTTGATAAACATGTATTAAATATCCAGTATGCACAAAGTCACCGAGATAGGTAGAAAATGGATGTAATCCAGGTCCGCATTATTAATAGGTGTGACAAAACATGTCAGAAGGTTTACAATTTCTGTAACAACCATGTAAAAGGTGACATGAAAAGAGATGCACACAAGTGCTGTAGGAGTACAGACAAAGGAGGAATGGCGTACGTTTATCAGGAACAGAGGACTCACAAAAGGCTTTTGTGGAGGAGGGGGCATTTGAGCAGAGATTTGAAGAGTCGGGACACGTGGATATGGTAAGTAGGGGAACATTCCACTCATGAGGAACAAGTGATGAGCAAAAGCATGAAGAGTATCTTCTAGGTCTATGAATTTAATTAGAGCACTGTGCTCACAAACAGTCAAAACTATGCACTTCTAAAGAGTTTACAAAGAGCTTTCAAAAATGTCCTTGTGGATTTGTTCATGGAAATGAGTGCTATTTTGATTTCTTCCAAAGGTGAGTAAACAGAGGTTTGTAGATAGTGTCCGTTTCTAAGGTCACATGTCTAGTAAGTGGCAGGTTCAGGGCACAAACAACTTCCAAATAGGAAATGAGGTTAGAAAGGTGAGCTGGAACCAGGATGTGACTGGGAGGCTTGACATTTGACCTGCTAGCCTGACAAGGGGAATTGGGGATTACAGCTCTGCTTCAGGATAGCTGATCATACAGGAGTGGAGCTGGAACAGAGACATGTGGATTTTAAAGGTTGTTTTGAAGCTGTTGCAATAATACAGATGAGAGGGAATAAACCCTGTACACTAAAAATGATTATGAAAGTAGAAAAAAGCAAGAACCTGGGGGTGTATAGGGCAGAGAGATGGATTAAAAATAGCTTTTAAAAAAAGATTAATTTTTTATGTGTATGAGTTTTTTTATCATGTATATAAATGGACCACATATATGTGGGTGGTGCTCAAAAAGCCTAAAAGAGAGTCAGATCTCCTGGAACTGAAATTGTAGACAGTTGTGAACCACCATGTGGGTACTGGGAACCAAGCCAGGATCCTCTGCATGAGCAGCAATTGATCTTAACCACTGAGCCATCTCTTCAGCCCCATAAAAACAACTTTTTAAATAGGAACCAAGCTCACGGTTTCCCACATATCAGCAAGTATTCCAGTGAGCTACAACTCCAGCCATACTTGCCATTTGTGTGTGTGTGTGTGTGTGTGTGTGTGTGTGTGTGTGTGTGTGTGTGTGTCTATAAGAATAGCCTTGTGACCAAAGATGATGAACTTGCTTTTATACTTCTCCCTACTGGCAAGCGGCCTTGTAGTGCAATAGCCTGTCCCTGTCAACCTTGCAAATATACATGCACTGAACCAGGAGCAGATAGAAAGCTCATGAAATACTATTTCAAAGCAGTCTCCCGTTCTTTGTTTCTCTTGTCACCGAATGATTTGTTAGGCTCCTCCTTCCCTGTGGCCACCACTGTCAGGTTCTGATGAGGTATGAGTCTTCCTTTATAGAACTTTTTTTTTTAAGACAAGGAATCATGTAGAGGATGAATGTGGAATGGCTTAGGCTATAAGGATTCTCATGTTCTTGCTAAAGTAACTTGGTAGCCAAAGGCAAGGTGGAGCTAGGGCCCTCTCAGTAAGGAATGGCACAGACCAAGAGAGGAGAGGTAGGACTCTGTTAGTGTATGGAATTACAAAACAGGAAGATAGGACAGCTCTCACCTGGGTACTAGGTAAAGGAGTAAGGGTTCTCTCATTATATCTGTTCATAGTCTAAATGGGCTGAACTGGGCTAGAAGATAGATTTCCTGACATGTGATAGGATATGCTACATGCTGGCCCAGTTCTTACAGTGCTGAACAACAAGAGGTGGGATTGAAACTGGTTGCTTTGTTAGCGCCCTAGAAGTTCATCCATCGGGCTGTCCATGTTATACTCTGATTTGAGAGGCCATTGTGCCAAAGAGTCTCAACAAGGCAGTTCATGAGTTACATGGTGACTGTCTGGAGCAGTCAGACACGAGCCAAGTACAGGGAATATAGGACCCAAAGAGGTCAGAGTCACACAGAGCATTAAGGACATTGAGATCGGTGGACATGGAGTGGCAAGCAGACCTTCAAAGCTCTGTTCAGATTCTTTGCTACACTCCTATCAGACAAACGAACAAACAAAAACAACCTAGTCAAGTTTGATCCAAACTTTCATCAGAGGGGAAAAAAGAAGTGATTTTGCTAGAGGCCCATAAACTGATTCCTTTCATGTCCCAGTGTATATGTGTGGGATTGGGGTCAGTGTGTCTTGTGTGTTTGAATTGTGAATGTCCATAAAGCATTAGAAGAAGGTCTTGGATATTCATCATTTTCCATGTATAAATGCTATCCAGCTGGTTGACAAGTTGTATTGGTCTCAATGGCTTTGGCTGTCTACCAGCAGGAGTGACTGATAAGAGACTGCATGCCAAGTAAAATTTCCTGAATGCTGACAGATGTAAAATGCTAGGTCCTGATGGTTAAAGGGGAGAAAACGGCCTCTTACAAAGTAAAGAACTACATTTCTGCTAATGCCACCTTTGCTTACCAACTTGTAAGTTCTGCTCAAATATAGCCCCACATTTATATGGAGCTTAGGTCCTACTTGGATCTTACAGATTGATTACAGTTGACCTCATAACTCCTTTCTGGAGCTGTCCATATTTTTTTTTCCAGATTGCAGTCAGTGACAGTTTTATCAATGACTGGCAGCACTGTTGAGTCACTTGAAATGAATCTGTGTCTCGTTTTATTTGGCAGACATTCCACACACCCAAGTGGTTGTAACTGATCCTGGTAATTATATTGTAAAGAAATGAGTATTTTGAGTAAGTGTAATACTTTTCTTGATTGTCACATGTGTTCCCAATGGAGAAATGACATGATCAACAGCATTGATGCAAGTATACAATCAGAAACCCATGTGGCTATCTCAGCCCACCTATATGGTATCAGTAAAGCCATATATAATGTCAGCAAGAGAAAGAAGGATATATAGAAAGGAAGGTCTCTGTTGCTTAAAAATAAACTAGTAGAAATAGAAATGATTTAGGTACCTAGCTGTGTAAGTCCACTTTGTGTCACTGTAACAAAATGCTCAAGCATAAGTGCATTGTAAATAAAGAAATTTATTTGCATCACGATTCTGGTGCCTGGAACATCCAAGTGGCATCATGCCAGCATCCCTGAAAGGGCCCCCTAGCTGCATCACAATGTGCCAGAGAAGTCAAAACAGAGCTCAACATGTACAGAAGGAGCCAAACACACAGGGTGGCCTTGGATTAAGACAACTCATTTTAGTGGAAACTGATCCAGTCCTTTCAGATCTGACGGTGTTAGTCCCTTCCAAGGTAGCATCCTCAGTGACCTAATTACACTGTACTAGACTTTACTTCTTAAAGGGTCCACTATCTGATCACCACACCAGAGACAGAGATTCTAGCACATAAACCTTTAGGGGGAAAACCCTGCCTAAACAATAGTACTATCCAACATTTTGTATAGAGGGTACTTTGAACGAAACTAGTAATCTTTATCAGTTAATGATAGTGTAAACTGGTGCCTGTGGCCATAGATGTGGCCTTTCAGATAGTGGTACTCCTGGAATGCAGGACATGACACTTTTAATAAGGTTAATTTTGAAAATAATTAGCTGTTTGTGAAGATGCACTTCAGGGGGAACCATGGAAGTTTCTAGGCAGTTTTCTACAGTAATTTTTTTCTCTGTTTCAAGTGCTAGACCGCCTCACATTTGACACAGAAAAGCAGCAGAATCACTGTTTCCCTCTAAACAGGCTTGCTGCCATCACTGAGGTTTAAGCAAGCAATTAAATGTTTAATTTTAACCTCTGACTCGTTGAGGTCTTTATAAATATAAACAGAGTTAGCAAAAATACCTGTCTGTCTGTGTGCATGCATGTGCACACACAAGCTTGTGTGTGTGTGAGAGAGAGAGAAAGAGAGGGAGAGAGAGAGGGAGAGAGGGAGAGAGGGAGAAGAGAGAGAGAGAGAGAGAGAGAGAGAGAGAGAGAGAGAGAGAGAGAGAGAGAGAGAGAGAGTTTTGAGACAGAATCTCCCTGGCTGTCTGGGAATTTGCTATGTAGACAGGACTGGTCTTAAACTCACAGAGATCCTCCTGCCTCTGCCTCTTGAGTGCTGGGGGTTAAAGGTATGCACCACCACACCAATACCCATGTTCTTTAACAGAGGAGTTGATATCAAAAAGCATAAGATTTTTTTTTCTTTTCTTTCTTTTTTTTTTTAACGAAGAAACTAATGTGCATACAGTACATTCATTCATTTGTCTTTACCCAACCTGCTGGTTCAATTTGTTCACTCTATCCACCTTTTACTGTGTTCATAAACTGTAAAGTATCTTAGAGGCAAGAGGTAGGGAAGACAAATCAAAACAAAACGCTTTGCAAACAGTACATTTTCCCATAGACTCCAACTTTTGTAAGGAGGAAATCAGATTGCAGGATCATCCATTATATGAAACCTAGAAATCAGCTTCATGACTCCATCTACCATCATGTCCATTGGTCTCCATAACTCAGTGAGCCCACTGCTATTAATGTATCCTTGCTTATCTTCTGGGATATCCATAGGAAGGAATTAAAGACAGATTTATAGATCTTGGTACTGAACTGGAGGTTTTAATAGAGTTTTGAGAAGGGGGTTCTAATATCACAGAGTTCTACCTTTCCAGATAATGCTGTAGATCCCGATGTATCTGCCAGGACAGTCTTCATAGATGTTGAGGAGGTCAAGAATAAACCTTGTTTGACCTTTACTGATGATGGGTGTGGGATGACGCCTCATAAGCTCCACCGAATGCTCAGGTAAGAATGTCTTCATCCTGTTTTGTTATCTTGACTCACAAACTTTGTTTAAGGCTCGATAGCTTGTCTATAATATTTTCATTTATCTCTATTTATCCTATGAATATTTATTAAGCATATCTCAGTGTCAAGACACTGGTTGTGAAGCAGACATTATTTCTGCCTTCATGGAACTTAGAATCTAGCTGGCAATTCAGACGACTAAAGCAAGTAACCATAATAAAATAGTCTATGCATAAAAATAGGAAAGCATGAGATACATGGGGTAAGTCCCCAGCAGAAGCTAATTAGAGGTCTGTGAAAGTCTCCTAGTTAGAATGCCGTTCACACTGAGACATAACAGATGAGTTCAATTTAACATGGTAAGAAAGGGTAGGGAGTAAGAAATGGCAGTTCAAGAAAAGAAGATGGTATAAATAAAAGGCCGAATTTCTTTATTTATCTGATTCCTTCTCCGGTTCATAACTCAGTTAAACTCATTCTTAAGTCACAAGCACTGGAGTTGGGATGACTCATGGGTTAGAACTGTGAAGGTGCCTGAGTATAAAGAAACCCCTTGAGAGATAAATAGAAGGCATTCACACATATAATCTTGGAATGTTTCCCTTAGATTGTAGAGTTAAGAGGGGGTATTTTCTAACTAGTGAAGGTGGAGAAAAGTGCATACTGTCAGACAGAGTTGATTTCATTATTTTTAAACGTTTGTCTTCCCATATCAACTTGGTGCAAGATGGGTGTTTCTTCAACCTTTTCCTTCTTTTTTTTTTCCTTTTTAGCAGATGTGGTTGTTAACTCCCCATGTGCTTCCTGAACTTGAGCATGTAAAGTGTGGGTAACAATAGATCAGTGCTGACGAGAAGGGAAAGGGCTCAGAGTCCTATAAATGGAAAACAAATTCATTGTGTTGTAGTTTTATTGGAAAGTTTACTGAATTAGTAGCTGTTTATGAGGAAGTCCTTTTGCTCCTTCAAAGAAACAAAAATGAAATTTGGCCAAAGTAAGTGGTTATGTTTTACTACTCAGCAATCTGTACTTTTAACTTAGTCTCTTTTTTTTAAAAAAAAAAATAAAATATTTTGTTTTATGTGTATTCATGTTTTGCTTACATGGAGCTGGACTTACAAAAAGCTGCGAGCTGACACGTGTGTGCTGGGAATTGAACCCAGGTCCTTTGGAAGAACAGCTGGTGCACTTAAGCAGTGAGCTACCTCTCCAGCCCTTAGTCTCTTATTCTATTTTAGTTAGAAGAATATTTGAGTGCCAGGTATGATAGTGCATGCAGGTAATCCCAGCGCTTGGGAAAGAAACCTAGGAGCCTTGAGAGTTCTGGGCTTTTCTGTGCTATGAAGCTTTGCCAGAACAAAACAAAACAAAACTCGAGGTAAAGCTATAGAAGTGAGGCAAAGTATACCCAGTATGTGGTGAATGGAGAGAGAGTTGACTTGATTCTCTAATCCACAACATCAGTTTTATTCTCTAAAATGAATAGTACCTACTAAAAAAAGGAGACAATTTACATAGGATAGAACTATAATATTTATGTCTAATCCTGCATTATTACTTTTCTCTAAAATTACTGGTCATCTGTTTTTGTATGTGTTTATGTGTATGTACATGTTTGTGTATCTGTGTGTACATGTATGTCTCTGTATGAAAACCAGAGGTTGATGTCTTCCTCAATTACTCTCTACCTTTTTTTCCACCAAAGTCTCTCCTTGGACTTGGGATTTACCTTCAACTAAACTAGCTTGCCAGCAATCCCCTGATATCTGTCTGTTTCTACCTCCTCTATGCTTGCTCTTTGGAGTGTAGGTTTTTATGTGGGTCCTGGAGACCTTAACTCAGGTCCTCTTGCTCACACATCAAACAGTTTACTTACTGAGCCACCTCCTTAGCTCCTACTGACCAACACTGTTTTCTTCCTACAACACCTTATCCCAGTTCCATGGGCACCAAACAGTAGGCCCAGCAAATAGAAACACTTTCCATTTTTTTCTATGCAACTATTTATATGAAAGTTGATATAGTTATAAGAAAGAAGGGAAGAAGATGATTTAAAAATAAATCCAGGGGCCCAAGAAATGGCTCATTGTTTAAGAGGCTTCCAAAGGATTTGGGTTCAATTCCTAGCATCCACATAGTGGCTTACAACTGTCTATAACTCTGGTTCCAGGGGATCTGACACCCTCTTTTTGCCTCCATGGGCACTGTATGCATGTGATACACATACACATACATGCTTGCAGGCAAAATATCTATTTACATAAAAACAAGTATTTTAAAAAATAATAATAAGTTTTGGTCCAGATCCATCCTGTAGCCACAGTATTTTCACCTGTCACACCAAATATTCAGATCACTAGTTTTTTTATATTTAAAAATTAGTTTTAGAAAACTGTATAAATGAGTACTTAAAGTAGTGTGTATACTGGATTTTACTTGTGATTATATATCAAAAGAAACATGAATTAACTAAAAGGTACCATTTATTTAAAGGAGATCATTTAGTCTAATCAGTCTAACCCAAGACTTCACTTCCCATGATTGTTTGTCTAGCAGTGCCTTGTACATGACTAGCCAGGGCTATTCTATCTGCTCTCTGTGACCCTACCCCACCACAATTTTTGAAGAAGAAGAAAAAAACCACTCTAAACTTCAGAAGCAATTTTGAATATTATTGGTGTGTGAAGTATTTTTCTGTTTTTCATTTTGTGGCATATTTATTTTGTATTTGGAAAAAATAATAGAAGTTGCTGTGCAAAGTATGTGAAAGCATTAAGCTTATAGCCATTCTGTTTGACCCTGACATTTATTGGTATCCTGTGACTGTTTTCATGACTCACTATGATACTCTTCCTGTTTTCAAGCTGATAAACTAGGGTGTGTATGTGAAGGAGCAGTTTCTTTCATAAACACAGAAACCCATGAAAATCAAACTAAAAAAAAGCAAGTGATCAAGCACTTGACTGGCATGTAAAGATCTTGTGTTTAATCCCCAGCACCTCAAGGGGAAGAACAAAACTAAGTTAAAGAAAATGTTTCATTCAGTTTTTAAAAGCCCACTGTTGTGTCCTTTTTGGATTCTTGGATAGTATGTGAATCAGTATATATCCATTCAGCAGCCTTTCCCAGCAAGGTGGAGAGCCTTTTTCAAAAGTCAAGGATTAAAAAGAAGCACAAAGTCACAGATCGAAGACCTTTGCTGCCTTTGCTCAGAATCCCATGGCATAGTAGGTCTGCTCCAAAACAGCAGCTGGAGAGTAACAGCCTGCTTGCCAGTCTTTCAGCCACTTACAGTACACATCACATCACCATTGTATCTAGGAAATAAACACATACGCCTGCTCATGTATTTCCCTGGAGTTCTGCTATGGTGTATTTTATTAGTCAGCATCCCATTTTAAATTTATCTCTTCAGAATCTAGATTCCTGACATCTTAAGGTTATTCAAGAGGAAATTGCTTTGTTCTTGTAGTCCATCTAGAGTGCCAGTATTCAAGTCCCTTGGTGTATAAACAATGGTACTTGTTACAAGAGAGGCTAGAACAAGATTGACTTAGTGAAGATGAATCATCTAAGCCAAGATGTCTCTTCTGAAATCATTTTAGCTATATAAAGCTATATAAACTTACACATTTCTGTTGTTAAGTATGGTGAATGCTCTTGTATTAGGTATTTGCAGTTAAATAGAACACTTAACATGGGACCTTTGGCAAAATAGAGCGCATGGAAGAGTTAGTAATAGAACAAAGTCTAGAGCTTCCATTTCTCCTCTCCTTGCTTTTATCCTTTTCCCTTCTGGTTTTGACTCTGCCCTGTTACTTATCCTTTCAACCTTGTATCATCACCTGCTCCACTTACAGTAACTAATACAAGGATCTATACACATGGAGGGGAAAATAGGTAACAAATGGTAGAGGAGACTAGAAAATAAGATTGATGGTTTGCCTGTTGTATCACTTTCCCTTGACTACCTAATTGAAAGTTTTGTGATAGTAGAAAAAAATAATTCCTAATGACCATACAAATTCATTTTACGCGGCAGGCCAAAGGTCTGTTCCTAAAGATCCCTGGATTTTAGGTATGTCATTGGGTCTGGAGTATTGATAAGGAACAGTACACTCCAGTTTTCAGGGTGACTCCTAGAGTCAGTTTAAAGTTAAAGATAGAATATTACTTTATAATTGATGTATTTTACATAGACTGTACCTTTATCCTCCTAATGAGTTTGTCTTTTCCAGCCAGCTCTTCTGCAAGAGGAATGAAAATATCAGAATCTTACCAGTTTATAGGCCTTACTTCCTGGAATCATTAGGGCTCAGACATAATGTTAACTCAGTGTTCTCTTTTCAGAGGACCACTTCCCTGAAAACTGTTTTCATTTCACATTAGATTTATTTTCAGGGTGCACGGAGACCTAGAGAACTGATCAGTACATTGTTACATAACATTATATAATGGAAAATTGAAAGCTGCTCCCTTTTGTTGGGTAGTAAACACAAAACCATAGCCTTCTGGAAATGGAGACCAGGTAGTTGAACTCTCTTCCCACCAGAAAGATAAGGCCAGAACCAACTCTCTCAGCTGTACTGTGTGGGGACAGTGTCTCTTTCACTGATGTTGGAGAAGCAGCTAATCTGTAGTAACGTGAAATCCTGTTGGCTATCAGTTATGAAGGCAAGACTCATATCGGTTGTATTAACATTTGTGTCTCCAGTGCTTAGCATAATGCATAACTCAGGGCTCCTATAACTATTATTCTAATAGCAGTGTACATCATTGTGAAATTGCACAATCTGGAGACATGCACTCCCCCAAATTTGTGTTACTTGTGGTGGTGGAGGGGAAGATCATTTTGTAGGTGTCACATGTTTACATACTTTTATATTCGGTTATTTGGATGTGTATCTGAGTATTTAAATGGAAAACACAAGACAGGGGAGGATTTTGACTCTCGGAGTAAGCTGATGACAAGGGGCTGCAGAGTTTGCTGAGGTGACTCAGTGAGAGGCCTTTAATAGAACAAGAGAGACTTTATACTGCAGCTGTTTGCAGATATTCACGGGCAGAACTACCTATTTTTATCCCTTGGCAGTGTTCCAGTGAACTGTCCCAGCAGATGGAACTGAGGCTTAGAATTAGGAGGGCTATCCTTTGGGTGGGGAGTTGGAATTGTCAAGATAAATGATCTCTTTGAGATTTTTAGAGGGTGATGTGGCCAGACGAGAAGGTGCTTAGTCCAAGCACCTCACTTAGCACTGCTCGTACTTCCATGACCCTCTCCAGGTAACAGCTCTTTTCATATAGCCCCGACTCATAGCAGTCAGGGCTGATTTATCTAAACAAGAAAGGCAGCTGCACAAGGCCTTCTCTGGCTCCTACTGTTACGTTCGCCAGTAGGAGCATTTCATTTGCAAAGTGTGACTCTGGCATATAGAACTATTTAATATTGAAGTACACACAAGGCACACTGGAAAATTGGTCTCCGAGCCCAATCATAATTTCCTATGTTTTGCCTGGAAGTACGAAAAAGAGTGAAAACAGAACTTGTTGCTGTTCTGCATGTGTAAGCTAGCCATTTTCTCTGCTGTTGGTGGAGGCCTTTTGCCTTGCTCACTTCCGTTTTCTTCTGTAATTTCAGCTTTGGCTTTACAGATAAAGTAATAAAGAAGAGCCAGTGTCCTATCGGAGTCTTTGGTAATGGTTTCAAGTCGGGCTCCATGCGGCTGGGAAAAGATGCTCTGGTCTTCACCAAGAATGGGTGTACTCTCACTGTTGGACTTCTGTCACAGTCCTACCTGGAGTGTATCCAGGCCCAGGCAGTTATTGTACCAGTTGTCCCATTCAGCCAGCAAAGCAATATCCTTCCTAGAAATGGAAACTAATTGATTATAATTGATTAATATTAGTCTGACTACTTTGGCAGAACCTCTTCTTCAGGTCAAATCCAGCTGTTACCTGATAGTTCATATTTCCAATAAGTTTTTACATTTGAAGAGGCATTCAAACATCTCAAACACAACTGAAAATCCCCTCTATTAAATAGTTTTTTTTTAAAAAAAAAAAACGTGGACCATTAGCAGAAGTTGAAAAACTTTTTTTTTTCTGTGTTCAAATTCTCACTTGTTACAGTGTGATTTATAAAATTATCTTTTTGCTAGACACTGTTCTGTGGTAAAGTTCTCAGGGCCTTTGCCCCATAAATGCTAACTGCATTAGTGTTTATGCTCCTAGAAATGTCCTACTGGCTAGATTATCTGATAGCAGAATGGTTCATTTGTATATACCTGGATGAACTGTCACTTCTGATGGGAGGAGTATGGCAGGAAGAATTTTGGCCTTTGGCCTTTGCCCCCTTTTTTTCTTAATGAAATACTTTCTTTGTATACATTGCATCTTTGCAGCTGTATTCTGCAAGTATTAGTGATTTTGATGTTTGAATAAGCAGCCTTTCCTAACTTTCCACTTTCTTTTTTCTGTAGCAGTAATGCCCATCCTTTGCATGTAGATTTTGTGTCTACATGTAACCTCATAGGCGCTCTTTTCATTAGTCCTTATTAATTTATGTAACTATATAATAATGTGTTTCATTATCACATTATCGTGTATGTAATATGTTTAGATTATATTTACTTCACCTTCTCTTGACTCCTCCCACTGATCCTCTTCCCCTTCTCAGCTAGTCCTCCTTTTTTCAAGTCCATTTTTGTAACCCAGTGAGTTTCATTATGACTCTTACTTCTTATGCCATCCTCATAAGATGTTAATTTCTTTGACTGATTTTGTCTTACAAAAAATGATTGTTACTGAAGATTCTTTGCCCAGCCTAGAAGCCATCTTGAACTATTCAATTTTCAACAGTGAAAAGGACCTGCTATCTCAGTTTGATGCCATCCCAGGCAAAAAAGGCACACGTGTTCTCATTTGGAATGTCCGCAGGTATAGTATTACAGGGGTGTTGGATTCTAATAAGCCAACATCGTATGATAAAGTGCATTTTGACATTATTTTCTAGGTTAGATTGGGTAAATACTGAGAAAGTTATCTCTCTGTAACTTCCTGGATTCTCTTGAAATAGTGGTCTTCATTGATAAAATGGTGTGTATATAAGGTGAAAATATGCACATCCTGAGGTTGTAGCTACAAATCATCATGATGATACAATGCAACGTTATTGTGAGATCTTCAGAATCCTTTATATTTCCCAATCCATGTTCATTGACATTGTTTTAAGATTGGCAGATGATGGTTATTTTATGCAATGACCAACTAAAATGAATTAATAAGAAAGACTATAGTAAAATACACATGATATTTTAAAAATAAGAAATCCTGTATTCGTGCTTTTAGAGTAGCTTGGAATAGACAAAAACCTTTGAAGCAGATCAGTTTTAACTTCAATGGAGCTGTATTAAGATCATAACTTTAAAGCTAACCAACAATCAAGAGACAGTCTATTTTGGCATGGCAAATAGGATTTAAGAGTGCATTAAAGCTTAAACACAGAAAGCCTAAAAACTTTATAGCATTGGATGATTACTTATCTGTTTAAAAGAACAGTCCACAAATATGTTCAATTTTTCTCTATATGTGAAGCACTTTTCTAATTTCTTAGCTGGGTAAAATATATATATATATATATATATACATATATATATATATATATATATATAATACTGGTTTATATAGACACTGTAATTATAAGAAGGGCTCATATGCCCCATTGGGAAAACCTTAGTGATATAATTTGTATAACTTGGGACTGTTTTGTTGTGGTAGCCCCAATGATTTACACATATGAAACACACTTTTTTCTTTGAGCATTATTTCTCACTTATACTTAAAAGCTTTCATGGTCACATGATTTTGATAAAAACTGCCTTAAAGCCTCCTATATTGCTTTGTTAGAAGACTTTTGCAGACACATTCACGTGCTAATATTTAAAAGAGTAATACAGTATTAGTATATCCCACTTTTTTTGAGACAGTGTTTCTCTATAGCTTTGGAGCCTGTCCTGGAACCTGCTTTATAGACCAGGTTGGCCTTGAACTCATAGAGACCACCTGCCTCTGGCTCCTGAGTGCTGGGATTAAAGGCGTGCACACTACCTCCCATCTTAGTATATCCCCTTTTTTCTTTTATTAAGTGATTTTTCCAGATTTTTTTTTTCTGAATGGCAAAAGTAAGGGGCAGAGAAAATAGGGAGGGGTATTTGTACTAGAGTGCACTAGGATAGTAAGAATCCCAATTATCCTGAAAAATCCAGGACGCACCTTTACCTTGGTGTGGGCCTTATAACGGGCTGCATGCCACCGTAGTCCCTAGTAGGTTTGAGAATGGAGGCAAGTTTTCAGCATAGCAACTCTTGATGGGAGTGTGAGGGAAGTTAACATTGGATCTTGAGGGGCTCTACAGGCTAAATGTTGTTTCTTAATTTTATTTGTTCACACACTTTCTCTTTTTCTTAGAATATCTCCAGGGACTACTGTTCTACAGAACAAAGTTTGAAAACTAACATTCTAGTAGAGAGATTGTAACCCATCTTTTAAAAAACAAATTTAAAGGTTTTTTTTTCCAGGAGCAAATGTGATTCTTTATGTTTTGTCCCCCTGATACTGAAATGGTGAGGTTGCACATGGTCTTGGAGAGAAGTAGCCTGCCAAGTACTTCTAAAGCTTAAGTAATCAAAAAGACCAAGAATAAGAAAGGTCCATATGAGAGGAATACCATTGTTTTTATATGTGTACTATGATTCCTTAGTTCAGAGGGCTAGAAAATAGATGATGTTCAGCAGTAGTAGTAGTAGTTGGTGGTGGTGGTGGTGGTGGCAATGGTGGTGTGTGTGTGTGTGTGTGTGTGTGTGTGTGTGTGTGTGTGTGTGTGTTGCCTTTTAACCATTCCTAGTGCTAGGCCTGGCATCATGGTGCGTGCCTTTAATCACAGCACGTCAGAAGAAGAGGTAGGTGGACTTCTCTGAGTTTGAGACAATCCTGGTGTATATAGTTAAGTTCTAGGTCAGTCTGGGATACCTAGTGAGACTTTTTTTAGGGGGAAAAAGTCATAGGACTAGATCTGGGGGAAATCCTGGTATATTATTAATCCATAATCTGCTGCTGAAGTTAGCAGAAATTGATTTGGATTCATATGTTCATTCAGTTGGAAATAGTGATATTTAGTGACTTGTTTTTGTAGCAATCAGAAAGCTGACACTTAAGATCTTGCCTTGAGGGTAGCTGACATCCATTTGACTCACTAGATGACAGATATTCCACATTCCTTCTTGTCTTTCCTTATGAACCTGACATCACTAACACTATGAAACATGGTAGATTGATTTAGAATAGAAACAACTTAAATATTGTTTTCTCCCCAGATTGCATAGTCTGTAGTTCCTTTGGAGTGGTAGTCAGGAGAAACAGCATTTACCTGAGTGTTAGCTTATATTTCATTTCTGTTGGGTTCCTAATGCACCCCCCTTCCCCCACCACAAGGGAGCCAATTCTTAAATTGCTACTTGTCTCTTTTACTTAGAAACAAAGATGGAAAATCTGAGCTTGACTTTGATACAGATCAATATGATATCCTGGTATCAGACTTCGATGCTGAAGAAAAAGAGGTTGGTGGTGTTACCTCTGAGCTGCCAGAAACAGAGTATTCCTTACGGGTGAGTAATAATAGTCATTCAGCCAGGCGGTGGCGGTGCATGCCTTTAATCCTTGAGACCATCCTGGTCTACAAGAGCTAGTTCCATGACAGGCTCCAAAGCTACACAGTTTTGGTGTGTTTGGTTTTTGAGGCAAAAAGAGAGAGAGAGAGAGAGAGAGAGAGAGAGAGAGAGAGAGAGAGAGAGAGAGAGAGAGGAGGGGAGAGAAAGGATAGCCTTTCAACAGTGGGATGTACAATTTCCTATAACTTGAACACATCCTAAAACAGAATTGAAGTGCAGGTGTGTAGAGATGAAACTCTCCTGGGATTCCTTTTCTCCATCTACACGAAGCAGTTTAGTTAATATAGCTACTTTCGTCTCAAAATGGTAGTTAATGTAGTAGGAAAAAGTATAGAAACTGAGCACCAAGCATAGCCTCAGTTGACTAGTGATGTTTTGGGGAGATATCTGTAGAATTAGCAATATGCATAACAAATTCCTTTCAAAAATCCATAGGCATTTTGTAGTATTCTGTATATGAAGCCCCGGATGAAGATTTTTCTGCGGCAAAAGAAGGTGACTACACAGATGATTGCTAAGAGCCTTGCCAGTGTTGAACATGATGTATATAAGTCTCCCTTCACAGTATCCTTGCATGCTGCTGACTTATTCATTCTGTGGTAAATCTCTCTGTTGGTAAACAGCCAAATCCCTGCCTTGTTCCAAATCAAAGTGTGTGTTAAAACACTACCCTTGAAGAGAGAATTTTTTAAGTGTCCTGCAGCAGTTTTATCAGATACTGACTGCAGACTATTAAATAAAAGTCATGTGAATTTGAAGATCATGGTTTAGTAGATGTCAAAATCTAATGTTGATTTACTTATTTATTTATAACAAGATAAATAAAAACTGTCCTGAAACTCATTGTGTAACACAGGGTGGCCTTGAACTTGAGGTAATTCTCCTGCCTCAGCCTCCTGAGTGCTAAAATTACAATTATATGCTGCCACACCTGGCTTTGAAATCTTTTTTATTAGATATATTTATTTATAAATCCTCAATATATGTCAGTGAGCAGCCAGATTTGAGAATCATATCCATAGACATTCCCATTACATTCGATTAAAAAAATTAAAGGTTAATTTATGATGTACTTAGTGTTCTGCTTGCATGTATGCCTTAAGGCCAGAAAAGGGCACCAGATTTCATTGCAAGTGATTGTCAGTCAACGTGTGGTTGCTGGGAATTGAACTCAGGACCTTTAGAAGAGCAGGCAGTAGTCTTAAGTGCTGAGCCATCTCTCCATTTAATTAAACTTTTTAGTTGAAGTTTTTTGTCTTACAGCTTTTGTTGTACTAGGTCCAGATTTAGACTTGGATGTGAATTAGTGAGTGGAAATTAAAGGTATTTGTGGGAGGAGATGAATCACTAACAAGCTCAACATGGATTTCTGGGACCTTTTCATAATGACAGGCACCCAGAAGAGCACTGTAAATGGATTTCAGATACTAGGGACAATCTTGAGATGAACCATGCTAATTAACCACCGTCATTGGTGGCATTTTGAGGAAAGAAAAAAAATTAGTCTTCAGATCACTGAGAACTCAAGTATTTATGAACACTTCCTTTTTTATTTTGTAGTAACTAGGAATATGACTCTTGGCCATATAGACATGTTCTCTGCATTTTAAAAATCAAAGTCATTATTTTACTTCGTTTTTTTTTTTTAACGCCACACCACGATTAGGAATTGCTTATTTAAAATAAACGATATAGTTATTACTCACAGTGAATTTTTTTCCTTTGTGGAAACCAATAACCTCTACTAGAAAATTTGCTTAAATAAGCTCAAATTAAGTTAGCAAGCTAATCAGAGTTAGCAAGTGAGGAAATTGTTTATGACTTCACCTTCTGTAGGAAGCTGTGTGTGCTGTGAGTTAGCTGAGTCCCTCTAACTGTATGTTTTCCAGCTTCTGTTTTATGATATGTCACTTTCCTGAGTGTGGCTTCTTACCGTTGTGGGTTTCTATCAGGCCACCTTCAATAATGTATACTATAGTTACCTCAGCTTCCCTTCCTATTAATCCAGTTACCTTCTCATACTACAGTTTTAGTCATACAGAGTCACTGTTGGCATGACTAAAATGAACCCCCAAATACTGGAATTATTTTCCAGAGATGAGTGTAGAACACAGTTAATTGATACTGATTTATTTATTCTTCTTTACTCCTCTCTGTGATCTTCATACAAATTTGATGTATTTCCTCCTTACCTTCAGCCCATTATTAACAATTGTAAAAGTGTCCAGCACAAAATATTTGGCAATCATTATCTTTAAAATGTCAATTTCTGGTGTGAGACTTTTGGTTGATTTGGGAAAGTTTTGTCTTACCTTGTTTGGTTGTTGCTGTTTTGGAATAGGGTCCTATTTGAAGTTTGTATTGACTTCCTAGAGCCCAGAAACTTTATATGTTTTCAGTCAAATGTTAGAGTACTAGGTTTACCAATTGTATCATATTTCCCACCATTCCTGACCCATTTATGCTATGGTATTGATAAACATAACTTGTCATTTACAGAGACTGTAAGTTTTTTATTTCTGTGACAGATAGTAAGAGAAACTAAGGAAAGATTTATCTTAGCTCATGGCTTCAGAGATTCAGGCCACTGTGCAGAAAAGAGATTGTGGAGCAGAGTAGCTAGCTCACATTGTGGCAGCCAAAAAAAAAAAAAAGTGGAGCAAGCCGTGGTGGCACAACACACCTTTAATCCCAGCACTCGGGAGGCAGAGACAGAGTTCTGTGAGTAGAGAAACCCTGCCTTGGTAAAACAAAAACAAAAAAAGTAGAGCAAGACATTGCTTACTTTTTACATGCCTTCTAGAAAGTTTATGTTGGCTCACATGCAGTGACATTTGCTAGGTTTTTCTTTTCTATAATTTAAACTTTTTTTTTTTTCTCCTAAAGCCTCAGGCGTTTGTCTCCTTAATGATTTTCTTCTCAGAATAAGCAGGTGAGAATCACATTTGGATTCTCTTGCAAGTATCACAACCAGTTTGGAGTAATGATGTATCATAACAACCGCCTTATTAAGGCCTTTGAGAAGGTGGGCTGCCAGTTAAAGGTGAGTGGCTAATATTGCTTTGTCATAGAGGCCTGCAAAAAATGGGAGGGGAACCTTAAATTTCTGGGAAGATAGACACATTAATGATTTTAAGACACATCTCATGAAATTTGTTAGATTCTGACCCTGAAATTTTGGATCAGTATATGGGGGGCTAACCTGGCTACTAGTTATCTGTTTATAAGGAATGGAGTTCAGGCATATCAGCCACACCCTGTGTATCAACTTATCATTGTGTAAAATAGCTCTAATTATTATCTTGTGGAGACAGTAAAGATGTTTTGTAAGGTTCATAAAATTTAGTGTTTGAAAAAAGTCAGGATTTACGCTTTGGGTTTTCTATTTATAAGCTATGTCCCTGAATAAAGCAAGTAATTCCTTTGAGGTTCCATTTCTATGCCAGCAAAGTAGAAAGAGTTTTCTTTATCTTCCTTTCAATTTAGAGGGTTAAAAGATATTAACTGTGATAAATGATGTGAAACATTTCATAAGCCAGATTACACCAATGCTACCATTATTTTTGATTATTTAATGGTCATTTAAAGTAATGATTTCCACAAGTGACCACTTTGTTCCTGTTTTGAAGACTGCATGGCTGAAGCACAGTGCACAACACACTGCTATGTGTGTCATAGAAGGATAGTAATAAAAAGCCCTGGAATGGTCAATTGTGAGATCTTGGTTTTCCCTGTAATATCATCTTTACACAACTCCTGGCTAAGTGTCAGTTTAATCACGCCTTGATTCAAGTCAAGAGTAAAAAAGCTTTAGAACTCCAAGATCTCTTGCACTTCTCCTCTGACTCTGGGACTTCCTTGCTGGCCTATGTATGTATGGAAATGTCTAGGTTATAAGATTTGGTGTGGTGATTACATCACACCCCTGATTTGAAAATAAGGTTTTGTTTCACGTCTGCAGAACCTTATTATATAATATGGCCTTTTAACAATGTAAAATCCTTTATTCCAGTGAGCCTCTTGGCCATCCTAGAATATGAAACTTATGAAAATGGAGTCATGTGGATGAAGCCTAGATAGTACTAGAGCTGAGGAATTCTAGGGATCTGTGAATCATTGTTTGAACAGTCTGAGAGACAGAAAGGGGGTGGATCCGGATGGGATGGGAGGTGGAGAAGAATGGAAGCGCTGTGAAGAGTAGAGGGAGGAGAAACTGTAATCGGGGCACAGTATATGAAAAAGTCTATTTCCAACAAATGAAAAAAAAAAAAAAAAACAGAAAATCTTTACTCTAGAACTTGTCAGGAACCAGTCTATTAAAGTGTATTCTATGTGTTCCTCTACATCTTCATGGCCTTTCCTTACCCATGAATACTGTGTAACCTTCTTCCATTATTTTTTGGAATCGAAAGGAAATGCCTCTAGGCCTTCAATAGTAATCTGTTGAAATTAACATTTTCTTCTAAGCCAACTTGTGGAGAAGGTGTGGGAGTAATTGGAGTCATTGAGTGCAATTTCCTAAAACCTGCCTACAACAAACAAGACTTTGAGTACACCAAGGAATACCGGTGAGTCACTGTCAACCTGAGAGGTTTCAGATAAATTGCTCAGATACCATCCTGCTCTCTAAAGTTTCTAAAGCACCGCTAAAAGCCAGCTGGAGAGGTTAACAGAGAATGACTGCAAATATAGTTTCCAGGATTAGAGATGAGCTTGCTCTTTCCACTTTACCTTTAGAAATTACAGACTATAGAAGTACTTTGAGAAAAGATTTCTGGTTAAATGAAGAACCTTGTCTTTCATCTTGAAGCAAATGGATAAAGTCATTGTGCACATGTTGGGGAGGGGAAACTTGTCCCATAAATTTTCTTGAAGCCAGTGAAATGGTAACTTTTAGAAATGCTAGAACAATAAGGTAGATATATATGCACTCACAGAAGCATCTAGGGAAGATACATAGGGAACTTGACACCTACCAATAGGGATGTTTTAGGAATTGAAAAAAGTTGTTAAAATCGACTTGAAAATAGGTTTGGGGTTTAAGATACAACTCA
Organism: Phodopus roborovskii; assembly: GCF_943737965.1. Taxonomy (NCBI): domain Eukaryota; kingdom Metazoa; phylum Chordata; class Mammalia; order Rodentia; family Cricetidae; genus Phodopus; species Phodopus roborovskii. The sequence goes on from NW_026125894.1 coordinate 539,020, forward strand.
GTAAGAGAATGCTAGCTTGGCATGCATGTGACCCTAGATTTGATACCTTGTATGTGTTAGGTAAAGGACATAGGATAAAAAAGTTAGAGCTTCAATTTAATATAGGTCAGCACTGGTGTTATCTCTCCCCAAACTCTACAGGGAGAAATCAGACTACCTGGCTGAGTATCACATCTTGGAATCTCGTTTTATTTTTCTGTTACCTTTATTTCTTCCAGATATAGACCATATTTAAATTACTGTTGATTATCAGGGTCTAACATACCAATTGTAGGCTTTCTGTCTTCTCTTGTAGATTTTTTGTCTTAGGCTGCCATAACAAAATATCATAGAACAACTTAAACTACATAAATGTATTTTCTCTTAATTTTGGATACCAGAAATCTGAGCTCAAGAAGTCAATAGGGTTGATTTCTTCTTCTCAGCTTACAGTTGTACCTGTCTCACTGTGTTCTCACCTGGTTACCCATTGGCCTAATTGTCTGTGTTCTGGCCTCTATAATGATTGGAGCTCACCCCTATGATCTCATATGATCTTTATTATTTCTTTTAGGGAACACCTACTTATGGGGTATTCAGGCTAAGGACTTCTACACGAATTTTAGAGAGACATAATTTAATTATATTTCGAACACAATAGCACTCTAGGAGTGGGGATTCAGTTCTTATGTGAAAAAATATGTGACCTGTAAATACTTCAGAAGATGGTTAACACTAGTATTCTCTACAAGCACTCCTCCAAACATTTCTAAATACTCTGTCTCGGGAAGCTTTCAGTTGTATTATGTTTTGTGTCTACAAATGACCACAGAATTTCCATGGTGTGATTATGACATTTCATAGCTATGTGCTAGAGTGGTTGCTGTTTGAAGGATATGTTGCATCTCACTTCTAAAACTGCCTCTTTATTGGTATTGGCTTTGAGTACTCCCTACAGATTTGCTCACTGACCTGGTACTATTCTGTAAGTAAGAAGCAAACTTTAATTTGGTACATTTAAAAAAAAAGTTAGAGCTCTTGATTGTTATGAACAATTGTGGTATATTAAATTATGAAGCAAATACACATAAAATAATCAAGGTGTGTATGCAAACTGAGGAGAACATTTTTTTTGCTTATTGTTTTGGTTTCTCTGTGTAACAGCTCTGGCTGTCCTGGAACTCACTCTGTCACCTAGGCAAGCCTCAAGCTCAGAGATCTACCTGCCTCTGCCTCCCAAGTGCTAGGATTAAACTTGTGTGCCACCACTGCCTGGCTGAGAACAACCTTTAAATATTACTAAAGGAAATCAAAGAAAGCTTCTTAAAACAGACCTATTTGAGCTTAAACTTGAATGAAAAGTTCTAGGTGAACTAAGGATAAAAGTATTCTAAACCAGTGGTTCATCAACCTGATGCTAGGACCCTTTAATACAGTTCCTCATGTTGTGGTGACCCCCAACCATAAAATGATTTTGTTGCTAGAGTGTAACTATGATTTTGCTACTGTTATGAATCGTAATGTAAATATTTTTGGAGATATAGTTTGTCGAAAAGGCTGCAACCCCAGGGTGAGAATAACTGTTCTAAGCAGAGAAGAGTAAAGGTAATGGCACAGAAAGGTAGGGGGTGTCCTTGGGATATGAAGAAAGAAGATGTGAGAACATTTGGTATCATTCTATTTAAAATCTCAGCAGTATCTTTTCATAAGAGTTGGAGGAAAAATCATTTCTCAGAAATGTTTTTTTGGGCTCTGAGCTACAACAAAATTAATTAAATGTTCCTTCATTTATATGAGACCATAAGAACTTTAGATTTGACAAAGATTTAGGTTTCACAAAGAGATAGCGATTGGAGTGGCAATCCCAAATTAATTTCAGCATAATTGGGTTTTAGTCACTCAGGTTTATCAGTGGTTATGGCAACGGTGTGTTCTGGATCCAAATAAATTAATCATTTAAAGTTGAGTCTGACCCATAATGAAGACCTTGACCAAGGCTTCTCTCCTAAATGTGAAAGTTTAGAAATAACATGGTTAAATAGAACCAAATATTTTTCTTTTGAGTGAAAGTGATGGATTTATGATAATTTCCTAAATAATATTTATGAAATCCAAATGTTAGACATTAAAATGTTTCAACAGCTTTCCATATTATTATTGCCAACATACCACCATAAAAAATCTGTATTTTTTTCTTTTGGATACATTACATCTTTGTTTTTTTGATGCCTAGTTTTGGTATGATAATTTGAGGCAATTGTAGAGAGTTAAAATAAAGGCATTCTATAAACATGTAGGATTTCTGCTTAATTTAATTTAATAGTTATTGTATATTTATTTTTTTACTAAAAAGAGAATGACAATACTAACATACATAGGGTCTTTTGCATAATAAATTTGCTAAGTATTGCCCAGTTTGGGTGTCATTGCCATCTCCTTTTAAAATATTTATTTTTGTTTTATGTGTATGGGCATCTCACAAGTGCTATGACGATAGGAATGAATCACCATGCCCTGTGCCTTTATGCTGAGGACTGAACCCGGGTACATGTATATACAAGCACAAACTCTACTACTGAGCTAGATCCCCGGTCCTATTGCCCTTTATGCTGAGGACTGAACCCGGCGGGTACATGTATATACAAGCACAAACTCTACTACTGAGCTAGATCCCCGGTCCTATTGCCCTTTATGCTGAGGACTGAACCCGGGTACATGTATATACAAGCACAAAATCTACTACTGAGCTAGATCCCCGGTCCTATTGCCCTTTATGCTGAGGACTGAACCCGGGTACATGTATATACAAGCACAAACTCTACTACTGAGCTAGATCCCCGGTCCTATTGCCCTTTATGCAAACTTCATACAGAGTAGAAAGAGTTTAGATAAAAACATGGAAATTTGAAGCCAGATACAGGGCATAGACCTCTAATCCCAACACCCAGGGGCTATGGCCATGGGATTGTGAATTAAGGCCAGCCTAGGCTACATAATAAGTTCTTGGATAGCCTCATCTACATATCAAGACCCTCCATTCTCTTTGTCCCTCTCAAAAATGGGAATTTGAGAGGATTGGAGAACATGGTTAGCTGTCACAAATTCCTCCTGTGAGTATTACAGATTCAAAAGTACAAATGTTAAACCAGCTATCATACTACTAGAATATCTACAAAGAAATAATCTGTAATACATCACTTTTAACTATTGGATTTTAGCTATAAATATCATGGTTCAAGCTTAAAACATTTCTAGAGTTAACTTTGCCTTTAAAAAGCTTCCAAAGCAAGCCTGGCATTGGTGGCACATGCCTTTAATCCCAGGACTCAGGAGGCAGAGGCAGGAGGATCTCTGAGTTTGAGGCCAGCCTGGTCTACACATTGACTTCCAGGACAGACTCTAAAGCAATACAGAGAAACCCTGTCTCCAAAAACCAAAAACCAAAAGAAAAAAAAAGCTTCCAAAGCACTTAACAGAGAAAGCCATTAATACATATCACAGTAACTAGGTTTTGTAGAATCTTCCAAAGAATTTCAAAACACAGTTGCTTACCTTAAGGACTTTGCATTCTGTTTATAATAATAGATTATCATATATCTGGAAATAACTAAATAGTAGTAAAATGGCTAATAGACCTCTATGATTCTATACAGGGAATATGCTCTGATGAGACAGATAAGGAAAGTTTTAGGTAGATGATATTACTTAAGATATGCCTTAAATGGATTTCTGCGTTTGAAGTCAGCCTGGTCCACAGAGCAAATTCTGGGAAGGACAAGACTCCATAGAAAAACTTTTGTCACAAAAAAATCTAACAAACAAAAGAGGTATTCCTTAAAAGATAGAAGATTGGAGCTGTATAGAGATGGCTTTAAGAGCACCAGATGTTCTTCCAGAGGACCCAGGTTCAGTTCCCAGCACCCACAGGATGGCTCACAACTGTCTGTAACTCCAGCTCCCAGGGAACCAACAGCTACTTCTGGCCTCCATAGGCACAAGGCACACATGTGGCATACAGACATGCCTGCAGAGAAAATACCCACACATTTAAATAAATATTACAATCTTAAAAGTTTACAGGATGTCCAAAAGGAAGGGGATGCTAGTAAACAGTTGTGCCATGAGCTACTCTATTGACAAGAACGTTGAGGGCCAAATGGAGATAAGGTGATGTACTAAAGTGAAGAAAAATCAAACAAAATGGTTAAGGAAGGGCCAGATCTTAAAGTAGAGATTGGCAAATATTTTCTGAGAAGGCCAGAGAGAAATATTTGGATCTTTGTAGACCACACTGTCTCTTACCCAACATCTCAATTCTATCATAGTATGAGCATATATATTGACAGTAAGTAAAGGGGTGAATATTGTGCCAGTACAATTTTGTTCACAAAACAGGCAGAGAGGAGGATTTACCTTCCAGGCTAACGTTGGCACACCCTTTTCTTAGAACCCCTTTTCTGAACTATGTGCCAAGTTATATCTAATGGTTTTAGAGAATCCAGATGATAATTTACATTTTAGGGAAGAACAGTGATCCTCAACTTCTGTCTGCAAACAGCAGAAAGCATCTTCTATTGTTGTAACAATTGACCATAAATTTAGTGGCTTAGTACAACACTAATTGACTGTATTAATGTTCTGTAGGTTAGACATCTGACTCAGATCTCACTGGGCTAAAATCAAGGTGTTGGCAGGCTGTCTTCCTTTCTGGAGGCTCTAGGGGAGAATCCGATTCCTTTTCTTTTCCAACTTTGGAGGCTGCCAGCATTCCTTGGCCCAAAGCTCTCTTCTCCAACTTCAAAGTCAGCAGTGATGAGTTGCATCCTCCTCACACTGCATCATTCCAGTAACTTGCTTCCATATTCACATTGCCTCCTCTGATTCTGACTCCTCTGGCTCACTCTTCCACATTTGAAGGCCTCTGCTTACATTGGACGTTTAGAATATTTTTCCTACTTTAAGGTCACACAATGAGTAACAGTAATTCTCTTACTGTATATAACATAAGTTATTCACAGATTGTTTTTTATTGGGACCTAGAAACTTTGAAGGACTATTATTTTGTTGTCAGTCCTCTGGTGCATCAATAATCAAAAACTGATTGCCATATCCCATCCCAACATCATCAAAAGTTTCAGAGTCTAAAGTCTTAGCTAAGTGTCATCATCTCAGAAGTCCCATATTTCATACCTAAATCACATTTTTCTGAGTCTGATGTACATGGGATACTATTCTTCTCTACCTCTCTCTGTCTCTGTGTCTCTGTCTCTCTCTCACACACACAAACACATACATACTCACACTCAAATACTTTACTGCTAAAATATAACAGCAGGAGCTATACAGGACATTAGTTATGTAAAAATTCTGTGTCGAGTGAGGTTTAAACTTAAAAGAAAAAGAGTTACAGGTACCAAGCAATTTCATAAACCCAGCTATGCAAATTCTATTAAATATCAAAGACTAGGCATAATTTTCTGAACCTTATAACAGTGCCCCCTATCATTGAAGCACCTTCTGGGCTGTGGTTCAACTCTCAAAATTACCTATTCATGAAGAGTAGCATATTTTCAGAGCAGAGTAATTTCATCAGGTTATCATCACTAGAGTCTTTTTAAATATTTCTTTTATTTTTGTGATGATCATATAATTACATTATGTTTTATCCTTTCCTGCCTCCAAAACCTTCCATATACCTCTCCTTGCTCTCTTTCAAAGTCATGATTTTTTTCAGGAGTCGTTGTTATATACACATATGTATGTGTGCATACATACATAGTCCTAATTACATCATGCTCACTGTATATAATGTTACTTGTATGTGTATATTTTTTAAAGTTCAGTATGATTCTTTCATTATATATTCTCCCCTATTTGTTCATGTCAGTCAGAGCTGAAAGTGTTTGTACTCCTGCCATCTCAAAAACCTTGTAGGTCTTCCATGGATGTGATGAATATTCATTCCACTTAACAAAGGCTCTAGACTGATCTTTCCTAGTTAATCTTATTTCTCTTCTTGGCCTCAGCTGAAATAGTTGTGGAGGTCCATGAGTCACATGCTTAATATTCCCAAAGAGCCTTGTATGTGACTGAATATTTTGACCTTTTGATCTCACTGAGATATTAGCTAATGACTGTTTAACCCTACTCTTCATTCAAAGAGCTCACAATCCTTGACAATGAATCTGTACATTCTGATAACCTTTGTGATTTTGACTGACTGAGAACATTCCAGAATGTCAAGTTCTGGTTCCTTTCCCATTATCAGTTCTTCTCATTTATCTTTTCTTTGCTAAATTTTATGTGACCAGCCAAGAGGACACAGCATCAGAGGTTTATCTAGAGAGCTCCTTGGACAAATGTACAAATTCATCATTTCCAAGCTGTGCTATCCATGAAACTTCAGGACATTTTCTGCTAAGCTTTCTGTGACTATGTAGCTAGGATCATGTTTCAGATTTTCCAGTAATGTGTTGGCTCATTTCCCCTGAGCCTTGGTTAGTAGTATCCTTACTATCTGTATCTCTAACTCTACTTACAGTGATTTAGGCAGTCTTTAAGCCAATCTCTAGCTTCTTCTCTACCATGCTGCTGCACCTTCCTTCTGAGCCCTCACCCATTTAGTTAACATCCATCCATATATCTATTCACAGTCTGCTCAGTGAAGTTTCGACTCTGGCATGTTTCTCAAACTTAGCCACATTTCTTTATTTTCCTTTTATTATGTTTTTAGGCAGGGTCCTTTGTAGCCTCAAGATCACTGTTTAGCCAAAGATGACCATGAACTCCTGATCCTCCAAAATATCCAGGCTGCCAAATTTCATTTCCTCATTTTTAGGTATTTTTTTAATAGTAGTACTGTTTCTAGACATCATAATCATCCATATTCTTTTTTATTCATTTAAAATAATTTATGTGTATGTGCACACATGTGAGCATATGCAACCTCAGCACATAAAACTTGATAGCAAGCTTTACCCACTTAACTATCTCAAGGGGCCGGTATTCTTATTGTCACATCATATTGCATCATATATTTGTGAGTTTGGATTGAATCCATTTGCATGCTATTTTCCGTGTGGTTATCAGAGACACTACATTTAAGATGCCTCTGTCTCTTTTCAATTTAGTCCTCTACAGTGCCTATGGTGGACTACAGGTGGTTCTGCACACATGCTTTGGATTTTATTTCCATCCCTTAAATTTTAAATTGTTCCTCAATTTTAGTAATTTTTTAAGCATGCAGATTCTTCTGTCTGTTCTGCTTTTGAATCCATCTAGTGAATTGTCTGTTTTAGCTATTCTACTCAGTTCTATATTTTTCTGTCTCCTTGTTGCCATTTCCATTTTCTTAAAAAAAAAAAAAACTCTTTGAACTTGACTTCCTTCACACCTTCCTTGAGCTTTTGGAGCATCTTTAAGCCAGAACTTTTTCAGGGACTGTTTCTTTGGATTTCATTTTTCTTTGATCATACCATATTTTTGTGCTTCTTTGTATGCCCTGTGATTTTTATATATAATTTTTTATTTAAATTTGAAACAAGCTTGTTTTACATGTCAATCCCAGTTCCCACACCCTCCCGTCCTCCCTTGTTCCCCCCACCAACCTCCATCCCATCCCGTTTTTGCTCCCCAGGGATGGTGAGGCCTTTCATGGGGTGTCTTCAAAGTCTGTCACATCATTTGGAGCAGGGCCTGGGCCCTCCCCCATGTGTTTGGGCTGAGAGAGTATCCCTCTATGTGGAATGGGCTCCCAAAGTCCATTTGTACACTAGGGATAAATACTGATCCACTACCAGAGGCCCCAGAGACTGGCCAGTACCCCTAATTAACACCCACATTCAGGGGTTCTAGGTCAGTCTTTTGCTGGTTTCCCAGCTATCAGACTGGAGTCCATGAGCTCCCCCTTGTCAGGTCAGCTCTTTCTGTGGGATTCTCCAACCTGGTCTTGACCCCTTTGCTCATCACTCCTCCCTGTCTGCAGCTGGATTCCAAGAGTTTGGCTCGCCCTGTGATCTTTATAACACAATAATTCTGGAAACTGGATTCCCCCCCCCTTTCCTAGGATTTGCTTTGTTGATTTTGTTTATTTGGTGTCAGTGGTGTGGTTTGCTATAAGTTATCTCTGTACTAGAGGCCAGGTAGAGTGTAATCTTAAAGTTTTCTCACTTGTTTTCTGAACCTGTATTTTTCCTCTGAAAATTTACAGTGATGTTCTAATTTTCTATATGAGCATATATGTGTGGTTATGTGTATTTATACATGCACATGTGCATGTATATATGTATATGTATGCTTTTGAATATATTTATTTTAACATGTGACTCCCCAAACAGGAAAAGATGTGAAAATAAAATTCTACCACTTTAAATGTCCTGGACATCTTTTCAACTAGAGGAGAAACTTCTAATCATGGAGAATATACCAAAAAAGGCCACTTGCCTGGTGTGTGATCAAAAAATAGTAGCAATGAGAGCATAGGTCACTATCCTTGAAGGATGGCAACCCCTTTTCCTATTGTGGTTCTTATCACTTGTTTGTGGAACGCCTTCAGAATTCCCTATCATGGCATTAGAGGTGGAGAATGTATAGCTATTACTCTGCTAAGAATAGAGATGAACCAAAATAAACTACAGCTTACCATCTAAGTGTTCCAAAATACTGATCATTAAATATTATCTGGATTAGTTTCAGGCTCCTGTAGCATCTTTGCAGTAAAATGTTGAAGGAACTTTTTTCCTATTAGTCCTATTTCTCTGTGGTCGACAGATACTTCCAGTGCAGTTGTTAGCTAGGCAGGTCTCCTACTTATCTTCCCAGGAGCTCATAAAATTTTCTTGATCAAATGGACCCCTGAAGATCAGAAAACAAAGCATATGGCTCTGTGTATGACTTGGGGGAAGGCTATTAATGGAGAGGTGGAAGTATTGGTAGTAGTGAAGGGATGAGTTGATACAGGAACTTGTCTATGATTATTTCAGTCACGTGCATGTAGTGAAAAATCTAATTTAAAATGAGTAGGGTGGTGGTTAAAGGAGAGATACACTGAAGAAAAGATCTGCAAAGATACTGAATAATGTTCCCGAGGGTGAAGAGAGGTTTGAAAGTACTCAAGTTTCTAGTGTTCCAGGTATGTGTAAATTTGCATTAAGTTGTAATCCTGGGGAATAGAATTTAATAGGAATTATTCATTAGAAAAGAAAGCAAACTCAGATTCAGCTTCTAATAACATTATTGCAGAAAAATGTTGAAGGAACATTTTCCATGTTAGTGCTATGCTGCTATGATTAGTTTGGATGCAGAGGAACTATAATGACATATAAAGCTAATATTTGATTGATTTTCTAATAGATAAGGTTTTGTGTATGAGCCTCTCATTTTTCTATTTGATCCTGAATCATGTCCCTATCTGAAAATTTAATAATTCATATTATTTATCTCTGTCCTCATTCTGTCATAGTCTCTAATGAAAATGACAGAATACTCATTGCATGATTCTATATGCCTTGAAAAAAATCTGTTTGGATCTTACGATTTTAACTTCATGACCAAAGTGACTATAAGTCATTATGCTATTAACATTATGGTATGTTTTTTCTGTTATAGTTTTCATTATTGTTTTATTATAGGATTTCCCAAGGGCAGTTGACTCCTATGTTAGTTTTTTAAGTCGTAGGTATTCAAAAGTATGCTGATTATTCTAAATTGTTGGATTCTGTTTAACAGGAACTTCTGAGAGATTAAAAGAAAATAAATATTCAAGTGCTGAACATTGACATACTCCTTGCATTTTCTTTCAGGATGATAATAAGTGTTCTTGCCCAGAAGCTCAATGCTTATTGGAAGGAAAAAACATCTCAAGAGAATTTTGAGATCATACCTACATCCAGGCCAGTATCATAAGTAATAAAATATAGACTATGAAAACATTAAGTGTAATGTCCCTCAATCAAATAGAAGAAATAAGGATAAAATAATGTTTTTCACATCAGGGAGTTAACTAGCAATATGAAAGCACAGGTACTAATTACATAATTTTACCTCTTCATTCCTATTTAAGACTTTTGTGATTTGCATCATAAATGTGAAGGGTTTAGTGCTGTCAGTGTAGGAGAGACTAGTATAGTGGGGGATTATGACCATTTAAATAAAACACTTCTCGGTGGAATGTCTAGACTGCCTTCTTGATAGTTGAGTGCACTTTAGTAAGTGAGTGACTTCACTTATTTGATTGACTTAGACTCCGTGATTTTGAAGCAGTTTATGGCATAGAGTAGATGTTCTGACATGTTAATAAACATATTAGAGAAGAAGTAGAGGTTACTGGATCTATGCTTTAGTAGGTAAGGAGAACAAGATCAGCCCAGAAGGCACCTTTCTTATATGAGGGGAGGTGGCTACTTTTTTAAGTAGAAACTACAAGTTCATGCTCCCACCAGGCATAGGAGTGTTTCCTTTATTACACATCCTCTCCAGCATAAGCTGTCATTAGTGATTTTTATCTTTGCCACTCTGATAGGTAGGTATAAGATAAAATCTCAGTTAGTTTAATTTTGCATTTCTCTGATGGCTAAGGATGCTGAACATTTCTTTAAGTGTTTCTGTAGCAGCAGAATTTTAATAATAGAAATATTTACTGGTTATTTACTTAAATTCAAGACATTGCTCTAAGTTCCTTTCATGTAATAATTTATTCAATAACCCACAAACCTCTCAGTACACGGATATTATTTCTTTGTAGATATAAAGCCTAGTAACCAAGAACTTACATCCTTTGCACAGGATTAGATATATAGGACAAAGTAGATCTAGAGCTAAGGTTCAAATTAAGCAACTAGGTCCCTGAAGCTATATATCACTCTTCTACAGGAATATAGCAATGGTTAGTACAGCACCTTCAATTTCCAATTTACTACAAACAAGTTCTAAAGCCCTTCTTCCTGACTGGGTTGAAGGTTCCACCATGGTTTGTTTGTAACCCTTAGCAGAGTTTTGCTGCCTTTTAATGTTCTTGTCCTCAAGAATAATACAGGCATCTTTCTGCATGACATTCTTCTGTGCAAATACTTGAAAAAACAAAGCTAACACAACCTTTCTTTCCTCTTCCACTTCTGCTGTAACTGCTTTCTAATGGCTCTAGCTCTGTAGCTGTGTGGGAATAACAGAGGTCAGATCTGAGCTTGGAGCTTCAAGATTGCAATTCCAGAGCAACCTATAGCAATAGAGAGGTTCAAACGTTTGGGAAAACTTGACTAAATAGATCTTTTAAAAAGAGGTCATTATATTTGAGTGGCACAAATACCTTTTATTTCCTCCTTTATATATATTTCCCTATTTTCTAGTTTTCCATAATGAGATAGTGTTACTTTTATAACTAGTAATAAATAAAACATGATTTGAAACAATGAACAATTACTGAAAGTAGTCATAAAAGAGCCATAGTACTTTATTGAATAGTTCAGTAGAAGAGCAGTAAAATACAACATACTCAAAACTCACCCTGTTAGTAAAATGGGCCTGGGATGCCTCTTTCCCCCTTGTGACTTTTATTCCCTCTCCAATACAACTTTTCACACTATTTATACCTTCTTTCACGTGCATGCTACTCCTTTCCACAGGGAAATGAATTCACTTTAATCTACAAACGATTGGGTTGCACACTTCTGGAATTGATGAGGGTGGATATGAATTTGAAGAGTTCAACTCTGGATGATTTTATCCTAATAATTTCAACCAATTATGGGAGCCATCATTTATAGTTAGGAAATTTACTCAAACTATATTGCCTTTTATGATGAATGTTGGAATGCCAACATGGTTTGGATATGATGCTGGAACTCTTATGTTGGGGCCTTGTGCGTACTAGGCAAGCTATATGCTAAGCTACACCCCTAACGCCAAAGGACTGTTTTTGAAAGGAAAAAGGGAAATCATAAGTGTGCAAGGAAGTAGGGGAGAGATTTTGATGACAGTGGGAGAAATCAGAAACATACAGGGAAGTAGGTGAGAGATTTTGATGACAGTGCTTCTGTGCCTCCTCAAATAAATTTAAAATTTGTTCAGTGATTGAACAAGCAAATAAAACAATTTGATGGGTTTTATTTCTTTATAGAAATGTATGACACATACTTTTCTCAAGGTAATAAATCTTAGAGTTAAAAATTTCCTATTTCTCAAAATTTATTCTGGAGTAAATACTATTAACCTCTATAAATAATAATTTTTTGGTATTCACATCTGGTTGTGGATATCTATGTTGCTCAAAACATGCACATTTCAGATGTCAAGATTATAAGATTTCTAGCCTATTTTCCACATTTTTCCCCTTTTTAGGACATAACCTTTTAAAATTAGGCTGAAACGCAGAGCTAGGATCTGTACAATAACATTTCTATTTTTCCTCTCCTAGGATGCTTCCTGACCAGACATGGGTACAGTGTGATGAATGTCTTAAGTGGAGGAAACTTCCTGGAAAGGTGGATCCATCCACATTACCTGCAAGATGGTTTTGTTACTATAATCCCCATCCAAAATACAGGTAAGGTTTTAGGACTCATTATTCTTTCCATAAGTCCTAATTTGTCTTCCTGTTTCACAGAACCACTTCATATCAAATCTACCTTCCTTAGCCTGGTATTCAAGCACCCTGTGCTGACTGGCCCCATCCTAACTATCTAACCTTACTTTTCACTACACTTTACCAAGGTCCCTATGTGTGCCATGGTTACTCTCTCCTCTATGACTTTGATAGTGTCCATTCTGTTGATTAAAATGACTTTTGTATCCCATGTTCCTATTCATATTGCAATGATTTTACTCGGACCTCCTGCAGCATTTGATTCTTGACGTTTGTTCATATGCCATATTTTATTTGGGGGTATTTTTCAGGTGTTCAATTTTTCTTTTTTGATTCCACAAGTGGTTTAAAATTCTTAAAGACTAAGTTCCTTCCATTCCACATTGAGTCAATAGCTTTCATATGCCTCCTCTGCAGAATCAATGGGAATTGAATGTGTTGCACATTCAATGCTGTTTGCTTGTTTGTGTTCCTAATGTGCCATATGTTCCTTACAGCAGCCACCATCCAAGCAGTGCCTGACATAACTCAGTAGTTATGTAGGTTTGTAATAAGTCAGCCTGCTTCAATCCGGCTATAATCTTTTTTCAGATTGCATGCTGGTAAAAAGACAGTAATCCAACATACTAATGCTTTTCTGGAGAAAATGTCAAACTGGAAGAAAGTAAACGAATGAAGGCTAGGACTGTAATATTTTTTACACAACAAATAAATCTTTATTCTTTTTTACACAATTTATTTACAAATAAATCGTTACTTTTTGTTATATATATTTATTATTTTTCTTATTTTACATATCGATCCCAGTTCCCTCTCTCCCTCCCATGTCCCCCAACCCCCCTCATACCCCATCCTCCCCCCCCCACTCCTCAGGAAGGATGATGCCTCTCAGGAGGGATCATCAAAATCTGTCATGTAATTTAAAGAAGGGACTAGGCCCTCTCTCCTGCCTCTATGTTAAGGTAGTATCCCTCCATGGGGAATGTGCTCCCAAAGTCCTTTCGTGCACCAGGGATACATTTGGGTTCCACTGTCAGAGGTCCCTTAGACTGTCCAGGCCTTCTAAAAATTGAGTTGGGGTAATGAATAGAAGAGAGCAGAGATAGAGATAGAGAGAGAGAGATACCATAATAGAGGGAGCCATATAGGTTTGAAGAGAAAACTGACTCTAGAGATATGTCCAGAGACCTACAAGACTGACCCCAAGTAACAATCTGAGCAACAGTGGAAAGGGTTCCTTAAATGCCCTTCCCTGATAATGAGATAGGACTGTAATTTTTAAGCACCCCTCGGTCTCCACATGGGCCTAAACACCTTTCTGTGGAGAGGAAATGAGATTGTGTGGTCAAGTTATGAAATTGACTACTAGAAGTTTCTTTATTAATGTTTTCTTCTTTTGAATGTGTTGTCTTTTATCTGTTCATACTCAGGCCAGGAGAGAGCCATCTAAGCCACATTACGCCCTTGCAAAATGAATACAATGCAATGTCCAATTGATACTCATCTTTGTTTGTCATTTTCTTCGGATTACTTTTGGCCACCAAATAAATTTGTTTGTGCTTTTGGATTGTCCTTCTGAGATTCCCTTCTCAGTGCTATATGTACAGCTAGCTTTTGTAATGTAAATGGGATCCTAACTGTATACTGTTACCCAATTTTTGAGCTGCTCTGTCATTAATCTACTCTTAAAGGAAGTACAGAGTACAAGCTAGGACCACATTTTGTCTCTGAAAAATGATTTTCTTTCTGTACTACAGGAGATGCTCTGTTCCGGAAGAACAAGATCGCATTGATGAAGACTCTTACCTGAGCAAGGCTAAGCAACAGTTGAGTATACATGAGGTGGTGCTCCACATCCTAGAGTGGAGAAACTGCTGTCCCTGTGATAAGACAAGGGATTTGAGAAGGGAGCTATCTTTGGAGGACTCTGTGTTTGCCCAACTTGTTATCTGCTTGTTCATTCTCCTCCCTGCCCCTCATACACACACACACACACACACACACACACACACACACACACACACACAGAGAGAGAGAGAGAGAGAGAGAGAGAGAGAGGGAGGGAGGGAGGGAGGGAGGGAGGGAGGGAGGGAGGGAGGGAGGGAGGGAGGGAGGGAGGTTATGAATGAGAATTTGAAATCTCTCCAGTCATAGAATTCAGGAATATAGCCCTAGTTCCTCTGAACTTCACGAGTGAACTAAATAGCGCTTAATTTTGAGATAGTCTCAGTACATAGTTTAGACTGACCTATAACTCACTCTGTAGACCAGGCTGGCTTTCAACTTGCAATCCTTCTTCCATTGGCCTCCAGAATCTAAACAGCACTTTTATCTTCTAGAGAGGAAACTATTGAGAAGAAGCAGAAGGCCGTGGAAAGTGACAAGCACCAGGTGAGAGACTGGTCCATGTCTTCGTCTTCTCACACTGTTTTCCCCAACACAGGCTTCCGGTCGAAGAATGCTGCATAGCATTGCTGAGGGTTTCTTCTCGCGCTCTCTTCTTTGACTTGGATCTTTGGGTTTTGTGTTGCTCTTCTGCTGTTGATGTTCAGATCACTTAAACAGAAGAGTCATGTCACTTATTTTCCAGATTTGGATTCTGGGCAGTGGGAATGACACATTTGCTGTCACATAACAGTTGTGTGCCATCTTCATAAGCTGCTCCTCTTGAGTTTCTGGTTTTCCTGTCTCCTTTCTTTTGGGATTCAGGGATCATTCCTTCCTCTTCTCTTGGGAAGAAGGGTTGGTTCTTTGTGCCTCCCCGCCCCCCCTCCCCATCCCTGCTTTCAGGCTGGCTGGCTTTATAAAGACTCTGCTGTTTTGAATTTTCAGGAGCACTGTCTCTCGGACATGGTTGCCCAGCTCCGGACGCTGAAGGGTGCAATAAGGTTGGCCGTCCTTTCAGGGACACTCCTTTCCTGACAGCCACCATAGCACCCATATATCTCCCCCACCCCTCCTTGCCTTTCTGCATGGTTTCCCTTTTGACCCTATTTCCCAGAGATGCTAGTGGCATGTTAGATTCACTTCCTTTCCCAGTCGGGCAGGACAGACTAGTGAGGAGAGAGGCAGTGTAACACTAATGCTTTTTCATGTACCCTGCTCGAGCTGAGGCATATAAGCAATCGTGTTTCATATCCTGTGCCTATACAGACATTGAGACTTCCTGGACTGCCCTATCCTCATTCAGTTTGCCTTCCCTCTATTCTTTCACCCTAATTATTCGTATTTTCTTCATATGCTGGCTCTCCTACCAGATCCCAGGTGCATGTCTCTGTTGTGTGCACTGTGAACATGTGGTAGCCTCTGGCATGTGTCTCTCCTAAACCAGCAGATACTTGCGGCAATGCAATTCCTTTCCACCCGTATTTTCAACACAGAGCTCGAAAGGATGAAAGCCCAGCCTTCACCTGGGTCGCAAGAAGCGAATAGACAGCGGTTGGGGCCTGGGTTGTGTTGTGGGTGGGAAATGTCTAGTAACCAATACAAGAGTTGATGTCTAACCGATAAGGTTAGTGACTGAATGTGTTTGGATTCAGTGTTCTAGTGTACATACTGTGCAATGTTTGTTCTGTTTAGGAAACAGTTTCTTTTTATTTGCCCAAGCATTCTTTCCTAGCATCAGAAGAATTGACACATCTTCTGGTATTTTGTTCAAACCTGGGATTTTTATGAACTATTTCTTTCTTGATAGGTTCTCAGTAATCTGCCAAAGAGTCCTGCTACACAAGATATGGCTGAACTAAATGACAAGACAATTGGGTACGAGCAAATCAGTAGCCCTAACCTGCTTCCATCTGTTGGAGAAGAAAACAAATCACCTCTTCAACTTAAGTCTCTGGATTCCAGTGTTTTTCAGTTTTCCAGGTGACTAAAACCTTCATTTCTTTTCAATAATAAGCCCCAGAATCTGTTTTCCTGTAGAGTAATTTGATATGTCATATGTAATATTTCTTATATATAGTATTATGTAATGTAAGTATACCACCACGCCAAGTCAGTTGTTTTCCTTAACACATGAAGTTCACTCATGAAAATATAGTTTGGAACTGATAGAATTGTGTCTTGCATGCGCCCCCTAGTTTTTCCTCCTTAAAAGTACTATGTTGAGCCTATATACTTTTGAAGTGAGCACTGTCTTGTGTTATCTACGGAAGACTCATATTAAATCTTTGAAAAGTAAAAAGTGCTGTATAAATAAGGTAATGCTATATACAAAGTCATTGGCCCTATACTTAAATTTATGAATATTAAAGTCTACAGAGGACTCATAGGCCTATGAGATGTTGGCCCTGTGTAAAATTAACTAGTAGAAATGTTTCCTAGAAAAAAGTCACTACTGAAAATTTGTTCTTGCTAACATGGTGGTACACATCTTTAATCCCAGCACCCAAGGCAGAGGCTCCTGTGTGTATAAGAGCAGCCTTATCTACATAGTGAATTCCAGGCCAACCATGTTTACACAGTGAGATCCTGTCCAGGAAAAAAAAAAGTTTGTTCTTGGCCTTCACTCACTTCATTTTCTACTGTGTCATCAATGTTGTTAGTCCATATAATAGGAAGGAGGATAACTATGTATTTTCTTAAGCGTTAGGCACCCTGAGGTACTAAACAGTCCCCATATTGTCATTAGGAATGAACATAGTATTCTTAATTCCTTGCATTTATCTTCGCTGTTTTCATTCTTGCAGGACAGGTAGAGAATTGCGCTCAAATATAGGAAATGTCTAGAGCCATCATTAATGTGATCTTACATAATAGCTGTGGATTTCTTAGTGTTCTTCTTAACATGTCGTAGGATAGAGGACATAGACAATTTCCTAGGTCACTTAACCTTTCCCACTAGTGATATACATTCTTTACCTGTTTGTTTCTTCTGAGGCAAGTCTTTCAGCCTTATAAACACTGACTTGTACAGGTTTACCGGCCCCCTGTACTGTGATTCTTCCCTATTTAAACTGTGTAGACAGTACAGGGATCTTTAGATGTCCTGAACAGGAGTAGATGGCCTCAAGAGAAAGTAAACTTTACAAGTAAGACTATTAAAAGAAGTAAATGACAATCTACATGAAAGCATTGGAACACTGCCTTGCTTGGGATGTGATCAGTATTTAGTAAGCAATGGTTAAATCCAAGTCAGATGGAAAGAGCAATTTAGGAAATTGAATGTTGTAGCAAAGGGGTAAAGAAATGACTGTCCACCCTGGTCTCTGTAGTTTGACCTGGATGCTACCCTGGTGCTATCAATAGTTTTTCATCATTCATTACAGGTTTGAATTTTTTTAAAAAAAAACTTAGTTTTCATTTTACATACCATCCTCAGTTCCCTCTCCCTCCCCTTCTTCCACCCCCAACTCCCCTCTTCTTACCCCCTGTTCACTCCTCATAGGGCAGTAAGGGCTCCTTTGGGGAGTCAACAAATCTGACATACCAAGTTGAGGCAGGACCCAGCCCCTCTCCCCTGTATCATGGCTGAGCAAGGTATCCCTCCAACTTTGGTTGGTTTTCTTTTTCCATATACAAAATATTTTATTTCATTTTATTATTTTACATATTGATCCCAGTTCCCTCTCCCTCCTTTCTTCCCTCTCTCCCTCCCTCCATCCCTCCCATGACCCCCACCACCACCCTCCCATCCCATCCCCCTCACTCCACAGGGAGGGTGATGCCTTCCAGGAGGGATCAACAAAATCTGTCAAGTCATTTGGAATAGGGACTAGGCCCTCCCTCCTGCCTCTAGGTTAAGGGAGTATCCCTCCATGGGGAATGTGTTCCCAAAGTCCTTTTGTGTACAAGGGATACATCCTGGTTCCACTGTCTGAGGTCCATTAGACTGCCCAGGCCTTCTAACTGAGACTCATGTTCAGGGGGTCTGAGTCGGTCCAATGCTGGTTTCCCAGCTATCAGTCTGGGTGCCCATTAGCTCCGCCTTGTTCAGGTCAGCTGTCTCTGTGTGTTTCTGTAGCCTGGTCTTGTCCTCCCTCTCTGCATCTGGATTCCAGTTCTGCTCAGCGTTTAGCCATGGGTGTCTGCTTCTGTTTCCATCAGCTACTAGATGAGGGCTCCATGATGGTGGATGAGTTAGTCATCAATCTCATTATCAGAGAAGGGTATTTATGGTAGCCTTTCCACTGTTGCTCAAATTGTTAGTTGGGGTCAGTCTTGTAGGTCTCTAGACATTCTCTAGAGTCAGTTTTCTCTTCACACCTATAATGGCTCCCTCTTTTATGGTCTCTCTCTCTCTCTCTCTCTCTCTCTCTCTCTCTCTCTCTCTCTCTCTCTCTCTCTCTCTCTTCTCTCATCTATTCATCCCCTGACTCAATCTTCCTAGTCCCACTTGCTTTCCTCTCCTCCCCTTCTCTTTCTCCTAGCTCCCTCTCCACTCACTGTCTCCCCCCCCCCAAACTCCCAATATGCTCAGGAGATCTTGACCCTTTCCCATTCTGTAAGGGAACTTGTATGAATCTCTTAGGTTCCTCCTTGTATCTTAGTTTCTCTGACAGTGTGAATTATAAGCTGGTGATCCTTTGCTCTATGTCTAAAATCCATGGAACTTCCTGGATCTGCTCTGAGCACACTGGACCCACCTATTCATGAGGGACCACCCTGAGTCCCCGCCTACAATTTTGGATTTTAAGGACATTGTTTCTTCTTTCTTAGTTGACTGGCTATTTTCATGCCATTGTTTTCAAATCCTTACACTTTAATGCCCACTTTTCTTTTTCTGCCTCCATTTGTTTGGTCACTCTGTCGTGGTTTATGCCTACCCCAGGAGAATTACAAATGCTCTTTGGGATGTTACAGTAAATATTTTGTGAGTGCAATACTATACTACATCCATTGGGTGGCATACCTCGTCAGCTTTTATTGGAGATTTTGTATGATTCTTTGTGGAATATAATAAAGTTTAGGCTGTAGAGGACAAGTAATGTGCTTTGAAATTTTATGTGTAATTCTAAATTCTTTCATGAGCTAAATGATAGCCATTGCTGCTAATAATATATCTTATGTAAGATTAGCAAATAATAATACTGATATTATTTAAGGCTGCACATATAGGACCATTCAAGTTGGTTGATGCACAGTAGCATTTCTGGCTACATAGGAGACTAAGGCCAGAAGGTCAATTGAGTCCAGGGACAGTAGACAAACCTGGATAACATACCAAAATATTGCTTCAATTTTTTTTTATTAGCAGGTTATTTCATTTGGAAGTGGGAAATTGGGGTACTCACAGGTTTAACACAATATAAAGAGTTTATGATAAAAGAGTATTAGTGAATAGATTCAACTAAGAGGTGCAAAGCTTTCCTTCATTATAAAAAAAAAAACCTAAAATGTGATAAGAGTCTTTGAGCCTTGTAGTCCTGCTTATTAACTATACAAAATAAAGCCTGCTCTGTCCAGGAGACCTTTAGGAAGTCATACTGAGGTAGGTTAGAAGGGTCCCCCACAAACGAAATTGGAAATTGCTTTATGAGTCTTCCACATCTAACAAGGGGAGATTGGAATTAGAATGCAATGAATAAAACATTCAGCTAAGGTGTAAGCTATCAATCATAACCTTTTATGGGAAGACAGCTTTGTTTTTGTAAAAGAAAGTAATTTACTTCTGTTCATTCATTCTACATAAATGTGAGTGCTCTATGAAAGGTAGTCTTTTAGTGTAATAAGGGATCCAAGATGATGGAATAATCAGTGTTTTGTGTAAATATCTCCAATGCATGCAAGTTTCCTTACAAATGGCACCAACTAAGGCCAAAGTAGCTGTAAGTGTGTCAACAAAGGAAAGAATTAGGGATTATAGTTTATTTACAGAGTTTGTATAAATTATGCCAAAAACTTACAAGTTTCTATTTTAAAATAATACTTTAAAGGTACGTCTGTTCTTTAGGAAAACTACTTCCATTTCCCCCAGTTTTATATTGTGGATGGTATATTATAGATAGACCCAAAGGGACTAGGTCTCTCTTCTCCCATCTAGCTTTATCTTCCCCAACTTGCAGGGTGGAGGCATTCGCTCAGACATAGCAAGCTGACTAAACTAAACCTCCATTATCCCAGTTCAAGATTGCTTATAGATAAAAGGTTCATTGTGGATGGAACAAGTCCAAAATCACGCCAGTCCTCATCCATAATGAAGATATTTCTCTCTGGAAGAAGTAGGCTATTGTCTCCACTTCCAAATTTGCATGAGTTGTTCAGCTTTGAGAAAAAAACAAGCGTTAAGGTTGAACTTCATGGCTTTACCTAAAGGAACTGATTTTTACATAGAACAAATTATCAAGAGTTTCATGCCTAAGGACATTGTCAGAAGTAAAATAGGTCATACATCAAGACAGATAATAATTAAGAGGGTGCTTATAACCCCATGACACAACTTGCAAAAATAAAATAAAATAAAATAGCCAGCTAGCCAAAAGTTTGGTAATAGAAAGAGAGAATGGCAATCAAGGAAAGTTTCTTGAGATGACAGTTAATTCCAGGTATCAGCAAGGGTCTGCATAAACACAAACTGGCAACCACTAAGAAACAAAAAAAAAAAAAAAAAAAAAAAAAAATGGGACAGAAAGTGAACTTGAAACCAGTACCCAAGCTACATTCAGATCAAATGGCAAAAGGCAGCAACCCCATTGACAAGGATTTCAATACTATGACTAAAATCACTGGCCAAATAATGCTCTAATCCAGTGACAATTCATAAGGAGCCAGGTTTAAAGATAAAATCAACTCCCTGAAAATTACCAAAATTAAATCAAGAACAGATAAGCAATTTAAATAGACCTATAGCCCCTAATGGAATATGTGTGTGTGTGTGTGTGTGTGTATTATGCATGCATGTACTAAATGAATGTGTTGCAAAAACAAACATATTTTAGTGGCAGCCTCCAAGCCACAAACAAATGCAATATAAAATGGTAAAACCTTAACTGGAAAAAGGTACTTAAACACACACTCTGACAAAAAAATGATCAGTGGTCTATTATGGACCAGGGATGAGCCCTGAGTTGTCTAAGGGTGGTGGTGGTGGTGGGGAAACACCTAAAATCAAGAAAAATATCCAAGTTAGTTTTCAGAGGCTGCAGAATAAGGTGGAAATAAACTTCAGGCAATCAGCTCATCTAAGTCACTAAGCTGAAAACAAACCTGGGGCTAGCAAGATGGTTCAGTGGGTATAGGCTTATTCAGCCAAGTTTGATGACCTGAGTTCAATCCCTGGGACACACATGATGGAAGGAGAGAACCAATTCCTACAAGTTGTCCTCTGACCTCCACAGTGTCCAGAATTTTATACTATATTTGCTAAAATATTTAGGTGTCATAAACAGATTATGAGATATGCAAGGAAATATAAAAGCATAAACTGTATGTAGCAAGCAAATTTAGGCTGTTGAAACTATACTTGAAGAGACCTTCATAATTAGTTTAGCAGATATACTCCAAAGCCAACATTAATAATATATTCAGAGACGTAAAGGAAAACATGGATGAAGTACTTAGGCAGGAATGAAGACAGTGTTTCATAAAGTACAAGATAGCAATAAAATAACAGAAACTATTTTTAAAATAACCAAATGGAAAACCTGTATGTAAAAAGAACAAGAACAGGCATGAAAATTTCTTCAAAAGACCTCAGCAACACACATTAAGAGTAAGAAGAATAATGAATTATCAAAATTGAAAAGTTTGATTCTTTATTATTCAGTTAGAAGAGCACAGACAAAAGTGAAAATGAAGAACGCTTCAGAGACCAAGGACACACAATGTCACATGAAGAAGGGACAGAAAAAAGGACATAGAAAAGGCACCTTAAAATAATGGCTGAAAACTTTCCAGATTTTACTAATAGCATTAGCCTGGGCACTTCAGTGCAATAAACTCAAAATACATAAACATCCAGACACATAATAGTAAAAATACTGAAAGCCAGAGACAGAGGGAAAATCTCTAAAGCAGAGAGTTAAAGTGAGTGGCCTTGTGCTAGCAGATCTCATTAACAGGTAACTTCTCATAATAATCAGTGGAGATCAGAATGTAATGGGATGCTGTTGTGACTTGGATGTGGTTTGTTCCCAGCAAAACTTGGGTTAACATTTAGTTGCCAGTGTAACAGAATTCATCAGACATTAAAAGGTGTTAGCATTGTGGAGGTCTCTGTCTTCTGCATAAGCTTCTGCCTTCTGCTTCTGCGATAAGTCAGGCAGCAGTGAGACTTTTCCATAAGCCACCTAGATCAGCCACCTGATTTTGACAGCATCCAGAACTGTGAACCAAAAAAAAATGACCCCTTTCCTTATAGGTTATCCAAGAAACAGACTAAAAAATAAATGAAGTATTTAAAGTACTAGAAAAAAGACTGTTAACCAAAAATTTAATTCCAATAAAATCATGTTTAGGAAGTTAAATGAGGTAAATTTATTCTTTGGTGCATAAATTTATACACAAAAACTGTAAAGATGTACTGCTAGCAGACCTGCCATATAAGAAATAACAAAGAACATTTTGTAGGGCAAGGGCTGTCTTTCATTAATTTCTTATGAAATTAGACAATAATCTGAATGCTGATAAAGATAATCATGTAATGAACTATAAAACAATATAATGTCATTCTTTATTCTATTGACCAGTTTAAGGAACACTTACTCAAAATGTTTATATGTAATTCTATAAGTGTATAGAGTTTAGTCTTTGGATATATTTTGTATATAAATATAACTTTGACAATAATAAACACAAAGGAAGTAGATTGTAGCAAGGCTGTATTGGAGTGGCAATACAGAGGGACCTCTGATGCATAGTCAGAAGTGAAGACAGCAAAAATTAAATAACAACAACAAAAGAAAAATGTACTTGTATCAGGTGGTGGTGGCTCACACCTTTAATCCCAGCACTCAGGAGGCAGAGGCAGACAGATGTCTGAGTTTGAGGATAGCCTGGTCTACAGAGCGAGTTCCAGGACAGCCAGGGCTACATGGAGAAAAACTTGTTTAAAAAAAAATTGTACCTGCTCTGTTTTCTTTTTATCACTTCCTCAATCAATAAAATATTGTGAAAAAGGTAATAATTGCTGAAATAATCTTGGGCTAGTTAGATGTTTTAGCAGTTAAAGGCATCTGACAACTTGAGCTTGATCCCTGGAATCTGCAGGACAAAAGGAGAGAGCCAGTTCCTACATGATATCCTCTGACTTGCATGCATAGGCTGTATGTAGCACCTGCTTGTGTACATGCACATACTTACATATGCAAAATAAGTAATCAGCTGGAAAAATATGAGTTAAAATAATGTATTAGACATGTAAATGTTCTACTAGACAATATATACATAACATGAAAAAGAAACTGTACTGGAGCAACAAAAGAGCAGAGAAGGCATAACACAAATAGAAAACAAAATCTAAATAGCTGTTATAAATTCTACCATATCAATAATAAGCACAATGAATCTGTGTTGCACAGTTCAGTCAAAAGACAGATGTAATCACATTAGATTTCCTTTAAAAGTCTGGATAAGCCAGCTACAGGAGATGCTTTAGGTTCAAATATGTAAATGAGCCAAAAGTAAAGGACAGAAAATGGCATAGCATATAAACAGCAAATTAAGAGAGACAGAGTTATTCTAACACCAGATAAAATATGTTTTAATGCCAAATGTAGTGCTGTACACTTATAATTCTAGCACTTAGGAGGGTGAGGCAGGAGGATCTCTGTTACTTTGAAGCCAACCTGAGCTACAAAGCGAGACAGTCTAATATTCTGTGCCCTAAAACAAAAGTACTCTAGATGTAAAAAGAGAGACATCTCATAATGAAAAAGTCCATTGGGAAGGCATGTGAAGAAAATCCCTAAGCATAATCAAACAGAAGGAAGGAAATGATTAAAGTGGAAATGAAATGGAGCATCGCAAAAACAATAGAGAAAGGTCAGCAGGACCAAAAGTCACCGTTTTGAGAGAACCACAAAATTTAAGAAAAACAAACAAAGCCATTATATTTATGATAGTTTCGAAGCTATTCAGAAAACATGAACAGACTTGGTATGAACAATATCTGTATACTAGGAAAAAAAATCTTGTTGAATTAAAGGCAAACTAAATGAAAAGAAAGACATCTGTCATTTCTGTTATCAAAGAGTTTGCTACTTTAAAAAAAAAATGGAGTAGTCTCAAACTGGTCTACAGATGTAGTATAATCTCCTCCACAGCACCAGATGGCTCTGTTGCCGTAATCAGCAGTGTCATCCTAAAATTCACACAGAAATGCTAGGAACCTGGAATTGGTTCAACAATCTTGAAAGAGAACAAAGTGAGTCTCACTCCCCTTTAAAAATCTACAGTAGTCAAGACGATGTGGTAGGGGTATAAGGCTAGACACACACTTCAGTGGAAAAGAAAAGAAAAACATGCCCTTAAATTTATGGTCAATAGACTTGAATGCAACAAAATGATGGTGAATCCCTACTTTGTACTATACACATCTAACTCAAAAAGACTTTCAGATCTAAGTGTAACAGCCAAGTGTAAAGCTTTTCAAATAAAGCAGGAGTAAGGTTTTTAACGTTGGACTAGGCTATAGGTTCTTGGATATACCACCAGAATGGAAGGAACAATGGAAAACAGTTCAATTGATAAGTGTAAAAATTAAAAGAGGTGGCTCGGTGATGAAGAGCACTTGCTGCTCTTCCTAAGAACCCAAGTTCAGTTCCCAGCACCCACAACCACCTGTAACTCCAGTTCCAGTGGGTCTTGAACCCTTTTCTGGCCTTTGCAGGTACTAGACACACATGCAGTGCATGTATGTACATACCTGCAGGCAAATACTCATACATGATTAAAAATAAATAATAGATCTTTAAAAACAAAATGAGCTGGGCAGTGGTGGTGCATGCCTTTAATCCCAGCACTCAGGAGGTAGAGGCAGGCCAGTCGCTGTGAGTTCAAGGCCAGTCAGATCTACAGAGCAAGTTCCAGGACAGCCAGGGCTTTTACAGAAAGAATTCCTGTCTCCGGGGGGGGGGGGAGGGGGCTGTGAATAACCTTGTCAATAAGGTGATGAGAAACTGAGGCAGAAAAATTGGAATTTCAAGGCTAGCTTGAGTTGTAGTGAAACTGTCTCCAAAAGTAATAGCAGCAGCAACACCACCAAAGTAAAAGTAACTACCCATAGAATTGAGGAAAGTCACTTTGGAAAAGTTATATGCAATAAAGAGTTGGAATCCAGGCTATATAAAGCCTATTACAAGTCACTAATAAGATAGGTTAATGGGCCAACGGAGATAAACAGATGACTAATAAGCAAATGAAAGGAGGCTTAGTATCAGTCACCACGAAAGCTATGCAAATCAAAACCAAAGTGAGTTTTTACTTGACAGCCACTAAGGTATATTACACGTGGCACAAGCAGTGCCACCCTCCAGTATTGATGTTGATGCGAAATATTGCAGTTGCTTCAGTGGAAAAGTCTGGAAGCACTACAGATTCTTTAAGTAGTTAATGATCCAGTATTTCCACTCCAAAATATGTACTCTAGAAAACTGAAAATGTATATTCATGACAGAAGCTATACACATGGTCATAGCAGCATTGTTTACTGTAGATAGGTGAAAGCTGCCAAAATTCCCGTCAGCTGAGTAGAGAATACAAAATTTAGAATATCCACTTAAATTTCTTTCTTTACTTTCTCACAGTTTTTAGTGTCTTTCACTTCCTTAGACGTATTCCAAAGTATTGTAATTTTCTGAGGCTATTGTGAATGAAACTGTTTCCCCAATTTCCTTCTGAATATGTTTGTTGTTTATATATAGGAAAGTCTCTCTCTCTCCCTCCCTTCCTCTCTTTCTCTCTCACTCAGTCTCACCCTCAGTCTCTCTCTCTCTCTCTTTCTCTCTCTCTCTCTCTCTCTCTCTCTCTCTCTCTCGTGTGTGTGTGTGTGTGTGTGTGTGTGTGTGTGTCTGTGTTAATTTTCTTGCTACTTCTCTGAATTATTTATCAGATGTAGGAAATTTGTTGTTGAGCCTTTAATTTGAGATTTAGACTTTGAATCCCTAAACTCTCTGCGAGTTTTATTATGAAGGGATATTGGGTTTTGTCAAAGTCCGTTTTTTGGATCTAATGAGATAGTCAAGATGCTCCTGTTTTCTTTAATGATGCGACTCCAGGGTAGGCTCAGTCTCGAGACTAGTCTGGTAACACAAACTGGACTTGATGGAGGTGAAAAATAAGATGAGTCAAAATTGGCTAGCTAAGGAGGAAAGAGGGTGGACAAGGTAGACAGGGGAAGAGCTGAGGAAGGAATGAATATGATCAAAGTACATTTTATTATATTGTTAAAGAAAAAGTAAACTATTTAAAATTAAAAACCATACAATGGAATATTGTTCATCCATAGAAAGGATTTGTGATACTAAGTTTTTTGTTGTTATAATGAAATGTCCTAAACTGTGTAACCCATCTGGAAGCTTTAAATATAAGTAGCACATCACTAGCTCTGGAGAAGAAAGGCCTTCTTCCTGGCAGAATGCCGAGATGATGTAAAGCATCAAGTGGCAAGAGACAGGAAGCACACATCTGTGTCTGCATCTGTATTCTCTATGTTATCAGTCTTCTTCAGTGTCTTCCCCTCTCCACTGTCTGCTTGTCTCTCC
Organism: Phodopus roborovskii; assembly: GCF_943737965.1. Taxonomy (NCBI): domain Eukaryota; kingdom Metazoa; phylum Chordata; class Mammalia; order Rodentia; family Cricetidae; genus Phodopus; species Phodopus roborovskii. Next base: position 566,218 of record NW_026125894.1, read on the forward strand.
CCTGATTTTTTCTTTCTTCCTCTCCTTTTGATGGCCCTCACTAGTAATCAGTGGGGTTTTCCCTAATGGCTTTATCTAACCATAATCACCTCCCAAAGGCCCTACCTGGACACATACTTGAATCAAGTTTTTCCATATTTTGTATCTCACAAGGGGATTAGCTTTTTACAGGTAAATTATTGGGGTGCATACTCAAACCATATCAACACCAGAAAGATGGTAATATACTGATCCAACTTGGATAAATGTTGGAAACGTGCTAAATAAAAGAGACCAGTCAGGCTTGTTATCCCAGCAGCTCCAAAGTCTGAAGCAGGGAATTGCTGTTGATGGTCACATATACCCTAAGTAGGTAAATGTGCAGCATTTCTAACAGAAGTCATTGCAAATTAGCATATACACATTGCACAGGGGCCACAGATTTGTTTCTTCTTCTTCTTGCCTGTCATGGTGTCTTAAACAGAGTGAATGTTCAAAAACTAAAACATTATAATTCCAGTATAGTCTTCTGCATGTTGTTTGTGAAGTATTGAACTCACATCAGAGAAAAGCACTTCAGGAAGTGTTTTGAAGTAGTAGAATGATGGTATGTGTAGTTTTCTCTGAAAATGTAAAATAATGAGAACATAATTTAAAATATAAAATGACAACAGAGAATGTGATAAAAAGAAAAAAAACAAGTAGAAAACAGTGTTGTTGAATTTCTCACATATGAAACAATCTTTATACCGGATACAGGTCTGGTATGAGGATCAATTCCTACAGATAAGAACCAGGGTTTCTGGAGAAATATAGACAAATAACAGAAATCCATAGTTCTGTTTTTGTTGTTTTTCTCTGTGTATCCCTGGCTGTCCTGGAACTCACTCTGTAGCCCAGGCTGGCCTTGAACTCAGAGATCGCCTGCCTCTGCCTCCCAAGTGCTGACACGATAGTCCTATTTTGATTTCCATTTTACATGAAGGTTTTGTTCCCTGTTTCTATAACATTTAAGTGATCGCTGTCAAGGAGGTTCCAATTCTGTACTCAAGTAGTACTCAACACACATATCCCATAGATGGTAATGCATGTTATAAAAGAACATTAAAATTGTTCCGAGAGGTCCTGGGGAGATAGCTCAGTTGATAAAGTGCTTACTAGCCAAGCACAAAGACCCAGGTTCCATCCACAGCACCCACATAACAAGCCAGATTCAGCAGTGCATGCTTGTAATCTCGCCACTGGGGAAACAGAAGATTCCCTGGGGACTTCATCTTCAGGTAACCTTGCCTGATCATGAACCCCAGGCCCCAATGAGACACCCTGCCTCAAAAAGCAAGGTAAATGACTCTTAGAAACTACACCCAATGTCGACTTCTGGCTTCCACATACACTTGTGTATACACACACACATACACACACACACACACACACACACACACACACACACACACGTACACACAGTGTCACAAAAATTCCAAGTAACACTCAAGCAAAATTTAAATGTGCAATGTTAGAAAAGGGGACATTGTAGTCAAATGGGTCATAGTAAGAAGTCAGCCAGCAATTCAGTGTGTCTAGTGTTTGTGAAGGAAGTAGTGGGAGATAAAGTTAGGGCCAAATTATATACCCCTGCTCTTCCACTTAGCATCTGCAGATAGTCAATTATAACCTCTTCCTGATAGTCCCTTAAAAGCAGTTAAGATAATATTACCACCTGCCATCCAACTGAGAGAATCAGATAAGGTTTTGTACACTGTCTAGCATAGAGGATCCTAGTGTTTTGGCATGGGAAGGCTTGATTGTCCAGTTAAGTCATTTAATTTTTTTATGTTATAGGGAGCATCAGATTAAAAAAAAAATGTAAAAGGGAATTGCATAAGCTGGGCTTTAGGATGAGTCTGAGGGGAAACAGGTTATAGGAAGCCATTGCAACAATCCAGAAAGGTAAAGATAGACACAACCAGCATATTTGTAGTGTAAATCACCATTTAAAACTGTAAAAAATGCCAACAGTTTGATGATGCTGACACCAGTAAGAAACAGAGGAGAAGAAAATGTTTGAAGGAAAAGGTGAAGAGACTGTTTTATATACACCAAGTTAGAGATACCACTGGGACCTCCGGGAAGTTGTAAATTCAGTATTAGGGGTTAGAACTTAGGAGAATGGGGGGGGGGGGTTGCCTTCCCATAGGTTGGAGTCAACAGGTTGTCTGAGATAACTAAAAGGAAGGAGCATAGTCAAAAGTGGAAATAATTATGAACAGATCCTTAGTTGGGCAAGTGAAGATAAGACAAATAATACAAGTTTATTTACCTTTCATGAAACTTGGTTTTGCCTTTGTTTTTTGTTTTTTGTTTTTTGTTTTTTTTTTTTTTTTTTTGTTGTTGTTGTTGTTTTTTAAGACAGCCTAAGTCTGTACCCTCCCTCTCCCCTGATAGGCCTGTAGCCAAGGCTAGCTTCAAAGTCATATCAATCTTCCTGCCTCAGCTTCCCAAATGCTGAGATTACAGGCATGCACCACTATGTCCAGCTTTTCTTTCTGTGTAGTATTATACCAGCTGCTGAATAACACAAGAGCTGTTGAGATGTCAGGCCATTTTGGGTTCTGAAAAACTCAGAGCCTTATAAGAAGTTAAGGTTAAGATGTCCCACAGATGTTCTCTGAAACCACAGAGATAAGGGCAGGCTTCAGGTCTGAGGAGGCTAATTACATGCCTGATCCTTTCTCACTGAAAGTTCAATAGCTGATTTTTACATTGGCATCTCTTGGTCACCTGGAGAGAGGACAATTATAAGATGGAAAACGCATTCCCAATCCTTCTGCCTATTGAAAATTGCTATGGATTTCTCAGGCACCAGCTGCTTTGATAAATTATTCACCCATTAGTGCCTGTAGCAGCCAGAAAAGGGAGGTGATTTCAGACCATGATCTTGGGTTTGTCTGAAAAACAAAGGGAGCCCCAGTTTGTGCCTGACCAAGTGAAGTTGTTTGTCCTAATGGGGAAATGACTTGAACTGACTGGTTTACTGACTTTTTTCTAACTAGGGCCTTGTGTTTTAATTAACTTTTACAAGGGAATAATGGGCAATAGCCATAATCCACTTGGCTGGCAAGAAATTGTATGGAGTTCTACTGCAGTATAAAAATGTGCTTAGTCTTTGATACTAGAGGGTTTTGTGATACTTTAAAATTAACGAGCTTGCTTTATTCTCTGCATACATTGCTAGGATTTTTTATGACCTTTTATTCCATTCTGTGTTAAGAGATTGTGTGTGTGTGTGTGTGTGTGTGTGTGTGTGTGTGTGTGAGAGAGAGAGAGAGAGAGAGAGAGAGAGAGAGAGAGTTTAGTTTTTGTTTGTCTTCCTCTACTTGCCTTTAGGAAGTGTCACAGGTGTCACAGCTATGCTCGTTTAAAATTCATTTTTAAAAACATTTTACCAAGGTCAGCCTCCTCCTGTTTTATTCTTATGCTGACCCTTAAAAACGTATCAACTCTATTTCTCCCTTCCCACCATTTTCCAGTTCATCCAGTTGCACGAGTGAAGGGGTTGAAGTGCTTGGGGTGGGGGCTGAGTTGTTGTACTGCTTTGTTAATATAACAAAGTACATTAGACTGGGTAACTTTACAAGAAAAAAAATGCTTGTTCAACTCACAGGTCTAGAGATTCAAGGGCACGGTGTGGCACTGCTATCACCTTGGCTCTGGTGAAAGCCTTATGGTGGGTGGGATCACATTGTTTGGGTTGTATTCAAGAGAAAGCTGTTACATCTTTTATAGCATCTGATTTTCTTAAATGTTCCCACATTACCTGTTAACATTGACACGCAAAGGACAGCTTGCAACACACTCTCAGGAGTGTGCCTTAAGGAAAGGATTGATAAAATAAAAATGTTCCTAGCCTGTACTGTGACAGCTTACAATTTGATTTCTTCTTTTTGCAGTAAGTACAAATTGATCCTAGGCGAGGAGCCTGCGGAGAAACGAAGGAGATTTCAAAATGACATGACACCATCTCCTATAGACTATTCCATGTCCAGTCCTTACAGACGGGTAGATGCAGCTGTTGCCTACCCAGAAGGAGACAATAGCCTTGATAAATCCAGTTCAGAGAGAAGTACACCACCATACCTCTTACCGGAATACCCAGAAGCAAACAAGAATACAGGACTGAACAGGGATGCTCCAGCACTTTGCCCAGGGTCCCAGGACCAAGACCAGGAATCCCTGCTTCCTGAAGAATTGGAAGATCAGATGCCAAGATTGGTAGCAGAAGAATCTAACAGAAGTATCGAGAACATAAACAAAGAAGTGAACAAAGGGCCTTTTGTAGCTGTAGTTGGTGTTGCAAAGGGACTTACAGATTCAGGAGCTCCCATCCAGCTAATCCCTTTCAACAGGGAGGAGTTTGTCGGGAGAAGGAAGGCAGCCGAATCATGGAACCCAAATCCTTATTCTTCTGTGGCCCCTGCTGCAGCCACTCCAGGGAAAGGAAAAGGCTGCCAGGAGAGTGGAGGTCGTAACATGCCAAAGATAAAGAACCAGAAAGAACTGGAAGAATTGAAGAGAACTACAGAAAAACTGGAACGTGTTTTGGCTGAAAGGAATTTGTTCCAGCAAAAGGTTTGGGCACTGCTTTACCCCTAGGGATAAGAAGAGGTCATTGTAAGAAAGGGACTAGGGCAGTGGTTCTCAACCTTTCTAATGCTGCGACCCTTTTAATGCAGTTCCTCATGTTGTGCTGACCCCCTAACCATAAAATTATTTTGTTGTTACTTCATAAATGTAATTAGCCACTGTTAAGAATCATAAGATAACTAGCTGTGTTTTCTGATGGTCTCAGGCATCCTCTGTGAAAGGGCCGTTTGAAATCCCAATGGTTCGCAACCTGCAGCTTGAGAGCCACTGGACTAGGGTGCTGATATTTGGGTGATTTCTCTCACACTCTGAAGCTTTTAAACAAAATACGTTGTTAAACCAGTCCACGATATGCCTCAGATTGAGTGGACCCTAATAGGCTTTCCCTCTGTATTTTAGGTTTGACGAGATATTTGCCTAAGTATAATAGGGCATTATAAATAATGAAACCACAGGGTAGGTTTAATAGGAATAGTTGTGTGGGTAACTGATTATCTCTTTCTTGGACTGCAGGTGGAGGAGCTGGAACAGGAGAAGAACCACTGGCATTCTGAATTTAAGAAAGCTCAACATGAGTTGGTGACCTATAGTACCCAGGAGACAGAAGGCTTATACTGGAGCAAGAAGCACATGGGTTACCGCCAAGCTGAATTCCAGATCCTGAAAGCCGAGCTAGAAAGAACCAAAGAGGAGAAGCAAGAACTAAAAGAGAAACTGAAAGAGACAGAGACACACCTGGAAGTACTTCAGAAGGCCCAGGCCTCCTACCGGAACCCAGAGGGAGATGACCTAGAAAGGTTAATCACTAGGGTTTAGTTATGAGCTTGTGAGGACTAATGGGGATTAGCTAAGACCCCCGCTTACTGGTCATAGACAAGGGAGAAAATCTTAATTCATTGACCACCATGGATTGAGTAATTATTTCTTAGATAGCTGCAGCTAGTCTCCCTGTGTTTGATGGCATGGTGCTTTCTGCCTTCTTTCTACCTAATGGAGATGTAATTGTTAAGAAATGTAGGCCCATTTTGAAGGGACTTCCATTTTATTCTGTTGGCTAATGACTTCATGTCATCTCTTCTCCTGCCCCCTCACTCCATCATACAGGGCTTTGGCAAAGCTTACGCGGCTACGTATCCACGTCAGCTATCTCCTTACTTCTGTCCTCCCTCACTTGGAGCTTCGTGAGATCGGGTATGACTCAGAACAAGTGGATGGGATCCTGTACACAGTGCTGGAGGCAAATCACATACTGGATTGAGCACCAGACTATATATCCTCTCCTCGCTTTCTTTTCCCTTTTATGCCTGTGTTCTGTATGTCCTCCCCTATCTTCTCTCTGATGCTTTCTTCCCTTCTCCCTTCTGACCCCTCCCCCAGCCTCTTTCTTTCTCTTTCACCTTTATGCCTTATATCGAGAATCTTTAAGTAAGTCCTGGTTCTTAATCAGTTTGCTTTGCATTCATTGTGGGTATGGAGAAAGAGGCCCTTTAAGTAGCCTTTTAAGAGTCCAGGAAAGCAGTAGTCACCAAGTTAGGTGACCTGAAAGCTCTAATTTTCATGATCTAGATACTCGGTCTATTTCATGTTCTAGTAGTAGTTCGTATTCATTTAGGTTAAATCTGTCAGCAAGTGTTGGGTCCAATGTACCTGGTGGGATAAAGGATGCTTGCAGCCCGGCCAAGGCTCTAACAATCTAGTTGGAAGCCCAAGTCACAGCAAGTTAACTAACTGTACAAAGAAGGGTATGGTGTGGATGAGTGATATAAACATGATGTGGAAGGTAAAGGAGAGCAATGTAAAGGAAGGCAGTACACCCTAAGTGGGACCTAAATGAAGCTTTAAAGTATGAGCATGACAACACTCTCAGTGATGGTTGTTTAAGTGGTAGGACTATGGTCGATAGTTTTTCTTCTTCCTATCTTCTTGCCCTTTTCAAATTTTCTATAACATTCTTGTTATTCTCTTCACATTGGAAAATAAATTGTTTTGAAAGCTAACAAGTAGGCTTGAATTTGGGTGTCAAATGAGACATTTATGAAAGTATAAAGTCATTTTACATTTATAATTTATGTTGAGCTTAACATTGTCTCTGGAGAGACAGTGTAAACAAATGTGCAAAAAATCCAGAATGTGAAAAAATGTGTTTGGTAAGAGTGACAGGTTAGTGTAAAAGGAACCCACCAACCAACTCCCCAATTCTCCATGGTGATTTTATTTTAATAACAGATATGTGAAAATAAATATATAAGGATGTAAGTTTTTATGTATCACCACATTGTTAAAATTCAGGTATTGGGGAAAATATTTTAGATTAGAAAGATTTGCTTGCCGTCCCTTGCAGTACATTTACAAACTTTCTAGGCTATACAGAGTGAGAGGAAGACCTCGGAGTACAGAAATAGTACATCTTATACTCATGTAAAGAAGGTGTTTTATGACTCCATTGCTTTATTGTTCTTATGTAGATATAGTTAAAGGTACTCCTGAAAGGTCATTGTACAGTGAAAAAAAATATATATATATATATATATATATGTACATATATATACATACACACTCCTACCTATGTATATGTGTGTTTCAGCATCAAGAACTAGGAAGTAGAGGATAGGAATAGTAAAAGGAAGGGAATCCACCAGCAGTAAAAGGATTCTCTAGTACAGACAAAACATTTTGGATAGTCGTTCTGTTTTCCTCAGTAGATGTACTTCAGACTGTCCCAGGGGATACTTTACCTCCTTTGAAGGGAGTCCTATCATAAATAGATATCCCCATGAGTCTGGAGAATATGGGGAGGCCATAGCCAGGCTTCACCATTAGAATAGTACTTAACCATACCCCTGCTCCTACCACTCTACCTCACCCCAGCTCTATGACATTGCATCATTACCTTCCGTGTTAGACATTCGCATCGGTATATCCAAGGCCTCGGTTGTCTAAATGGTGTTTTAACAAGGGAAGGAAGGATAACACATGCGATTATGTTCTCAGTGATTCTCGTTTTTCAGATAGGGACTGGAGGGGTGAGATTTTTGCATAGATAAGAATAATATGAATGGGAGCCCAGGAGATGAGGGGTTTTAGTGAATGGAAATTTCAATCTATATAACTATTTGTTGGATGAGTGGGGGAAGAAAGATAGAAAACTTAACTCATCTTTACCGGTGCTTCCTGTCTGCACAAACTCCCTGGTTCATGTCCTGTCAGCCTGTGGTTTTGAATCCACACTGCTTCTTCCAGCAACACTCACCTGCATTAGTCTCTCCACTTTGTTACCTTACGCTGACATCATACGATTGTCCCACAAGACCCCCTCCCTAGCTATGTATACTTTGTTTCAGCAACCTTTTATCACTCGTACTTCTTTGGCTGACTTGGTTTCCGGCTGGAAGCATGTCGAGCTGTCAACTAACTGCGGAGGCTACACTAGTACTCTGCCCTGGGATACAGTCTTTAACCTTACCACAATAAAAGGATTCTCTAGTTACAGACAAAATGTTTTGAAAGGTGACCCATCATAGATAAATATACCCGTGAGTCTTGAATTCATGTCAAATAACACTGTGGAAAGACTGTAATGTTGCCCATCCCTTACCAGAAGCCATGATCTAGTTTGGAAATAGGTTCTGCCAACAAAGAAAACATAGTTGCCTCCCCCTGGCTTTCCTCTGAGGTTAACATAAATCTTGTAAATGTTTCCCTTGAATTTGCCTCAGTTAGCATGTAGTTACTTGTCATCTCATTCCTTGATGATTGAAATTGATTCTTAATAAGCCTCCCTGGTCTCCTATTCTCATCACTCAGTATACACTTCTTAATATCACCTAATAGCTCTTAACAATTGTATCAGGTTATGTCTCTGCTCAAAGATTTGTTCTTGTTCTCTTATGCCCACAGAATGTTATTCAAGTTCTTTAGCATGGTTCTTAAGCCCTGTGTTATGTGGTTACCCTCTTCTGTACACTCATCTTCTGGCAAGCCAAACACAAGCTCTGTTCCACCCACATTAAACTCCTTTTTAATTTCTGAATGGCCTCTGCCTTTGCTAGTCCGCTCCTGGAATGTTCTCCTTAATCATCTTTCCTGTGGTTCAAATGTCAATTTGTTTCTGAAAAATTCCTCGAACCTGGGAAGGCATGAAATTTTTCTTTGAACGTTTAAGCCTCGTGTCGGTAATAAGACTTGTGTCATAAACTTCCTGATCCTGCTTTCCCTATTAGAAAGCTCCAGATTGATATTCAACTTCCTACTTGACATTTACACTTACATATCTCACGGACGTTTCTAGTTAATCATGCTAAAAATAAACAACGACATACCCCAGGACTTTTCTTCCCCCATAGTTTTCTTCATGCTAGAAAATGGCACTTCCTCCCACCTGGTTGCTTAAGCTAGAAACCTGGAAGTCATCCTTAATTCCTCATCTCATTCCCTACATCCAGTCTGTCTGTTGTTTCTATTTCCAAAGCATAATCTTGACTCTACTAGCTTTTACCACAGCCTTAGTCTAAATTCCCATTGTTCCTTTGCTTGGATCACCTTGACTAACTGGAGACCTTGGATCATCTCTTGTGCTCACAATTGTCTTATCACTAGAAATAGTGTGTTTTTAAAAAATAAAATACAAATCAAATCATGTGACTGCTTAACGGCAATAACCGATTCCTCATTTCATTTAGAGTAAAACTGCATTACAATGTCCTACAGGACCCCTGCCTACCTCTTACATTTGTCTCAGTGATCTTTCATCATTTACCCCTTCACATACCCTCTCCCACTCCCACGTGCACTTGGCTTCTGGCTGAAACATCAAGTTCTCACTTAAGCTCAGAGCCCTCACCTAGATTGTGCCTTCTCCTGAGATGTTTGTCACCTATTCTGTCCTACTAGAATGCTGTGTTTCCAGTCTTGGCATGGTTCATGCTTCTTGCTTCTATCTTCCTCCTAGATATGCCTTGTGTTTACATTGTCTCCCCACAGTTTCCTTGTTTTGTTTCTAGTTCATAACAAGCTTTTATACCTACTTATTTTCATTCATTCAACAAATATTCATTGGGCACCTACTATGCGCTGAGTGATACCCAGTGGTGAATATAACACACATTGTTCTTTTATACCTGTTTTAAATAAGGTCATGCTTGGATTGCTAACTGCTGTATCCTACCGCTTATCATAGTACCTGGGATATAGTAAATAAGCAATAAATGATTCTTAATGGCTTAATGATGGAATTGTGTGTTGTTCATATCTCCATCTCAGTGATCTAAAACAATGTCCCATTCATTGAAGAGGGTAAATAAGTCAGTATGAGTGAGGTAGATAACAGTCCTTGGCATAAACCTCTGAAACGAAAGACTGATACATTAGGTATTGCAGGCTATAGGAGAGGGGCCCCTGTGAGTACCTGGCGTTTCACATTAGCAACTTCAACATGTGAAAGTCAAAAGGGAGATGGGTGCTGTTCACACAGACAATCTGAATAAATACTGAGAACCACAAAATGTAACCAGAAGACTGTTCTACAGATCAGATCTTGAGAGTAAGAACTAAACAGAAAAATATTTTTTTGGGGGGGGGGCGGTGGTTTGTTTTTTGAGGCAGGGTTTCTCTGTGTAGCTTTGGAGCTCTGTAGACCAGGCTGCCTCCCTAGTGCTGTGATTAAAGACATGCGCCACCAAAGCCTGACCAGAAACATATTTCTAAGAACTCTTCAGTCTTTTCAAGAGTGATGGTGGTTCGTTTCAGCTGTAACAATGAAGACCAAATTTCAAGGAAATGATTTCCAAGTGTGTGTTAGGTCAGTGCATACCTATATGAACAAATGGGCACCCAGATGATGACCAGACCAGTGATCTTGTGGCATCAGAGTTCAGCAAAGTTTGTTTGCTGGTGGCTGATGCTTACACATTGTCTGGCCTAACAATTTAGAGAAAGTGGCTGTGTTCCTAATTCCCAGGGACAATCTCAAGATAAAACATTTTCCAGAACCCTGTACTGTGGATTAAAGGCCCTTTCTGTAGCACTACATTAGGAGTGAAACTTAGCAGTCTTCTCAAGAATTGTTTGTGTAAAGTCAGGTTAAGGCAAGTATGATTTCCCCTAAAGACAGACATATTTCATTAGGAGCACCCTATCTCATGGTTTCCCTTTGGAACCATGTGCTCTGATTCTAAAGTCACCATGGATTGGAGAGAACCTCTTGCAGAGGGCCCGTTCCCAGTACCCGTACTGGAGAACTTACAACAGTCTGCAGCTTCAGCTCCAGGGGATCTGAAACCTCTTGTGGCTCCACAGACACATGCACATCTGCATGTACATGTGATACATGCACATACATGAAACTAAAATAGATCTTTTGTGTGCATGTGTGTGTGTGTGTGTGTGTGTGTGTGTGTGTGTGTGTAGTTTTTCTAGACAGCGTTTCTCTGTAATGCTTTGGATACTGTCCTGCAACTAGCTCTGTAGACCAAGCTGGCCTCAAACTCACTGAGACCCACCTGCCTCTGCCTCCCAAGTGCTGGGATAAAATAGATCGTTTAAAAGTCAGGGTGACACTATTTGTAAACTCAGCATTCAGGAGGCTGAAGCAGGAAGATCCATAGTCAAAGCCAGTGTTGGGTGCACAGTGAGAATGTGTCTCTAAGTCAAGGCACATGTAGATAATAAACTAAATAATTGTAAGAAGTGTAAGAAGTGACCTGAAAGTCTTGGGCATACCAAAATTATTTTGTCAGTGAGACACAAATAGCAATGTATTTTGTTTTTTGGTCTTGAATATTAAGGCTTTGTGTGTGCTAAATATACATGGTACTGGTGAACTATAACCACCATTCTGTAATGGAAAATAAAATCTGAAGACAAAACTTTTGTTACTTGGCATTTTGGTGTTATCTGCCATGAATCCCCAACCTACCTTTCGCTAATGTAGTACAAATGTTTTGGTTGCTTTCTACAGTCCAAACACAGTCCACACATCAGCCTATTGTGTCCTGAATGACATGGAAGGTAACTTAGGGAAGAATGAGAAAAGTTTCCTAACTTCCCAAGTCTACTCATCCAGATGGGCTCTGAAATCCTAATAATTGCAAGATGCAGTATAAGGAGAGCATTTTCCAGTAATTGGGAATAGTATAAACAACCACATTATGGTAGCAGAAATATAAGAAGACGGAGGTTAAACACAAGGGTCAAAGTGAATGTCCAACTTGAAGTACAGAGGACTTGGGGAGGCTCTGAATTAGAAAAGCGGCTCTAGGAATCTAAACAATTCCTAAATTCAGGAAGTTAGCCCCAGTCTGCAGTGCTTTCCTTCCACCCCAGCTATCACTGTCACCTTCTTTCCCTGATTACTCTGTTGATAGAACCTTTCAAATAAAAACTTCCCCAAGATCTTCAGATAAATTGCAACTTTGGGAAAGAATCTTGAAAAGTTTTGACCTAGAAAAGACAACTCCCTGTGTAAATTAAATTCAGATCCATGGTAGAAAATGCACTTGGCTAGCCCAGTGACATGGCTTAGTGACACTTGACACTAATCCAAATAATTTGTTCAATTCCCAGAATTCACGTGGGGGGGGGAGTAAAAAACTGCAGTAATACTTTAAAAAAAAAAGAAAGAAAGAAAATGCACTTTGGGGATTAAGATGTAACCCAGTTGGTTAAGTGCTTGTCTGGCATGCAGCAAAAGCCTTCATTGATGCCCAGCACCATATAAAACAGGCATTCTTTGACCCAAACACTTGGAAGGCTATCTTCAGCTGCATAAGGAGATAGGGACTAGAAACCAGTGTGTGTTTGTGTGGTTTATCTCTCCCCATGGAGCACTGATATAGATACAGACTTTTAGGTCACCAGTATGCTTAGATATGAGTTAACCATTTTGAATTTACTGTATGCCAAGAATGTGCTAAGATGTGGAATTATCCCTATTTTAGAGACAAGAAAACCAAGTATAGAGAATTGATATGGCTTTTCCAAAATGTTAAGGAAAAATCTAAATCTAGGTTTGCCCAACTCCAGAAACATAGCTATTTGGCAGGTAAGAAAAAGCGAAAAGGGAGCCCACACAGATAGGAGTGGTCCCAAATCACACAATGTTTAACTGCCCTCATGATCGGAAATCGTTCACTTGTGTAACATATCTCTCCTAACAACCTGGAAATTCATTTCCTCTTGACTGGGTTTTTCACTCAGGCTGTTCCTTGGCAGCTCTCCTGATATCAAAACAGTCATTGGGATCCTATTCCTACACTCCGGGAGGTCTTGGACTTGTTGGCCTCTGCCTGGAGTTCTCTCTGGCTTCTTTGAACCCCCCTTCCCAGACTGTGCTGAGTTGGGCATGTCTCAGGGAGGGAAAAAGTGACACTTGAGAACATGCTGGTTTATTATTACACAAAGAAGAGTAAAATTAACCGCACGAGATGTCCTGGAATGCCAAGTGGATGATGGCACCCCCTTGCTTACCCTGTCTGCCTTTTTCTTATTTCTCTGCTGTCCTCATCTCTAAAGCTGCTGAATCATCTATCTGAAGAATGCATTATTCCCAAAAAAGCTGCTTCCCAGTCTTTCCCAGTTACTATTGGGAGTCTGGTCTGGTTTTTAATTGGACTCTCTGGCTAAACCGAAAAGCAAGTGCAGTTTCTGTTGTCAGTGGCTGATCTGTGGCTGAAAGCGTTTCTCTTCCCAGAAAATGTACTTGATTTTTAAACCAAGCTCTCATTCCCTGCCTTTAGATCAAGGGAACTGGGTATTCACAGTATCATTAGATAGTCCCCTGTAGGAGATGCTACTGCTTTCTCTTTCATTCCATTGGGTAATCCCACAAGCAAACTCAGGCAAAGAAGTTACAAGGATCATCCCCCTTTGTCTCCAGCATCTCTTACTGAACTCTTTCAAATATCTCAGAGTGATAATAAGTGCATAGAGATTGTGTGCTTGCCACACCCCTCATTTGTAGTTTAATGTCCCACCTTGCTAACTCTGACCTTTTTTTTTAAGTATATAAATGTTCCTGTGTTATCTCTCTACAAGATCTTGAGTGTTTGCAGAGTTCTTCAAAGCCCTCCTGGGTGACTTGTGAAGTGGTGAGAAGGTCATTCTGAAGAAACAGGAATTAGGGAGTGACAAGAAAGCAGCAACTCTCCCCTAGAAAGGGCTGAAGGATGTGCCCTTGAACAGTGTTTCCTGCTTGCCATCTGGAGCATTGACTCTTAGAACAGAAAATTGTGAGTGAGAGTTACAGTTCCCAGAAGTGTGGTCAGCTATGGGTGGGAGAGGGCATGGCCAGATCATAGTCTTTGTATCACCATACCTGATAGCCACCTGCTAATCTTTTATCAGTGATCACACCACAACATTCAGTGAGCTACCACTTAATGCAGAAGAGAGAGATAACCTGCTGGACTTCCTGTTTGAAGTTTCTTTCCTTCTTGCGATAACAGTATTTCTCATCAAAGCCAGGGAGCCGCTTGGTTAGGGAGACCAGGCTGGGTGAGGGCCAGGCTTCAGCCATCTGAGAAGGAAGACACACACTTCACAGTCTGGCCTCTGTGGCCAGAGCAGGAAGCTACCACGGCATGAAGAGATCCCAGGCTCACCCGGAGGGAGGGAACAGTTGACCTTGCAGGGCCTGGTTTATCTCCTCACACACCACTGTTTATACTCTAGTCCAGAACCAAGAGGCCCCAAGGTACCTGGGTTGGCTCTGCTTCTGCTGCCCCAACAATTTCAGAAGAACTCCCTAAAGGAAGGAGATAGGGAAGGGCAGGATGAGCCCCTGGAGTCACTCCCTCTCCTGGAGTCACTCCCTCTCCTGGAGTCCAGCAGAGGTCTGATGAGAGCACCTTTAAAGGATAATGGCTTACCTATGCAGCCACAACCCATTCCCTCCTCAGCATGACTCTTCATTCGATTTCCCAAGCTCCTATAGAACTTCCAGCTGGAAGAAATGGGATTGTTTTTTCAGTCACCGGTCTGTAACCTTCCCAAACTCACACAGTGCTGGGTCCTTATTTCCAAGGAATTGGGATTTTAAGGAATTTACCTAAATATTTGCCCCTGACACCTGTAATCTTAGGTCACCCCCACCCGGCCATTTCTTGAGAGATGGTCTGTTCTGCTTTGTTCTTTAGTTATATGTACATGATTTTTCTTCCCACCTTAGCTTTCAACTTGCTCCAGGCCCAGACTTTACATTGTTTACCCCTGTCATCCTAAGGACTCTTCCTTGGCACACCTTGTGCAGAATAAGAGTTCAGGTAGTGTGGCCTGGCTCAGAGGCTGGACAGTTGAGTGACTATTTGGCTGGATAAAGGGCTTAGAATGAGGCTTGCCTTACCACTAAGAAAGCAGTTTCGGTCTCCTTGTCTCCATGAATGATCACAAAATAATGGGTCACTAGGGCCCCAAGAGGAGAAAACATGAGTCATGCTAGTATCAGAGGAAAGAAAGAGGCCAAAAACGTCTCTCTTTGTACAAGGGTCAATGCCATGAGGTGGAGGCATTAACACAATGGCCTCTACTATGTCCTCAGTCTATAGCTAATCTAAATTACTTTATGATGGCAAGCAAGGCAGTGAGGGACCTGGAAACTGTTCAGTTTGGACAAGGACTCATGACATTTCTAGGAAGCCATTCAGAGCAAGACTTTCTTTGCTCAACCAAGAAAAGGGATCCATGGATTTTTTGTTTTGTTTTGGTTTTTGGTTTTTGGTTTTTGAGACAGGGTTTCTCTGTAGCTTTAGAGCCTGTCCTGGCACTTGCTGTGTAGACCAGGCTGGCCTCAAACTCACAGAGATCCACCTGCCTCTGTCTCCCGGGTGCTGGGATTAAAGGCGAGCGCCGCCACCGCCTGGCAATCCATGGCTTTTTATCTGATGTGCTGTGATTTTTCTAGCCAAGAATGAACTTTTAATTCTTTACATGGAAACTTTCTTGATTAAGAAAGCCTGTAGGGCTCAGTGTTGGTGGCGCATGCCTTTAGTCCCAGCACTTGGGAGACGGAGGCAGAGGCAAGTTAGCTTGGTCTACGGAGCAAGTTCTAGGACAGCCAAGGGTACACAAAGAAACCCTGTCTTGAAAAAACAGGGAAGAAGAAAGAAAAGCTGTAAGAAGCACCAGACAGCCTCAGCCTAAAACACAGGGCAATTAGTTATTTGACTCACTTCCCTCAGAAGCTCTTCCAGTCAATGGCAAACAGAGAGCCTGAGTCCTCAAATTTGAAAAACAATGCCCTCACATACCTTTTTGGATTAGAACCACAGATCCACGTTACCATGGGAATAGTTTCCAAGTTTATATCCAGATTCTGACACTCTGTAACCTCTGAAACTTTACTCACCACTTTGGCCCTCCATTTCATCTCCTGTGTAAGACCTACTTCACTGAGGTGAAGAGAGGATGAAATTGCCTTGGCTGACAGATGGTGGATAATCAGAGCCACACTCAGGAGTCACTAAGGTACAGTCAGCAACATTAACCCATCTTTCAGCCTCCAGTTGTCCACAGTCAAGCCCTGGGAATTCTGGTACCAGACATGAGATGACTTCTTACTATGCAGTGGGTCCTCCTCCTCCCTGCCCTTCCCTCTAAATTGACTTGGATGCTGTCTTCAATCCTGGGGACCAAAGAAGGCCCACTTCAGAAGTGTAAGGCTGATGTTTGTAATAACCAGCTCCTATATGCTGAAGTCCCATAAGTTGAGCTGGTTAAGTTGGGAATGCATAGGGCCCCATTATTGTTAGTATTGTGTCAATACCCTTATTACTAGATTTTGTTAAATCATTGGTATCCCAAACTCCCCCAAAGCTGGAGGACTTAGAGCTGAGATGTTGGCTCTTGGATGACAATCTGCCACACCCTGGTCAGACAGCTAGCATGTAGGAGCAGGCAATATTAATGCTTAATGAATTCCCACTTCCCCAGATCAACTTCATGGGTGAACATGGGAGCCTGCATGTGTCATTGTTACTTTGCAGGTCTTAAATATATTTTTTCAGACTTCATGGGAACTTCTGGAAGGCTGTTCTTATTGGCTGTAAAAATTGTTGGATCAGCATGGTCCTATCTTCAAAGTCAAGACTGAGGCACTAACTCTCTGTACCCTGGGAAAACCTTTACTTGCATGGATCTTTACTGTCCTATATGCCAAATAGAGATGATCGGGTGGGTCAGGTTCAGCTTCCTCGTGCTAGTGGGTTGGAGAGTGAGAGGAATAAGCACATAGCCATTTAATTATCAACCCCAATTCTGTGACTTCCAAATAAAATTATCTTTCTGAGAAAGAACAAGCCTTGGGCAAGATGAAGAACTTCCTTTCTTTTTCAAGGGATGCTGTCATGTATTGATTGTATTCGAAACTCTCGAATTTTCTTTGCACTCTTGTGCACAGAAAGACAGGTTCCCACTTGCCCCTCCTAACCCAGTTCCTTTCCATCACAGGTGCTCCATCTTAGCCCCTTTTAGTCAACAAAACAATTGCTCAATCAACAAGCATTTATTGATCATCTTTGTGTGTGCCCAGCACTGTTACAGTCTTGGGTATACATACAGACAGACTTAAGATATGATAACTATAGTCTAAGTACTTACAGTGAACTTTTGAGATCACACACACACACACACAAAAGAACTATCAAATTATCAAAATCATGACTAATAAGCATTAAACGATTTATATATTGAGATTTGGAGGAGGGAAAGGTAAGGGCAGGAAGGAGTGGTCAGAGAAAGCTCAATGAAGGCGGCGATGCCAAGCAAGTTTTCCAAGCATGGGGATGACTCAGCTAAGAGAAAATGACTTCCATGTCAGTAAAGTGGCTTGAACATAGGTAACATGGTGGGAATAGGAAAGGCATGTTAGAGGAAACCTCACACATGGGTCTTCCTTGCCGGCACCGAGGTTTCGACGAGGTGTGCTGGGCATCTTCTGAGGCTGGTGATATTAGGCTGGTGGAGAAAAGATGTCTTTTGTTTCTGAGCCCCACCTATCACAGACGAAGTGGAACAGTTTAAAACCTTGAAAGTGAAACTGTTTGACTGAGAACCGTTCTCTATTCTCCCAACTCAAGCACAATCCAGGTCATAGATGTTCCACACTGGAGACCTTGCAGCCCTGCCAGAATATCTTCTGATGGGCAACAACACGAGTTGAAAAGTGACCAATGACCTATCTGGTGCTGTGGTCTTTCAGAGGTTCTGTAGTGCTCTGAGTATAGATCGTCGGCCGGTTGTTTTTCCATTAAGTCTGAAGTTGCTGGTAGGACTGTCTCTGAAACAGCAGGAGCACAGCCATCATACATGTCCACCCAGCTTCTTAGATCCGGAAGTTCTTACTCTTTCTTGGCCAGGTTTAAGGAGTAGTATCTTTCTTAGTCCTTCCTCTACAGGTGGCATGTTGAAGGACAGTTCTAGAAAAACTGGTTTGTTGTCCCCAAGGAAACCTTTGTCTAGGGCTTAGCCAGGAGGCTAGGTCAGACACCCCAGAGAGGGCAGAGGCTTCAGCAGCAGTTGTTAACTGCAGCTTCTTGGCAATTCCTCAGTGTAGTCAAAAGTGCTGCAGACTTGTGCTTTCCTGCAACTATACTTCCACAAGAGTATGGGAATCAGAGGAAGTGCCCTGGAACTGATGCTGATGGTCTGGGCGTCCCAGGTTGCCTACCATCCTGTGCCCAGTTGCTTTGTGTTGGATGCCATGAGACATCATTCCTTTAGTTCATTCACAGACCAGTCTAGACATGCTGAATTCATAACAAAGGTGGGAGGGAGACTTCAGGGCCTGCTACTGATCAATCCATTTCTCTGGATGGAGGTTTAAGAAGGGAGCTAGAGCTATGCTCACAGAAGCCACCGCTCCTTCTTCTCTCTGTCCCCAGCAACTGAGTTAAGAGCCAACTTCAACTAGAGGGAGAAGGTCTTCTGGTCACAGATGATCACAGATGGATATGATTAGTGGGGTGGGGGCACGAATTTCCAGGTAAACCAAAAGGCAGAAGAGCTCCTCTGGGTTTAGCCAAAAGTAGCAGGGATGAGATTTGGAGTTTTAGGTTGAGCATTCAGGGTACAGGAGGTGCCTTGGTGAGGCAAGGTAAGGGAAATAGAAAAGCTGGCTTGATGAGTGTCCTTGGCAATTCAACCTATATGCTGTCACACCAGTCCCCATCTCTGCCTTCACTCCATCCAATATCCACAGTCAGTCTATTCTCAGCAGCACCTTTCACGTGATTCAGTGGCAATGCCCCTTGTCTGTGACCCTTGGGGCATTGTCCACTACTTTTTTTTTATTTTTACAGTCCCAGTCACCACCCCACCCCACCCCCAGCTCTGGCCCCTGATTCTTCACACATACCCAGTCAGGCTGTAGGAGTTGAACTCACTCTTGGCTTTGGGCTGTTGGCCAGGCCTTGGAGAGCTCCTAGTGGCAAGAGGCTGGGCCTGGTAGCCATCATAGTAGCTTGTACGATTTCCTTGAGGTGAGCAGGAAAAGCAGAGGATGATTCCAGCTACCATGGAGAACAGGGCTGAAATAATGCCCAAGTAAAGAGCCTCTCCAATCTCAAATTTCATGCTGTCAGGAACCAGTGGTGAGTAGAAGTCCCGAAGGATGCCATGAAGATTCCAGGCAACTGGGATAAAACCCAGTATGCCGCCAAGGATGAAGAAAACTCCACCTACTACAGCCACTCTGTCCTTAGCTCGCGATTCCTGGCAGAACACTGTGCATCTCATGCCCACCACAGAGATAATGCAGGCTAGTGAGGACATTGCACTGGATGTCACCATCATGGCCTGGGCAGCTTGGATGTCAGCAGGAAGTCCTAGAAGTGTACTGTAGATATCACACTGGGTGATGCCTGTGCTGTGTGTAGCACACTCCATCCAGAGGCCCTTGGAAAAGCCAACCGCTGTCACAATGCTGGCACCAACATAAGAACTTGTTCGCCAATTGGGAAGCAGCATGGCAATCGATGTGCCTAAAAGCCCCAAAAGGCCTAGGATGTAGCCCACCAGTTGGACGCCAAGGGAGGCCATGGCAGACCTTTCAATATAAGTCTCTTCGGAGCCCGTTCTCTCGTCTTTTTGGCTGCTGCTCTTGTTTCTTGGATCCCGGACTCTAATCCCTCATTTCACAGTGTCTCTGGCAAGCTGACTTCTTTCCTCCTTACAAGTATCTGTGGGTGGCCACAAGCAGGCTCAAGAAGGCATCTAGAAAACCTTAAAAAAAACCATAAACCAGATTAAATATTGACCAGAAGCTTATGAGAAACCAGAAAACGCTGGATGCCTTTTGACCTTTGTTATCTTTAAAAATAACACATGAGAAAGAAAAAAAAAACTTTGGAAGTTGAGCCAAAATGTCATCACCTCCTGCGTAGGCACATGCTTTAGGTTGGCAGTCAGACAAAGGCAGGGGCCAGACAGGTGGCTGCTTTCCGAGAAGGTAGTGATGGCAATAGCAATTCTGGTGTGTTAGCTCCACTGCTAGTCTCCAAGGCCTGCTATTTAACATATTGCCAAGCAACCACACCACGGGGGCCCCTCAATTGCAGACTGAGGCCAAACTCCAGGAGACTGGATCCCGCGGAACAAGTCTTAGAATGTGGCCTTGGACTCCAGTTTGTTAGAGGGTACTTGAATTGCCAAGGAACTAAAGAGTACTGGCTTAGCCCAGAATCATTTTTGCCTATGGCAATAATGTTCTTCCAGGGCAAATCAGGGTGGCAAACAAAGCTTTCTGTCCACTCTCTGAGAGGACAGTTTTTTTAGCCTCACTCAGCATAAGAGCCCCTAAAGGTACAGTACACTGGGGATTTCCTGTCTCCTCTCCTAACAGATGATCACATGACCAGCCTCTCAAATGACATGGGAGGACTCTAAAGAAAAATTGTTGGACTCCAGGTCCTAGGGGTCCTCAAGGTCCCTGACTTGTAAACAGCAGAAAAAGTGGGGAAGGGAAGCTGCTCCAGTAATAGAGGGTTTGCAAAAAGTAGGCAAGCATTCAGTGATATATGAGATTTTGCAGTGTTAGCCAATTTCTCACTGTTTCTAGGGGTCAAGATACAAAGGTCAAAGTTACACTCCTCCCCGAACCGAACCTTCTGCAAGACCGTTCAGTCCACACATTTTCAACCCAATACAACATTGCTACTCCATCTTCACTGAGAGATGGCTTAGTGGTTAAAAGCACTGGTTGTTCTTCCAGAGGACCTGGGTTCAATTCCCAGCGTCCACATGGGGTCTCATAACTGTCAATACCTCCAGCTCCAGTTCTGATACCCTCTTCTGGCCTCTGTGGGCACCTGGCACACAACCGATGCCTAGACATACATACAGGAAAAACACCCATCAGCATAAAATAAATAAAAATTTATCTTTCACAATGCTCAGGGATTCATTGTTTCCTGAATTAAAACTCTAGAAATGAACAAGTACACCTACTCTAAATTTTTGGTGGAAACTCTCCTGGTAGTCAACGCAGGCAAAGGGCTCTTCTAAATAAAAAATTCTGGGAGGAGGTGATTGGGATTTAGCTCAGTGGGAGCATGGAAAATCTCATGCAAACCTCACCTGACATTTTCAGAAAAACACAGCACCTCTCCCTCCAC
Organism: Phodopus roborovskii; assembly: GCF_943737965.1. Classification (NCBI taxonomy): domain Eukaryota; kingdom Metazoa; phylum Chordata; class Mammalia; order Rodentia; family Cricetidae; genus Phodopus; species Phodopus roborovskii. The sequence goes on from NW_026125894.1 coordinate 587,439, forward strand.
ACCACCTGATCAGTTCTTGTCTGGGTCCTGTGTGGTCCCTCTCCATCTAGACCAATATCCCA